>NC_089505.1:272663189-273037848 GCF_036850995.1 Saccopteryx leptura | reverse complement strand
ATTTTATTTTTTAATTATTCTGAAGTTGGAAACAGGGAGGCAGTCAGACAGACTCCCGCATGTGCCCGACCGGGATCCACCCGGCATGCCCACCAGGGGGTGATGCTCTGCCCATCTGGGGCGTTGCTCTGTTGCAACCAGAGCCATTCTAGTGCCTGAGGCAGAGGCCACAGAGCCATCCTCAGCGCCGGGCCAACTTTGCTCCAATGGAGCCTTGGCTGCGGGAGGGGAAGAGAGAGACAGAGAGGAAGGAGAGGGGGAGGGGTGGAGAAGCAGATGGGCACTTCTCCTGTGTGCCCTGGCCAGGAATCGAACCTGGGACTCCTGCATGCCAAGCTGACGCTCTACCACTGAGCGAACTGGCCAGGGCCTATAGAAAGATATTTTAGATGTTAGAATGGATGTTTGATACCAGTCTCCCATATTCTCCACAAACAGAGCTTTTAAGGGTTCAGGCTTTGTAGTCAAACTGTCTGGATTTGAACTCTGGGTTTGCCTCTTAATAGCTCTTTGATTGAACAAGTTAACAAATGAATCCCTTTATCTCAGTTTCCTCTCTCACATAATGGGTATCTAAACCATAGGGTTATTTGAGGATTTAAAGAAGAATGTGGTAAGATTTGGATTAATTCTTTTTTTTTTTTTTTTTTTTTCATTTTTCTGAAGCTGGAAACGGGGAGAGACAGTCAGACAGACTCCGCATGCGCCCGACCGGGATCCACCCGGCACGCCCACCAGGGGCGACGCTCTGCCCACCAGGGGCGATGCTCTGCCCATCCTGGGCGTCGCCATGTTGCGACCAGAGCCACTCCAGCGCCTGAGGCAGAGGCCACAGAGCCATCCCCAGCGCCCGGGCCATCTTTGCTCCAATGGAGCCTTGGCTGCGGGAGGGGAAGAGAGAGACAGAGAGGAAAGCGCGGCGGAGGGGTGGAGAAGCAAATGGGCGCTTCTCCTGTGTGCCCTGGCCGGGAATCGAACCCGGGTCCTCCGCACGCTAGGCCGACGCTCTACCGCTGAGCCAACCGGCCAGGGCTGGATTAATTCTTATTTAGACTTTTGTGTAATTTGCTGGTGAGCAATGTGGACCTGGAGTTTACTTTGTGGTAAGATTTTTATTAATGCATTCTATTTTTAAAGTAGTTTAGTAGGACTGTTTAGACTTTCTTTTTCTTCTTATGTCAATTTTGATAATTGTATTTTTGTAGGAATTTGCTCATTTTATCTAAATTTTCAAAGTTAGTTTTCATAATATCCCTTTGCTATTTATTAATGCATGTAGGATATATAGTAATCTTCCTATGTCATATTGATACTTATATCTTCTTTCTTTTTTTCCTTATTGGTCTCATCAAGTATTTATCAGTTTTATTAATCTCTTCAATGGATCAACTTTTGGTGGTGTTAGTTCTCCTGCTATCCTGCTGTTTCTTTTTTACTTTATTAACTTCTACTCTTTTTGGAACTTGATTTGCTGCTTCTTCTAATGTTTGCAATGGATACTTAGTTTACTGATTTTAAGCCTTTCCATAAATATCCCTTTAAGCATGGATTTAGCTGCATTTTATATATTTTGAACGGTATTTTTATTATCATTTAGTTCAAAATACCTTCTAATTTCTTTCTCTCTTTCTTTTTTGGTTCACAGGTTATTTAGAAGTATATATATTGCTTACTTTTTAAATATATTTGTAGTTTTAGATTTTTTAGTTATTTTTTATTTGTTTATGACTATTAGGATGTTTTATATCTTTTTAAAAACTTTCTATTATGGAAACATCAAACATATACAAAATTAGAGAAAATAGTTTAATAATCATTCATGTATTCATAACCTTTAACAGTTTTTAACTTCTGACTAATTTTATTTCATCTCTGGTCTCTCATGACACAATCAACCCTTATTATTTTGAAGTAAATCTCAGATACCATGTCAGAGTTTTCAATAAATATTTTAGTATGTATCTATAGAAGATGACATTTAAAAACGTAACTACAATGCCATATCACACCCAGAATAAATTCTTAATGTCATGAACTATCTGGTCAGTTTTTCTCCTTTATCTCTTAATTTTTCTTTATAATTTGTTTATTTTGAAACAGGATCAAAACAAGGTCCAAACGTTGTTATTGGTTGATATATTTCTTAAGACTTTTTAATCTAGATGCTCCCTCTATATGTCTCTTTTCAACCCTTGTCATTTATTTATTGAAGAAACTGGGCTTTTGTCCTGCAGAGTTTCTCGTAATTTGAATTTTGCTTATTGCACTTGATGATGATGTTTAATGTGTTCCTCTATCCCCATATTTTCTATTTTCTATAAAATATAGCAACTCAATCAAATTCAGATTTGATGTTTTGGTTTTGTTTGGTTGGTCAAGATGATGGTGTTGTGTACTTTTCATCAGTAATCACAGTGATGTCTGGTTATTTTTTTTAGTGTGTGTGTGTGAGAGAGAGAGACAGACAGATGGAAATGAGAGAGATGAGAAGCATCAATTCTTCGTTGTGGCACCTTAGTTGCTCATTGATTGCTTCTCATATGTGCCTTGACTGGGGGGCTCCAGCCAAGCCTTTGCTCAAGCCAGTGATCTTGGCCTTCAAGCCAGTGACCTTCAGGCCCAAGCCAGTGACCATGGGACCATGTGTATGATTCCATGCTCAAGCCAGTGTCCTCATGCTCAAGCTGGTGACCTCAGGGTTTTGAACCTGGGTCCTCAGCATCCCAGGCTGGTGCTCTATATATTGTGCCACTGTCTGGTCAGGCTAGTTATTTTTCTTACTAGTTTTCAAAATAATAAGTTGGTTCTCTAGCATCCTTTCATGATCATCAATAAGGCATTTTGAAAAATGCCATTATGAACTAATGTGTTTCAGTTTTATTACATGTATTCTTTGTTAATACTCACCCTGTCCCATCTTTGGCAATGAACCCTATTCAGATTGGCTGCTTAATGTTGGGAACCAAATAAATAAACAGGGTATTTTTTTTTGCAATCTGGCCCAAATCCCCACCTAATTTGCCTAGTTAACAAAGAGCTACACCTGATTCTCATTTGTCTCACCCATGTTCTCCTGGAGGAGGCCTGGAAGCTAGTTCTTTATTAGTGTAAAGTAGATTTGGATGGATGGTGGGGATTGTCTTTGAGTTGCCTTGGAAACTTATTTGAATTGCCTGATGGACCACATTTTTTCTATGAATAAAAGTGGATGTGCTTCTGGGAGCATGGACCTTACAGCTAATGAACATTAGAGACTGTTTGCCGTGGTGTCCTCCTGAACCATCCAGTACCTATCTATCTATCTATCTATCTATCTATCTATCTATTCTATCTATCTATCTATCCTATCTCTTTAAGTTTCTACATTTATTTCAATTCCCATACTTTTTCCCGTTCAGGACCCCCTGTATATTCATTGTGCCAAGACCGCGACAGCTTAATACTTTTATATATTGTTGTATTGGAACAGTGAGAAACAGATGTTTTTGCACACCCACAATTTAGCCAAAATTAAGGAGTCTTTATTCAAAGCCAACGAACTACAGGGAGACCTAAGTCATTCAAATCGTGTGGCAGATCTAAGGTTCATTCAAAATGGTGTGGCAACTGAAAAACAGTTTTGGGAATGCTTTTAAAGACAAAATTAAAATATTGATTGGGGAAAGGGGGAGGAGGGGAGCCTAAAGTAAAAAACAAAGCAGTGAAACAAGCTCTTTTTACAATATTTATCTATAAGATTAATTCAGGAGAGAAAACATTTTGGGAATATCTGCAACCTTGCCAGAACTATCCAAGGCCACAGCCTGGGAAACTAGCCTCAAGGCCAGGGGCAGAGAAGAGAGTCTTAGAAAAAGTAAGTTCTGCTAAAAATCTCTTTGTTTTAGAGAACGTAAGTTCTGCCAAAAGTTACTCATGCTAAAGAGCCTTTCTTTTCTACATTTGAAATATGGCTTTTGTTTCTTGTTTTAGAATGTTTCACAGCTCATCTTATACAGTATGAGGCAAAAGCAGGTTTACAGTTGTGAGCATGTGAAACAGTTCATTGTGGCATTATTATTTATTATTGTATTATTTTCCATACAAACAACTGCAAACCTGCTTTTTGCCCCATCCTGTACAGTTCCTTGCCATTTTATAACTAAATACAATGGGTTTGGCCACTTGGGTGTGTTCTATTCAAGAACAAGACATGGCTGTTAGGTAGTTTTATTTACTTGCCTCAAGTAAAGGAGACAAGGGATTCACATCTAAACCTCTGTCTCCCTGAAAAAGAGCTTTCACTATTGCTTATACACACTATCTGGTTAATTACATGTTGGTTCTTCTTTGCAGTTTGCTATACTTGTCCTTGGGTTCTAGTCCAGCTTATTTTGGTTACAGTTAGGTCTGCAAAATACTGTGTTACATTTTAAATTTAGCAAAAATAGCATTTAGTAAGAACCCTCCAGGCTTAGAGACTCTTGTGCTATCTAACAGTTTCTCCAGGGGCCTTATTCTGTTGTAATTGAAAATAGTATTTAGAGATGGCAACATGTGCTCATTGCTGATAGTTGGTCATTGTTTCTAGACTTTTTCAGTGGTCAGATGTGGGAAAGGCACGTAGAATGTGAAAAAAATGCAATAAATGCAATAAGCCGATGTGTTTGTGTGGACGTGCAGATAGAGCCATGGGCACTGATGATGGCTCCAAGGCATCCATCTCAGGTGTAAAAATGGCTCCTGGTTGCAACAGAGCTAAGGGCCCCAGATGGGCAGAGCTATGTGCCCCCTATGTGGCATGCTGGGTGGAGCATCCAGTCAGGGGAGTCTCTGTCTGCCTACCCTCCTCTCAACTAAAATAAAAAAAAAAAAAAAAAGAAGGAAATATATCATTCAGATTCAGAGCCACAGGATTTTTACTTAACTTTATTAATCTCACAGTTTTATCTCCTTTCCCTTACACTTTAAAAACCAATTTTCAATGATACCAACAAAATTTCATATTGATTTATCTTAACACACACACACACACAACACACACACACACATACACACACACGTGCACGCCATGTGTGGACAGGCTCAGAATAAGATATCTGCCCCTGCTTTACTCTCTAATTCTACAAACTGTAAAGGTGTTGCTGTCTCTCAGCTCATTCTTATTGAATTGACAAATGTCCCACAGTAAAAGTGGCTGCAAAAGCCCAGCTCACTTCTCTAGATTTACCTCCTTTTAAAGATATTAAAAGCCCTGGCCAGATGGCTTGGTTGGTAGGAGTGTTATCCGGAAGTGCAGAGGTTGCCGGTTTGATCCCTGGTCAGGGCACATACAGGAACAGCTTGATGTTCCTGTCAATCTCTCTCCCTGCCTGTCTCTTAAAAAAAAAAGGAAGAAAGAAAGAAAGACATTAGATTGGTAAATCTTCACCATCTTCTTTGCTCTCTGATGCCTTCAAATAGTGTTTTAAAATATTTTGTCCATCTTTCCTAGTTGTCTTCAGTAAGAGGTTGCTCTGAATTATCTAATTGTCCTTTATTGGAAATGAAAGTCCTCTTATGACTTAAACTTTGAACACTTAACTTATGTTTATATAATATGACCAGAATATTTGGTTTTATTTCAAAGGTTCTGAAGCAAAAACACCTGGATGATTGTCTACGACATGTATCTGTAAGAAGATTTGAATCATTTAATCTGTTTTCAGTAACAGAAACCAACAAAAGGAAAACTGGAGAGGAATTTGGTGAATGGGTCCAGTATACAAGTGTCTTCTACCCTGAATACAGTATTTTCTTAAGGTAAACATCACTACAGTTAAGACTTTTTTTTATAAAGCATTTTTCTCTTATAAAGGAGAAACAATAATAACCTCATTGTTCATTCTATTGAGTTTGCAGGCAGTCTTTATCAGACCTTAGGGTTTCCAACTGGGTTAGGAATTCCTGCTGCTTTAACTGGGTCTTGCTGTATTCTCAGAACTAAAGAAAAAAATTTTCAGAAATGTAGTGGCATTTGAGGATAAACTGTGTTGCAAATCAAAGGGTTCATTTAACCATTCTCTCATAGCATTTGATTATGACAAAAAGCCAAGTTCTTTGTGAGGCAAGGAAGGCTGAAAGTGAAAACAGAATTTTTCAAAACTACTCTTCAGGTAGTAGTTATCTACAAAAATCAAGCTTTGGTATTTATCCCATTCATATTTTGTCACTTTCAGAATAGAATTTTAAGAATAGGAGGAGAAAATTCAACTGAAAACATAGATATTGTGAAAAGCGTGCAGACTATTCTGGCTTTAAAAATCATTAGAAAAGAGATGAGAGTTGCAAACTGAAGGAACAAGATACCATTTTTACTGAATTACCTTTCCTTTGCAGTTACAGTCTAGCGTGTTGCACTATTACTGTAAGTGTTTGATATTATAATATCTGCCCTTTTTTTGACAAGATTTCACATTTTGAAAGGGAGGGAGGGGCACATTTACAGTAACTGTAAAAAGAGCAAAAAACATTTTAAGTGGAAATGTAACTGAATAAGGTTTAGGTAAGGCTAGGAATAATTTTAGGAAAAAAGTTCTCCCAAAGGATGTGTATTTATAGTGTGTGTGCGTGCATGCGTGTGTGTGTGTGTGTGTGTGGGTGTGTGTCTTTTTTTTTTTCTTTTTTTACAGAGACAGAGAGAGTCAGAGAGAGGGATAGATAGGGACAGACAGACAGGAACGGAGAGAGATGAGAAGCATCAATTATTAGTTTTTCGTTGCAACACCTTAGTTGTTCATTGATTGCTTTCTCATATGTGCCCTGACCGTGGGGCTGCAGCAGACCGAGTAACCCCTTGCTTGAGCCAGCAACCTTGGGTCCAAGCTGGTGAACTTTTGCTCAAACCAAATGAGTCTGTGCCCAAGCTGGCAACCTCGGGGTCTGGAACCTGGGTCCTCTGCATCTTAGTCCGACGCTCTATCCACTGCGCCAACTATGTTAGTTTAAAATATCTAAGCTTTAAATGATACCATAATAGCTAAATTTTGGGATTTGGATAAAAATTGACTAGGCTGAGCAGGAAAGAACAGTTAGGACCTGGTTTTGTAATACTGCTTTATTGAGAACTTCAAATGGAAGATAAAAATGTTTGGGTTTGTTAGCTTGCCTGTTCATTCTGTATGAGATTCTAATTAAAGTACCTCACTGCCTCACATTCTGCTGGAGATAATTAGTTTAGTCCTTGGTTAAGAAAGAAAGAAAAATGCATTAGATGCTTAGTATGAGCCAGGTACAGAGCTATTGCTTTGATGTATTCTAATCCATGTAATCCTTACAATAACTCTGGAAAGTAGAAATGAGGATAAACAATTGAAAGATAGTATCTATATGGAAATTAAAGAGAAGGAAAAACAGAGTGGTCTAGTAGGGGTCTTCAGAAAGAAACTTCTAAAATGTATCTTCTACATCTACTGGTGACAAGAGGCAATAAATGTAAACTGTGCCAATAATAGTTTCCTGACATCTTCAAGCTCCTGGTAAGCATTGCCAGACAGCATGTGAAATCTGTTGTTGAGAACTTAAAATAAGGTGTGGTTCTCCACCTGGTGGATAGAGATGATCTGTATATAGTGGCAGGTGAGGCTAGAATGTCAACTGAGACTCCTGTCCAACAGGCTGTGAAATAGCCATTTTTGAAAGAATAAATAGAAATATGTCTATATAAATATGAAGTTTAATTCTACTTTATAGAGAGAAGATAGGTGACTGAGCTAAAAATTTGCCTGAATAGCTTAAACATATACAATTCTAGAGCTGAATGTGATCTTAGAATAAATTTTTAAAAACCATAAAATATTAATAATGGCTGTCTATTGAGTGCCTACTATGTGACAAGTACTATTGTGAGTGGTTTACATGTATTAGCTTATTTCATCCACACAACACCTTATGAGATAAATACTGTTATCATCCTCATTTCACAGATGAGGAAAGTGAGACCCAAAGAGGTTAAATAACTCGATTGAGGTCACACAGCCAATAACTGATTATGCCTCTATTCAAACCCTGGTAGTCTGACTCCACAGCCTGTACTTTTAAACACTTTTATTTTGAGATAATTACAGATACTGAAGAAATTACAAAAATAGTACGAAAGTTTCATGGACCCATCACCCAACTTAACTTCTACACATCTTGCCTCCTGGGAGGCAATCATGCATCTATTTCCTCATTGATTCTTCTAAGCATTCCATTTCTTACTCCATAATTCTGTCACTGTTTGGGAAATTGCAAAAATTATTGACATTACTTAGGTAGGGGAGGATTTTTGCCAAGAATAGTTCATTACATTCTGTTGCCAGTTTTGTTCAGATTGGTTTCTTACAGTTACTGCTTTTCTTTGTTTTCAGTTATCTGTTTAACATGGATCTCCATTTTTCTTCCTTTGGTAGCTCATCATATCAACTCTTCTCAACGTGTTTCCATGACATTGCTTTAGCTACCTTAATCTATTGTCTTCAGTATTATCTGAATTGTATTATGTAAACTTTTGAAAAGCTTGATTTTTTTTTTAGAGAATTTTTATAAGAGTTTATTTGAGCTAAAACTGATGACAGTTGTGGGGAAGGAAGATCTAAAATCCTTTGAAATGGTGAAATGTTCTAAGAAAATCACTTGCACTAGCCAGAAGTAGTGATTTAGAGAGAAGTTTTAAAATGGAGTACTATCATCTTCCTCTATATTTCTCGTTTGTTAAATCAACACTATGGAATGATTGAAAAAAGTGATGAATAGTTTTAAATAAATTCAAATCAGTAAATATTTAATAGCACCATCTATATAGGTAAACAAATATAAGATGTACTATCCTCAAGGAGCTTAAATACATAATTAAATATGAAAGAAAGTTAATCATCTATTCTAAGGACTCTCACCAGGCGGTGCATAACTAATTACCAAATGAGGGAAAACTTCACACATATTAGGAATTTAAAGGTAAGAATGATTTTTTGGAAGGCCCTGAGAAATAGCAGTTTAACTGGATCTGGAAGTATTTGAAAGTTGTGGGAGAAAAGGAGAAATCATTCCCAATGAGGGCAAGGGCACCAGCAAATGTACAGAGGTGAGAAGGTGCAAGGCAGAGCCATCAGCTACTGAGAAAGCCATCACACTCTCTGTGGGGAAGAATGGCGATCACTGCGTGTTATAAGGTGGATCTGCTTCTGGGTTCTAGTAGAGGTGTGAGCATTTGGGCTGCTCTGTTCCTCATAGATCATAAATATAAGCTCCATTTTCATGTTCTCAGTTCTACAGAGATGATGTATATATGGTGATTAATACTTACCAATACTTTTTATTAGTCTTGTCCTCCTTAAAATTGCCCTATGTGTTGATTTTTGTTCCTTTAAAATTTGGTTAGTCTTAGGCCCTGGCCGTGCAGAGCGTCGGCCTGGTGTGCAGGAGTCCCGGATTCGATTCCCGGCCAGGGCACACAGGAGAAGTGCCCATCTGCTTCTCCACTCCTCCCCCTCTCCTTCCTCTCTGTCTCTCTCTTCCCCTCCTGCAGCCAAGGCTCCATTGGAGCAAAGTTGGCCCCAGGTGCTGAGGATGGCTCCATGGCCTCTGCCTCAGGCGCTAGAATGGCTCTGGTGGCAACAGAGTGACGCCCCAGATGGGCAGAGCATCGCCCCCTGGTGGGTATGCCGGGTGGATCCCGGTCAGGCGCATGCGGGAGTCTGTCTGCCTCCCCGTTTCCAACTTCAGAAAAATACCAAAAAAAAAAAAAAAAAAATTAGTCTTGAAACTAGTATCTCAGGTGGGTAAATATGTAGATATTTCTGAATTCAAAGTACAAAGTTGTATCGTTCTTATATTATTAAAAGGTATATAAGCAATGGTCCATATTAAAACTTTGACCATTATTTCCTGTCAGCTTTACAAGATGATACTTAAAATGAAGGAATAAAGAATTTCCCTTCTTGACTTTTCATATGAAGCAAAAGTTTGGACAACATAAATGTTAGGTTATTATATCCTCAAGATCTTTTGTCTTTTCTCTATGTCTGAGGATGGTTGCCTCTTTGTTCCAAAGTGAGTATTGAAAATCATTTTGATGCAAACATTCAACTCACTGGACTACTTGGCAGCCAAGTTTTTAAATGAAAAAACAGATGTTGCAAAATGGTATGGACAATGTGCTCTCAGTAGTTTCATCTTGTATTTTAGATGATTAATACTTTGTTCTTTTTCCTCTTGCCTCACATGTAGTTTTACGTGTTACCATAAATAACTTCACCTATACCTAGAATCTTGCATGCACAGAGAGGCTACAGCATCATTGTGTTATGGTGATGAAAGTTTGATTTGTGGTTGGTAACTTCATTACCTGCTGAGCCCAATGCTTTTTGGCAAGTAACATTTTGCATTTTCATTCAATCTATCACAGAACTGGGTCTCTATGATAGAAGTAAAGTTTTTTTTCTGAAAAGGGTAATAGGTTGCCTGTATTCTCTTACTATATGTTTCAGTTTTCTAGGGCTCCCAAAACAAAACACTGTAGACTGGAGGTCTTAAACAATAAATTTGTTTTCTCACAGTTTTGAGTGCAGAAGTGTGGGATCAAGCTGTCGCAGGTGTGGTTTCCTTCAAGGCCTCTCCCTGACTCTCATGGCTGCCCTCTTCCTGTCTCTTCACGTAGTCCCTCTGTGCACAAGCCCTGTGGTCTGGGTTCTGATGTCCTTTTCTTCTAAGGACACTAGTCATAATGGATTAGGGCCCACCCTAACAACTGCAATTTAATTTAATTGCCTCTTTGAAGGCCTAACCTCCAAATACAGTTACATTCTGAGGTACTGGGGTTTAAATATTCAACATATCAATTTTGGGCAAGAGACAATTCATTTCATAACACTATATATCATTTATGATAAATTTTAATGACAAAGTTAAAGTAATGTTGATGAGGGAAGTTTTATTATATATGGTTATTATAACCTGCTATAACACTCAAAGAACTATAGGTGTTAGGTTCTTAGGGTAGAATGTAGAAGATGATAGACATAGTAGCACCGATATTTTACCACCCCTGGAAAGTAACTCAGACTCTATGACCTATTGACTGTTGGGTCTCTTTGTATATGAAAAATAGCATCTTTTATAAAGATTAATAAAACAGTCATTAAATTAAATACTTAAAGGGCTTTCAAGTGAAGTGAGATTAGAATTAAAGGGAGTGAGATTAAGATTAGTGGGCAAAGATACAAAGAATTTGCCTTTTGACATTTAGAACTTCTTATAGCTGGAATGTGCAGACCCAAGGTTGATTAATTCTTTGTGACTGAAGTTCTGAATTTTGTGGGCTGTTATAGAGGATGTGTATGTATTGTTGAGATTCTGGAGGTTGATTTTTCTTTTTCTCTTTTTTTTGACAGAGACAGAGTCAGAAAGAGGGACAGATAGGGACAGACAGACAGGAAGGGAGCGAGATGAGAAGCATCAATTCTTTTGTTGTGGCACCTTAGTTGTTCAATGATTGCTTGCTCACATGTGCCTTGACCCGGGGGCAGGGCTACAGTAGAGCGAGTGACCCCTTGCTCAAGCCAGCGACCTTTGGGCTCAAACCAGTGACCATAGGGTAATGTCTGTGATCCCATGCGTAAGCTAGTGACCTCAGGGTTTTGAACCTGGGTCCTCTGTGTCTCAGTCTGATGCTCTACCCACTGCACCACCGCCTGGTCTGGCATTTTTGTGATTCTCCAAGTGTAAGGTTTTATTTAGTTTTGTTTTGTTATTTTTAAAAAGGTTAATCTTTTAATTAAAGCAACAAAACTAACATTAGCTAAAGCAACAAAAATAAAAATATTAGTATTTGAAAATTAAATTGATGACCAGGAAAAGTCATTTCATTAATATTGGGAGGACTATATTCTGTTACTTCTTTTCCTTCTCCCTCTAGTGGGCAGAAATATTTTAAAAATACAACATGCAAGGGTTTATTAGTATTGGGTGTTTCACAAAGCAGTCTCAGCTTTTTTTAAAAATTAGCAAATCTTAATATTCCAGAATCATTAAAGAATGTTTTATTCCTTTCTAGGCATAATAGTGGATCTTTGAATGTTGAAGATGTTCTTACCAGCTTTGACAATACAGGAAATGTTTGTAAGTTATATGATCACTACATAGAAATATTTTTAGTGTTTTCAAAAGTGAATTTATAATTGGTGTTTGTTCTCACTAATGTTTATTATACTGACTAATGTGTATGTGCATGTGTGTGTGCATTACTGTTTTATGCTGCAAAGTAAGCCTCATATACAATACGCCTACTAAGTGGGATGAGGCAGTTTTACACTTGGTGGTTGTGTGTGTGTGCGCGACAGAATGTAGGTCAGAGTGAACACTGGACTTTCCAGTTCTATCTCTTTTGTTTCTTGTTTTCATTTTGACCTCTTCAGTTAATCCAACAAAGGGGCTGTCTCTTTCTTCTTTGTTGTGTTTTGGGTGCTTTTTTTTCCACTTCCTGCTTCTTTTCTCTCATTACAGAATGAACCCAGAAAATGTTTTCTTTGCAGCTAATATACTTCAATACCAGAATGTTTTTGTTTTAGGCCAGATTATAATATTAAAGAGTATATTGTTTTTTCATATAAGTCTGTGAGTCGTGATTTCTCCATTGAGAAAATCATTTAAATAATTATAATGTCATATGACTAAAGAAATCAAACAAGAATATCTTTATATTATTGGTCTAAACAACACAGTGTGTTAGAAGCTGTATATTCCTTCATGCATCTTGCATAGGATATTTATCTTAAAGAATTATCAATGTCTGATATGATGGTTTTAAATATAAAAATTATACTCAAATTTTTTTTCTCAAAGGAAATTTCAGAACTATCACTACGTACTTATTGTCTGAACTAAACAATATTCTTTGCTAGTAGTACTATTTTATCAAATGCTCTCTGATTTTAAGTCTGTATAAAATAATGTCTAATAATACTTAGTTCTAATGCCCACATTATAGTAAACTTTTCATTGTATAGAAAAATATATATTTTGTCATAAAGGAACTTATAAATATAAAAAATCCTAAAAATATTAAAATAATGTAGGTTTCTTTTTGATGGATAGCGACATATGTATCTTTTAGTTTCTACATGTTGGCACTTCATGAATTCTTTCTTATGTAGACATATTTCATATTTTTATTGGGGTTTTGGGCAAGGACTGGCCAGGGGGATGCTAATGGTGTTGAGGAGACATTTTCCTTTAGTTCTGGGATAATGTAAAAATATTATTAAGTCAGGTTTAGGCATACATAATTTTGGAATGTTATTTGAGAATGTTAAATGTGGAAATTTTGATTCAGTAGTGTAAAAAGTGAAGTATTGTTACCAGTGGTTCAGTATGAAATAGGGCCACTAGCTGGCAGCATTATGTAAAATGAAGTATTTTCCTAAAGGTCTAAGCTATTATTTTATATATTGAATAACTAATACCTTATACTGCTCTAACATTTTTTTCTTAGGAACTTGCCTCCCAGACCTCCAGTTGTTGTTGCATTGACAAATGGAGGAATTGCACGTTAAAAATATTTTTTCACTGCTGTCTGTTGTCATGAAGGAACTTATAAATATAAAAAATCCTAAAAATATTTAAAATAATGTAGGTTTCTTTTTGATGGATAGCGACATATGTATGAAAGGTTTTTCCTCATTCTATACCTCCCTCAGTGTACTTACTATCAATGTGCTAACACGGTGGTGATTTAGGAATTGATATTCTTGTATAGAACTTTCTCTTTATATCACTATAAACAAGACCAAAGTATTCTTTTATTTGAAGCTAGACATATAAAAATTGAACTGATATATAAAACAAAAAGTAAATAAACTAAAAAATTTGTCAGAAAAATCTATTTTCTATATTAGTTGTTGAATATATTAAATATATTAAAATAAATCAAATGGGGATATTTAAACATACGTCTTTATGTAGAAAGGTTTGAGTCTTTGTATGAGACGTACCTACATTTGAATCTTGAGACTGAAATTCATCTGGAGCAATTTATATCATTTCCATGAGCCACATTTTTTTTAAGTCTCTTGTTACTACTTGATATAATGTATAGAAAGTGTATAACATATATTACATTTTCATAGTTGACAATAAATTGAAGTTATTTATTATTACTGGTGAAAGTACCTCTAAAACTTTCAGTTTTTTTCTAATAATGAATATAATGTTAAGGGTTAGTTTGATTTTTTTTAAATGAACTATTTTGATTAAACTAACAAAGAAGGAAAAATAGATTAAATTACCAAAATATTAATTTGTTAATGTGGCCTTCAAGACCTGAATATACCAAATGATAGAAGTGGTGACAAAAATAAGACCTATTAAAACATGTTTAGTGTAACTTTTATGTTATACTCTTTATTTTAAAAGAAGAATCTATATGGATATTTTGCATAATGATAAATTAGTAAAGACCTGTTACAATAAATTAAGTATTAATTAGAATTTTAATATAACCTTTGCCACAGCCTAAAGTGATCAAAGATTGAAAAAGTGACTTTTCACTTGATGCCGCCAAGTGTTTGATTTTACACTAATTGTGATTTAGGTGGAGTTTGTGACTGGAAAGCCCAGCAGAGGGCGCCACATCATAATTCTGTCTCACTGCTCAGTATACTTGGAATTATTAACTTGAATAAACTGTAGGCTTTCATTGTGTAAACATAAAGACGTATGTTTAAATATCCCCATTTGATTTATTTTAATATATTTAATATATTCAACAACTAATATAGAAAATAGATTTTTCTGACAAATTTTTTTTAGTTTATTACTATTTTTTTTTATGTATCAGTTCAATTTTATATGTTAGCTTCAAATAAAAGATACTTTGGTTTTTGTTTATAGTGATATAAGAGGGAAGTTCTTATACAAGAATATCAATTCCTAAATCACCACCGTGTTAGCACATTGATAGTAAGTACACTGAGGGAGGTATAGAATGAGGAAAAACGTTTCTAAAACTATGAGAGAACCGATAGATAGAATTTGCCATATATTTCAGGAATTAGTTTTGAGTTCCCTGATACTATAAAAAAGAACTTAAAGTATTTTATAGTTACAGAATCTGCTATGTGTTTATATAGTATATATATATATATACACAATATTTATGTATATATAAAATATACTGATGGTTTGTAGAACCATTAATCTAAATTTTAAGCTAATTTAAAAAACAAGTAATGGTTTTATTCATTGTAAATTTCCAAAAAGATATGGGAAAATCCTTAATGTTGGAAAATAAATAAAACCTCTAGTTTCTTAATTCCTGATATATTAGAAAAGAAAACATTATTTATATTTACATTTTATTTATTTAGAAGTGTTGTATCGTTTTTAAATGTATGACCTATAAAGTGTTTTATATTTTTGAGATATCTTCTCACTGTTTAAATTTCGCTTTGAATGTTGTAGGAAGCAATTAATGTGAATCTCACACAATCATTTTTGCATTGAATTCATTGCTCAAATCAATCTTATTTTTTATATGTTTATATTTGTTATTGTGGAAAACAAATGATTTTGAAAGGTAAGCTTTTTTCTTGGTTGCCTCCAACTAGGGATAGGTGTATTACTTGAGAACCTACTTCCTTTTAAAATATCCAAGTTATTTTATTCATTCATCATGCCTGGAAAGAGATGCTGTCAAGCTACCTAGAGAGAAGTATTGGAGGACCCTCTTCCCCACAGATGAGGTGCTGGCTGCGTCTGTGTTCCATGTAACATGTCAGTCGGACACGTGGGTCGGAGGGCAGTCAGCCATCACGGCGGCAGATCTCTTGCTTCTGTTTTCTCTGTGGGCAGAGTCTCCTTTCCCCAGTCCCTGACCTCTGATCAAAGAAGCCCATCATGCTATGTCTTTTCTGAAACCATTTTCTCTTTCTCCAAAGGTGTCTCTTTCCTCTATTGAAATGAAAAAAAAAAAAAAAAATTCTCTTTAGCAATTTGTTGATCCAAATTTGGCCGTCATAGTATTTATATATAATTCAACCACATATTTGGTATTTGGGATACAAGAGCTTCATTTTTGAGCACATGGTCCTCGCTTGGTGGCATAAACAGATGAGTTAATACTTTTCATACAGTTTATTGTATACATTATATAGTATATAATATAATGTATATAAGCCTTTAAAAGTTAGGAAGTCGCTAGTTATTATATTTTATTGTGGTAACCTTGTGTGCAGTAGGAATTTGGGCTAACACTGAAGCTTCAATTTGGGGAAATATGTTGGTAAAATTCCTTCTGCTATTCTTTGTCCTTTTGTTATTTGAAAAACATTTTTTTCCTCCTTTGTGGTGCTTGGTGTCTCGTGGACTCCTGGAGAAATCTGCAGCTCCTCCACTTCATATACTGTTACGTGTGATAGTGTGATTCCTCCCCCCACCCCACCCCCAGTGGATCCTGGGATCAAACTGGACCTTTACTGCACACAGCTACATTCTCCTGTTTCTGGATCCTTCCTAGTGCTCTGACGACAGAACCTGTTTTGTGATGTACCCAGAACTGATCTCTTTTTGGTTAGTAGTCAGTTATTATTTAAGGAACTATTCATTTAAAAAAATTTATTTATTGATTGTAGCAAAAGAGGAAGGGAGAGAGAGGCACGTTGAGCTGTCCCTGTCTGTGCCCTGACTGAGGACCGAACTGACAACCTCTGCCCTTCGGGATGATGCTCTAACCAACTGAGCTATCTGGCCAGGGCTAAAGAAATACTCTTATTAAAATACAACATATTTTCACTTTCTACCTGTATTTGGGAAACCTGAAGTGAAATGTCTCAGGAAATACAGTCCAAATTTTTAGTTTTTTCATTTTTTATTGTTATTGTCTTATGTAGTTAGGGTCTGTAATATTGGTGGAATTATTAAAACTTCAGTGATGTCAGCTTGGATTTTGAAAGTGTTTCTTCATTTAAATAAAGTTCTGTGTGTGTGAGTTTGTGTAATGATGTATAAATATACAATTGATAAGGTAGTTTGATTTTAAAAATGTAAAACAGCTCTTATGATTATTTGCTCTATTTTTAACTTATTTTTTTTTCTAATTTTAGTGAGAGGAGAGGAGGCAGAGAGACAGACTCCCACATGCGCTCCAACTGAGATCTACCCGGCAAGCTACTAGGGGGGCTGTTGCTCCATTGAAACCAGAGCCATTTTTTTAGTGCCTGAGGCATAGGCCAAGGTGCCATCCTCAGCACCCAAGGCCAGCTCTCTTGAGCCAGTTGAGCCATGGCTGCAGGAGGAGGAGGAGGAGAGAGAGAGAGAGAGAGAGAAAGGGAAAAAGTGGAGAAGTAGATGGTCAGTTCTCCTCTCTGCCCTGACCGGGAATAGAACCTGGGACTTCCACATGCTGGGCCGACGCTCTACCTCTGAGCCAACCAGCCAGGCCCTCAATATCTTTAATATTGAAAGTTAGCACAAGACAGGAAATATTTTTGGTGTCTGCCATCCTATTTTGATATATTGCATTCTTTTGTATATGAAAACACTGCAGAGCTACCTAATTAAAATTATGGTGTTATTGCAGAAAAACACTTGTAAATCAATATTTTAGAATAAAGAGTTTAGAAAGATAAATATATGTGATTTATCGTAGAGTGAAGATAGAATTTAGTGTGAGAGGAAAGGATGGATATATATATATATATACACATATATATATATACATATTATATATATATAGTATTGGGACCACTGACTAGCAATTTAGAAAAAATAAAGCGGAATTTCTCCTTTATATTATCTACCAAAATAAATTTAAGATGGATTATATATTTAATTAAAAATTTCTAACACTCCTAGATAGCTCAGATGAATCATTTTACGATATTGAAATAGAAATGCCCTTCTAAGTGTTACCCAAGCTTCGTGAACTTAAAGATGTATAGGTGAACTACATAAAGACTTCAAGTCATTTTATTAAAAATATATCAAAATAGTTGAAAGACAAGTGACAAACTGGTAATTATTATTTTTGACATATATACAGACAAAGATGCATTTTTTTAAATTCTATAAAGTGTTCCTACAAAGCAATAGCAAAAACAGATTGGAAAACTATCAAACAAAATGTAGACACAAATTAGGAAAAGATATTTACAAAGGAAATACCAATGTTCTATAAACACATGAAATGATTATTTTACTAATAATGAAGCAAGGAAATACAATTAAAGCCGAGATATATTTCCCTGGCCAGGTAGCTCAGTTGGTTAGAGCATTGTCCTGATAAGTCAGGGTAGCGGGTTGCATCCCCAGGTCAGGGCACATACAAAAATCAACCAATGAAGAAATAAATATGTTGCATAAATATGTGGCACAGCAAATCAATGTTTCTTTTTTTCTCTGTCTCTTCCTTTCTCTCTAAATCAATCAAGACAAAAATACAAATATTTTTTATAGTTTTATTTAGACAATTAATTTTCATGAGGTGACGTTGGTCAACTAGAGCACATAGATTTAGAGAAAACATCTCCAGATTATTTTGACATTCGATTATGTTGTATACCAGGGGTCCCCAAACTTTTTATACAGGGGGCCAGTTCACTGTCCCTCAGACCATTGGAGGGCCGGACTATAAAAAAAACTATGAACAAATCCCTATGCACACTGCACATATCTTATTTTAAAGTAAAAAAAAAACAAAACAAAACGGGAACAAATACGATATTTAAAATAAAGAACCAAAAATAAATAAATAAATAAAATAAAAAACAAGTAAATTTAAATCAACAAACTGACCAGTATTTCAATGGGAACTATGGGCCTGCTTTTGGCTAATGAGATGGTCAATGTGCTCCTCTCACTGACCACCAATGAAAGAGGTGCCCCTTCCAGAAGTGTGGCAGGGGCCGGATAAATGGCCTCAGGGGCCACATGCGGCCCATGGGCCGTAGTTTGGGGACCCCTGTTGTATACCCATCACCCAAAGTCAAATAGTCCTCCGCCACCCTTTATTTTGGTTTTCTTTATGCCCTTCCCCTCCCACCACCCTTTCCCTCTCCTCCCTTCCCCTCCCCCTGGTAACCACTGCACTATTATCTGTGTCCATGAGTCTCAATTTTGTGCCCCACTTATGTATGGAATCATAGAGTTCTTAGTTTTTTCTGATTTACTTATTTCACTCATAGTGTTATCAAGCAATTCCAATCAAAATTCCAATGTCATTTTTTAAAGAAATGGAACAAAAAATCATCAGGTTTATATGGAACCATAAAAAACCCCGAATAGCCAAAGTAACCCTAAGGGAAAAAAAATGAAGCTGGGGGCATTACAATGCCTGACTTCAAATTATACTACGGAGCCATGATAATCAAAACAGCATGGTATTGGCAGAAAAATAGACACTCAGACCAATGGAACAGAATAGAAAGCCCAGAAATAAAACCACATATATATGGTCAAATCATCTTTGATAAAGGGGCCAAAAACACACAATGGAGAAAAGAAAGCCTCTTCAATAAATGGTGCTGGGAAAACTGGAAAGCCACATGCGAAAGAATGAAACTCGACTATGGTTTGTCTCCTTGTACAAAAATTAATTCAAAATGGGTCAAAGACCTAAATATAAAATCTGAAACAATAAAATACATAGAAGAAAACATAGGTTCTAAACTCATGGACGTTGGCCATAGAGACCATTTTATGAATTTGACCCCAAAGGCAAGGGAAGTGAAGGCAAAGATGAATGAATGGGACTACGTCAGACTAAGAAGCTTCTGCACAGCAAAAGAAACTGTCAACAAAACAGCCAACTAAATGGGAGATGATATTTTCGAACAACAGTTCAGATAAGGGGCTAATATTCAAAATATATAAAGAAATATAATTTTTGTTTTATCAAATTGGCAAAGATGAGAGAAGATAAATAATAATCAGTGAGTTGTAGGGAAATGGGCAGGCTTATCTGCTGGATTTTAAAATTGATTCTACTTTTCCAGAGGTAATCTGGCAATATTATGTTTCATAATTTTGAGTATCCATATCATTTGACTAAAAATGCTTTTTGAAAAAATAATGAAATGAGAATGTGAAGCTAGAATGTAGAGGTATTTATTGTAGCAAAATGAATAACTGGAAAAAAATATTTAATTTTGGGTGACTGGTTAACTATGGATAATAATTTATGAAATGGAATATTATATAGCTGTTCAAGATCTCAAACATTTAAAAAATCACAATAGAGAATATGATCTGATTTCTGTAAAATACATAAGGCCATTAAATAGGTATGTATATGCATAGAAATATGTCTTAATATTCATAGTTTGGGTATTCAGGTTATTGATGACTATCTTTCTCTTAATACGTTTCAGTACTGCTTGATTTTTTTATAGCATGTAGTAGTTTTATATCTGAAAAAAGCAAAGTTATTTTTATTTTGAATAAAAGTAGTTACACGTTAAGTTCCAGAATGAATACTAATTTGTTTTTGACTGAAAGCTCTGATAAAAATCTCAAATTGCTTAGGACAGCACTAGAAAAAAAATGGAGTGATTCATTTTACCAGTGAAAAAATAGAAAGTATTTATTTTTAATTAACACTTTACTCCAAGGAGCTCATAGCATGTTGGATGTTAATGTATTGTATCTTTTGATACAGTACTTCTATGAGATAAGAAATGAGAGGTCAGATAATTCCAGTCCCGTATTAGGTCACAAGAGTACAAAGAGGTTTAAAACTCAGTATAACAGAGTATTGAGCTTGGGTAGAGATAATTTGTAAGTTCTGTTTAAAAAATCAATTTTAAGATTCAGTGCATTATATGGTTAATATGCATGGGTAACAGTCAGCAGCCCGGAGACTATAGGAGTCCCCAGTGCAGGTGGGGAGCAGTGGTAAGCAGGACTGGCTCTGGATTTGGCTCTTCTGTAGAGGATCACAATGTATGTGTAGCCTTTGTTGGACTTCTAGAGGGTAGGTCAGATAAGATCTCTAGAGGGTAGGTTAGATCTCTAGATGGTAGTTTTACTAGCCCTGTGTCTCCAGTTGTCTGACATTGTAGCTCCATAGTTGTCAGGGTGGTTTTTCTTTTGATACAATATTCGGTAAGTATGCCTCTAAAGTATAAACAGAGCCCTATACATTTGTTTTTACTATTTACCAGCCAAGGAACATTTAGAAGACCTCTCTTTTAAATTCACTTTTAAGATAAAAAATTATGGAGTTGGAATGGTTCTCTTTGATAACAGAAAGTGCTGCAATTGTGAGAAAAGACTAAAATAAACCCTATAATCCTTTGTAAATTCATAACATGTGTTAATGCTAATCAGTGCAATAATACCGGAAGGTAGTTCATGTGTTTGTAATAAACCTGCTGGGTTTTCTCTCCTTTATATATTTGAAGGGCTGT
This sequence comes from Saccopteryx leptura, assembly GCF_036850995.1. Classification (NCBI taxonomy): domain Eukaryota; kingdom Metazoa; phylum Chordata; class Mammalia; order Chiroptera; family Emballonuridae; genus Saccopteryx; species Saccopteryx leptura. The sequence continues at coordinate 273,016,453 of NC_089505.1, read as the reverse complement.
TCCAAATTTAGGTGCCTTTAAGTTTTACAGAAGGTATAGCAAGTAAGTATTTTGAGCAAATAATGAGTAGCACTTCTTTCTCTATCTTTTTAAAAATAGCTACCATTATTCATAAAAAGGAAAAAAAATTGTTAACCAGTGTCACCTCAATAAATTCAATAAAAAGGAAAAAATATAAAATGAAAATAACTACCATTTCTTTTGCATTCCCGATAGTATTTATCAGGAACTTTGTAAATATTATTACCATTTAATCTGAACAGTTTTGCAAGGTAGTGATAACTTGCTCAAAAATTAATATTTAGTAAGTGGTCACCCAGGAATTTATAACTATTTCACTATATTTTTTGAAGGTAGTATTTTCCCCAAATGGTGAGAAATGAATTTTAAAAGTTCATGGTGGGAACTGAAACTAAAAGTGGTAACTTGGAGTGCTAGAAAATAACTTTGGCAAATGGATAAGAATTTCGTCCAGTGGATTGTGTCTCAAAGGAGACTGATTAAAGGTCACTGGGAAATGGGCTCTCTAGGGTTTCTGAAAGGTAGTTGGCAATCTAATGGAGTAGGGATTTGGGGAGTGAGGATGGGGGCAAAAGAGTGCATTTTCTAATAGTCTGAAACCAAATGTGGAGTTTATTTTACTTCAGGGTTTTTTTTCCCGTTTTTATAAAGTACTTTTCTTTTTTCTTTTTACAGAGACAGAGTGAGTCAGAGTGAGGGATAGACAGGGACAGACAGACAGGAACGGAGAGAGATGAGAAGCATCAGTTTTTCGTTGCGCATTGTAACACCTTAGTTCATTGATTGCTTTCTGTGCCTTGACCACGGGCCTTCAGCAGACCGAGTAACCCCTTGCTTGAGCCAGCGACCTTGGGTCCAAGCTGGTGAGCTTTTTGCTCAAATCAGATGACCCCGCGCTCAAACTGGCGACTTCAGGGTCTCGAACCTGGGTTCTCAGCATCCCAGTCTGACACTCTATCCACTGCGCCACCGCCTGTCAGGCAAGTACTTCTTTTTGACCAATAGTGATATTTAAAAATTATTTACATAAATATGCTACACAAAAAAGCTCAAATAAAAGGATATTCTTTACTTTAACAAAGTAGTTTTGGATTGTGGCTAGTCTTTCCACCCAGAATTATGGCCATTTGGACATTTGCGTGGCTTGTGTGTGTTGCATCACTGTATGAATGCTGATGTGAACTAAACATTTGATGATTGAATTAATTTAGTGCTGTGTCTATGTACCTCATCTTTTTTATGCTCTCTCCTTTCACCCTTCATCCTTCACTCCGAAACCTGCATCTGTGTATTTGTGTTATATCTTCAGGAGGTGGGGACAGCTCTTGGAAGGAATGAGGGTAAGTTTAAGATCATTTTATCTGTTATTAGTTGGAAACTGTGGGTATATTTTGTATATTATTTATGCCCACATGCTTATAATCTGCTTGTTCTAGAATGCTGGATCGGGTAGAGTCTTGGTGGTAAATTCACTGTCTGTCTTAAGCCTTAGTGCCTCCAGATGGATGAAGACTAGACTTCTGTGTCATTGCCATTTTCCAAGGGTCCCTTAGTTTCTGATTGAAAGGTGTAATGAAACCTAGACTTAGAGCTTAAGTAAAGTATCATTTTTAATTATATAATTATCAAAGAAAGACAAATAGTATTTTGAATAATCCTGGACTTTGGTTTTATTTTAATATTTGACAAGTTAATTAGCAATTTAGGGGGATTGGGAATTGAGAAGTATAACCACAAACTGTCTCTGCTTGTGCTTGTCTCCTGGATTCTTTCTCAAAGAAGAATTTTAGAGGATTTGAGGGCGAGCTGACTGTTTTCATCTGTCACCCCATTGATTGCCCAGGGTTTGATTCCGGTCTGGTCCTGGCTGGCGAGTGAGCGGGTGTACCCTTACTTCCTGCATCACTCCGCATGTTTCCTTCCCGGCCTTCCTGAAGCGTGGCTTGCTCAATGGAAGAGGGCAACCTTCCCTGTATGATGATGGAGAGGGCTGTTCTTTGGTCAAGTGTGTAGAGTAGCTCCCCTGCTAGAACCTCCAAACAAGCTCTCAAGAAGAAATTCAGAGTAACAAGAAAGGGGAGATTGATTCACACTGTTCTCTTTGATCTTTCTACCCTTGATTCCTACAGATTTGTAGTTTGTATCCTGCAATTTAGCACTTTGTTATATTTACTATTTGTTAATCTTTTTCCCCTCAAATAAAACTTAACTACCAGATTATAGGCATATCTTAATTTTTATAGAACATATACTATAGGCCCCATAAGTTAAATAGAAACTGAATTCAGAGCACAAACTTGTTTTGCTTAGCTAATTCAATTGAAAAGAATTGAATTACTGACAAGGATTTGGAAAGAGGAGAAATTCACGATAAAATCCTAGCTTTTCTACTTTCTCTTAGATATAATGATCCTAGTGCTTTGAGTCTGAGCTGTTGTGGTAATTATCTGGAGTTTGAGCAGGTTCTGCCATTTTATGCCCTCACCACTCTACTTACGGACATAGAATTGCATCCTTTGATACATATTATATATTTGGAGGCATTTAAGGCATGGTTTGTCTATGTATTATTTTTTAGAGTGTTAGTTATCTACTTAAGAGTCAGTTCTGTCCCAGTATGCCAAAGTTGCGTGTTCAATCTCCAGGTCAGGGCACATACAAGAATCACCAATGAATGCATAAATAAGTGGAATAACAAACGCTCTCTCTCTCTCCCCCCTCTTTTTCTTCCGTTTCCTTTTCCTCTCTCCCTATCAAAATCCATTAAAAAAAGGAGTCAATTCTGATTAGTCATTTCATTTATCAAAGCTAATTAAATAAAATACTTGTAAACTTTTGGAGATGACTTTTAATTCAAAAGATTAATCATACATTTTTGGGAAATATTTATTTTCTCATACTAACTGAGAATGGCAACAACTATTAACAAATATTTATATTTAATAGAAAATAAGATGATACTATTTTAAATATTTTTAACTACCAGTACCTTTAATAAAACATATTTTTGAAATAATCATTTCAGTTAAAATTATGAACTATATTAAAAAATGAAATTGAAAAACTAGTTTAGAGCTATGAGAAATTTTAAATATTGTGAATATATGTATATGTTTTATGTATGTATATGTATATATGTAAAATATGTAGTTAATTTTATCCTTATTTGCCTCTTCTTTATTTATAGATTGGAAAAGAAAGAGCAGTCTCAACAAGTTTTTATTAAGTACCTATTATATGCTGTCCTGCATTTTCAATTCTCAAATGATTTTTCAACTTTGAAAAGGAATAAAACATTCTCTCAACACATGTTGAAGAAACTACTGTATATTAAAATCTGAATGAATATCTCAGTGTCTGATATATCCAGGTACTTGGATGATCTCTGTGAATTGTCTTAAATCTCATCAGCAAACATTTAAAAGATAATTTAAAATAGCCATATTGCTTCATCAATGAAGGATTCATCCCAATAACAATTTTTGGAATATTGGCAAGAAAATGGCTTGACTTACTCTAAACTACATTAAAATTAAATTTAATGGCATGAACATTTTACCTTCAGGACATGATTTCATTTGTATATTTTTTAAGGCTTAAGCTGTTTTCAGTTAAAATTATGTATGTAGACCATCTATTTCATGTTTGTGAAGTCTTTAAATTTTTTAAAATTTATTTATTTAGAGAGAAGAGGGAGAGAGAGAGAGAGAAACATCATTTTGTTGTTCTACTACCTATCCATAGCATTCCCTGGTTGATTCTTGTATGTGCCTTGACAGGGGATCAAACCCCACAATCTTGGTATATTGGGACGATACTCTAACCAATGAAGCTACCTGGCCATGTATGTGAAGTCTTTTCAAATGCCTTCTGACTTGTTTTAGTCTGTTCTCTAGGCCTGCTACAAATCTCCCTTCACTATCATCCTGAGGATTCTCTTCATCTTTCTTTTTTGTTGTATCTCCTTTCCTAAGTACTATGGCTTCCTCTTTGTTTATGCCATCATTTTGGGTGATTACAAACAACAGTAGCTTCCTAAGAAAGTAAGGAAGTAAACTTTTAAGACCTTGTGATACTTTGGTTGGATATAAAACAATAGAATTTGAAATATGTAGTTTCTCTTTCTAAATTTTATAGCAATGTGTTGTAGATTTGAGTGTTGCAATTGAGAAGTCCAGTGCTCTCCTAATTCTTTTTCTTTTTTAATGAAACCTGTTAGTTCTCTCTGGAATTTGAGAGACTCTTCTCTTATTCTCTGTGTTCTAAATTTTATAATATATCTTCGTGTGGCTCTATTTTCAAACCTTGTATTGGATATTTGGTGGGTACTTTCAGTTTAGAAGGTCATATTTTTCAGTCCTGGGAAATTTTCTTGAATTACTTCTTTAGTGACTTCCATCTGTTTTCTGTGTTCCTCTTTGTTTATGCCATCAGTTTGGGTGATTATAAACTCCAGTAGCTTCCTGTTGTTTCTTTCTGGAACTTTCATTTTTTCAAATGCTGAACTTTAATTATCTTTTGTCTTTTGTTCTAAGTATTTTTGACTTGTCTTTACTCTCAGAGATATTTCTATAATTTATCTTGTAACCTTCCTGTTGGATTTTTTTATTTTTATTTTTTTGCTTTTTAAAGTCTTTTTATTTCTTAGTCTCCCCCACCACCATTGCATTGTTTTCATATTTGATTGTTTCTTAGTTTTACTGGAGTTGTTTTCTTTCTTCTCTATTTATTGTCTCTTTCCTTCAAGTTTCTTTTCTGTTTTTCTTTGGCCTTTGTTTTGTATAATAGAAGTCTTCATCAAATATCTGGTGATATTTAAGGGTTATGTACTATAAAACTGATTGGATTCTAGCTTGTTATGATATCCTAACTTACTGAGTATCAGTTTCACTGTGGGATGATCTAGCTGGGCTGCTTCTTGAGGAACCCTGGATGCCCATATGTTTAGGTATATCTCTGGAACTGGTCTGTTTCCCAGAGAAGACTCTTTTGAGTCTGCTTCTTTGGGGAGTGTGTATACCTCAGCTGCTGGCATTTTGGGTTGTGTAGGAAGAAGAATCTCAACATTCAGTTATTCAGTTATTTTTTAGAAAAATATTTTATCTTACCCATCAACTGAACTAATGCCCTCCAGTCCCAGGACCCTCTCATTTATATTCTTTGTAGACTAGACAGGATGACAGTTGTTTGGAGTGAGATGATTTCAAGGTCTAACTGCTTTGTCAATAGATTTTCAACACATCTTTCTATAGTTAGCCCTTTCTCACCCCCATTTACAGAGATGTAAGTGACCCCCCTCCCACTGCCTATTTAGGATTCAGCTTTTTGCTGTTATCTTCTTGTGCATTTATGAATCCTCCTTTCATTTTCAAATTTAGTTACTTTAGTTTCAGGTTATATATCAAGAAGGGAGTGGAAGCTAATATATAGATCCACTCTAACATCTTTAATCAAAAACATACAATACTCTTATATAAATGCTATAACTTAAAAATAGCTTAAAAAATTTAAAACTTTAAGTAAACCATAAATAATTTTTGTCAAATCTATACTAGAAAATATTTCCAGTTTAAATATAGTGAGGTGAATCACCAAGGCTTTGCATAAGTTTTAGAAATTCTTTCCCCCTTTATTTTTGAATTTTTAGCTTTCAAGAGTTAACTCAATTATCACCTTTTCTATGATTTTTTTCTTGACTCTTTCTAAACTACAGCTACAAACATACATCTTATGTTTACCTGTATACTTAAAAAATACACCATTAAAACACCATTATTATTATAATTGTGTCTAAATTACTCACTATACTGTAAGCTCCTAGAGGCAGGAGTGATTATTTTTCATCTGTGTATGTACATACAGTACCTGGCATATTATGAGTAATCAATAAATGCTTTATGGATTAGTGAACTTAATATTTAAAAAAAACACCATGCTTTAAATAAATAAAGATATTATTTTATAAAATATTCACTGTACAAAATAATGTATCATTCTTTTTAATAGCCTATGTCTCTAGTACATGTAAAATTTTATTATACAACATATGTTTTTCAAGGAACACATTTACAGCAAGTGTTCCTTTTGCATATTTGTGTACATATACACACATTCTGTATTGTCTTTCTTTAGTAGGGATGTTACTTATATTTAAAAAGAAATAAATGTTCATTTGTTACACATTGGTGATGTTTTTTCCTCCAAATATCTTTTGCTGGGAGAGCACTAAGTGGCTCTTCACCTAGCTTGCTGATCAGTGCAATATATTTTAAGCAGCTAATTCCAAAATACATTCAAATAGCATTTACTATTCCTCATGAATTTCTATTTCTTTGCTTAAATTTCCCACTCGGACCACCAACAATCCCTTAAGTACTTTTCCTACCAGCTAATGCTAGCTTTTAAAAATCTACTTAATGTTACTCCTTTCTTTCTCTTTGTTGCCTCTGTCATTTAATATACCTCTATGCCTGCCTGATATTGTTCCCTTTCAAGGTCTTTTTATGCTTTTAGGAAGATCTTTCCTACTCTATTTTTCTACTGTCTTTGATGCTTTGATTCTGCTGTTTCTCCATCTCAAAGAGATTAGTAGAGGGAGGAAGTGAATATTATGGGTGAATTTATTTTAAAGTTATGTACAATATTAAGGAGAAGACAAGTGCTGGTGGTTATAATAAACTAGTGTTCTAAAAATGACTTTGAATCCGGGCTGGTTGGCTCAGTGGTAGAGCGTCGGCCCGGTGTGTGGAAGTCCCGGGTTCAATTTTTGGCCAGGGCACACATGAAAAGTGCCCATCTGCTTCTCCACCCTTCCCTTTCTCCTTTCTCTCTGTCTCTAACCCAGAGGTCTCCAAACTTTTTACACAGGGGGCCAGTTCACTGTTCCTCAGACCGTCGGAGGGCTGGACTATAAAAAAAACTATGAACAAATCCCTATGCACACTGCACATATCTTATTTTAAAGTAAAAAAAAAAACAAAACGTGAACAAATACAATATTTAAAATAAAGAACAAGTAAATTTAAATAAACAAACTGACCAATATTTCAATGGGAACTATGCTCCTCTCACTGACCACCAATGAAAGAGGTGCCCCTTCCGGAAGTGTGGCGGGGGCCGGATAAATGGCCTCAGGAGGCCGCATGCAGCCCATGGGCCGTAGTTTGGGGACCCCTGCTCTAACCCATCCTGCAGCCAAGGCTCCATTGGAGCAAAGTTGGCCCCGGCGCTGAGGATGGCTTAATGGCCTCTGCCTCAGGCACTAGAAGGGCTCCGGTTGCAACAGCAACGCCCCAGATGGGCAGAGCATCGCCCCCTGGTGGGCATGCCGGGTGGATCCTGGTTGGATGCATGTGGGAATCTGTCTCTCCACCTCCCTGCTTCTCACTTCAGAAAAATACAAAATAAATAAATAAAAATGATTTTGATAAAATAGAGTCACTCATGGGGACAGCTATTAAATGGATTTTAATACTATTAATATTTAAATAGATTTTAATAGTTTAAATTTCATAGATAAGGGGGAAAAGCAGCATTAAAATTTGGCAATTGTTAAAGTTAAATGATGGGTAAATGGGAGTTCATTATTTTCTAGTCTCTTTATTTTTGTGTATATAAAACTTTCCCATACAAGGTTTAAAAATAATTGAAATATAATTTTTCATTTTGACCCAGCAATCCCATTTTTTTATATCTGTCCTCCAGGTCATAAGGATATGTGCACAGGGGTGTTAATTACAGCATAATTTGGCTTAGAAAGGAAAATAACTGGGAAATAGTATGATGAGTCTCTTCCCATCATTAATGGAATAGTTAGATAAATTACAGTATATTTATACAGTGGATTATTATGTAGTAATTAAAAAGAATGAGTTGGGTTGGATGCTGTATTCTGGAGGGATGTCCAAGATGTATGTAAGTAATGTGTATGGTGTGTATGTGTGAATATGCCCAAAGCTGTGGAAACATATATACCAGATTACCAGTGTTGGTCATTTCTGTACAGTGGGACCTGAGGGGATAAATAAGGTGGAGCAATAATTAGTTTTTTCTCTATAATCTTTGTATTGTTTGATTTGTTTCAAGTATGTGTTACTTTGGAAGAGGATGTAGTTAAGTTTTTTATTGAATAATTATAAAATTAAAATATTTTCTAAGTGAATATCATTTCACCTATGACAAAATAAAAACTCACTTTTAAAGTTTTATAGAGAAGTAGAAAGTGATATGCCTGGGAAACAAAATGATGAATTAGATCATAGTTTACCTTCAAAAAGAGAAATCAGACGAATTGATACACATGTCTATGGAATATATTTTGAATTCTGACTCTGTTCTTTAACTTTCAATAGAAATTGCCTGGTGATAATTATAAGTTTTTGGCCTTCTCTGTGTTGTTAACACAGTAGCCCCTAAAAATTTGATGGTGCTTGAAATTCAAGATATTTTTTTGTTATGGTAACTGAACCAACCTATTTCAAATATGGAGACGTCCAAACTTGGAGAGACCATATTTAACTTAGAACTAGGGTACATAGTTACGTGAGTTAGGGTCCTTTCATTGCAAGCAATAGAAACTAACTGTGGCTTACTTAGGCAAAAAGAAATATATTGGAAGGATAATACTAAGCAGGTAATGGAATTTAATTTTCTCTTGACAATTGGGCATTTCACTTCATGTGTTACTATGCCTCTAATTATAGCTTTTGCTTTTAATTAGAGCTTTGCATTGAAAGTTACTAACCAAACACCTTTTGTCATCTTGCCTTTAAAGAATTAAATTTAGTTTTTTTATAAACATTTTAAAAAAGAAACATAGTATTCATTATTTAAAATGTGCTCTAATAAATGGTAAATTTGGAATTAGTTTTATATAAGAGCTATAGAATTCAAATACTTATGGATAGTCTCAACCTACATATATTGTTATTTTAAATTTATTTATTGAATATATTGAGGTAACATTGGTTAATAAAATTATATAGGTTTCAGGTGTACAGTTCTATAATACATCATCTGTATATTGTAATTTGTGTTTACCACTTCAAGTTCAACCTACATATATTAATTTAGAACTGTCACCACTGAGTTTCTCATCAATGTTACATCAATATCTCTGTGCACGTGTGTGTAGCATCATTTTTTGGTTTTCTTTTTTTGCTTTCTTTTGTTCTTTTTTTTTTTTTTTTTTGTATTTTTCTGAAGTTGGAAACGGGGAGGCAGTCAGACAGACTCCTGCATGTGCCTGACCGGGATCCAACCGGCATGCCCACCAGGGGCGATGCTCTGCCTATTTGGGGCGTAGCTCCGTTGCAACCAGAGCCATTCTAGCGCCTGAGGCAGAGGCCACAGAGCCATCCTCAGCGCCCAGACCAACCTTGCTCCAATGGAGCCTTAGCTGCGGGAGGGGAAGAGAGAGACAGAGAGGAAGGAGAGGAGGAGGGGTGGAGAAGCAGATGGGTGCTTCTCTTGTGTGCCTTGGCTGGGAATCGAACCCGGGACTCCTGCACGCCAGGCCAACGCTCTACCACTGAGCCAACCGGCCAGGGCCATGTTTTTTTTTTTTTTTATATATATATATTTTTCCAAAGTTAGAAGCAGGAAGGCAGTCAGACAGACTCACGCATGTGCCTGACTGGGATCCACCCAGCATGCCTATCATACTGATGCTCTGCCCATCTGGGCATTGCTCCATTGCTGCCAGAGCCATTCTTCTAGTGCCTGAGGCACAGGCCATGGAGCCATCCTCAGCGCCCAGGCCAACTTTGCTCCAATGGAGCCTTGGCTGCGGGAGAGGAAGAGAGAGATAGAGAGGAAGGAGAGGGGGAAGGGTAGAAAAACAAATGGGTGCTTCTCCTGTGTGCCTTGGCTGAGAATCGAACCTGGGACTTTCACATGCTGAGCCGACGCTCTACTGCTGAGCCAACAAGCCAGGGCTTGTTTTCTTGTTTTAATGTTAAATTTCCCAGGGAGAGTCACTATAAGTGCTTTTTCTTGTTAAATTTAATTTTATACCTATGCTATTCTTCATAATTTCTATTTTATTGAAGCACGCTGATTTTACATTATATTTTTTAATCTATGAAAATTCTTCTAGAAGTTTCTCAAATACCCTTTAGAAATAGCACACTAATCTGACATATTTTTCAAGTCAATTACAGGGAGTCCTCAGGTTACAACACAGGTCTGTTCCTACGACAGTGACGTAACCCGAATTTTGGTGTAAGTCGAAACACACCCTAGCCTAAGTCACTTACCTATCCTAATACAGGTGTAAAATCATAATCTACAGCATAAAAACAACTAAGCCACAAAAAAAGGAAAAGGACATTAATATACTGTACTGTATTCACTGTACTGTAGTAACAGAAAAAAAATGACCAAAAATGAGTATAAAAAAGAATTTCTTACCTTTACTCCTGTGGTCGGCTTGCACACTGGAAGGGGCATTGCAAGGTGGGAGAGAGTGACCTATTGGGAGGAGGAAGCTGGAGAGGCAGGAGAACCTGCAGAAGGAGCTGGAGATACTGGGTCAGGTGAATCAGGATTGCCTAAGGAACATGCAGGAGACGCTGGAGATGATTCTACCTGTGCTACAGGTGTTTCATCTCGAGAAGCAGCTGATGTAGAGGGTACAGGATCTGTTGCAGACCTCTCTACCTTCTTAAAGAGTTGTTCCAGGCTAGTATGGAACTAGTTCGTCCATGTAGTCCATAAGTACAACGCTAACAGTGTAAACCAAAACACTTACATCTCAAATTTTTTAAGTTTTTATAGGAGTGAGCATCATAAACTTGAAACATCATATGTAGAGACTGTCGTAACCCGAGGATCCCCTGTATCTGTGTTTTACAACAGCCTCTTCTAAGAGGCTTAATACCATTTTTATCATAAATTATAAGCTATTTATCTATTATATATGTTTATACATAAATTTTATATACTATATAGATATAAGAGTATAAATGGCATGTTCAGAGCCAAAGTTTCTAACTGGACTTTTGTCCTTCCCTCTTCTTCCCCTTTGTTGCAGTCAAGGTTTTGGCTTAAACAGGGGCAGAGACTGAAGGTGGAGCCTTAGTAAGTCTGTACATCTGGGGTTGAGTTTGCTTTGTAGCTGAGAATTTGGTTACATATAAAGAGGTGGAGAGGTTGAGCAAATAAGCAAATACATTGAGGATAATGGGAGCCGTTTCTTAGTGTTAACAAAGGGAATTATAAATATGGAAAGTGGGAAGGATAAAACAAGCAATATGGTGTTGAATTCGATTTAGAGGTATGAACTCGTTGCTTTGTCAGATGGATGGATGGATGGACAGATGATGGATGTTACTTGTGCATTTCCTAGCAAAGTCTGAGTCTGTAGTAGTGAGCACAACTAGCACTTAGATCTTGGTTTCTAAATTTCATTCTTCACTGAAATGAACCAGGCTTTTGAAGAAATGTCTGACTCTAAGTTTGGGCATTTTATGTCATAAAGTAAGGAAGTTCTCTAACAGTGATTAACACATGCCCAAAAAACACAGGACCTGGTTTCAAGGAGTTACTACTGATCAAGTCTGAAACAATTTATGTATCAAAATATACTGCTCACAAAAATTAGGGGATATTTCAAAATGAATATAAAATTTTAAAGTATCCCCTAATTTTTGTGTGCAGAATAAATGATAGAAATAGATTTTAATGCTTTGAGTAAAATAGGACTCCATAAATCCATTATATTGTAACAAATATATAAATGAGGGAGAAAAGAAAATTCCAACTATATTAAGAATGTCATTTAGTAAATCTGGAACCTTGGCACTAATGACATTTTAGGCAACATAATGCTTTGGAGCTATGGGTATGGAGGTGGGACGTGGATTGAACGGCTTCTAGGAATGATTACATTAATAATCTTCAAGGGCACTTGAAATAATAGAATGACATGACACTATAAATTTAAATGCAAAATTGTGTAATATTAACTTTAAAGGTAAAATGCTTAGGACAGTGAGTGGTACACTAGAAAAAACAAAAGGAGGCAAAAACACAGGATCAAAGCTAAAATTCTGACTATAAATCATGTTCTATCACTTCTTGGTGGAGAGGTCTTGGTCAAGTCACTTGTATTTCTGGGATCAATATCACTTGATTATACTTTTTGTGTATTTCTGGATTTGATTTACTAATATTTTTAAAGGAGTTTTACATCTTTGTCTGTGAGGGATAGTGGCTGTGCTTTTCTTTCTGTGCAGTGCCATTTTACCATCAGAGTAAGGCTGGCTCCCTGAGTTGAAAATTGTTTCCTAGTTTGTGTTGAATTATTTGTGTTGGATTAGTATTATAAAAAAAAGTTCGGGCCTGACCTGTGGTGGCGCAGTGGATAAAGCGTTGACCTAGAAATGCTGAGGTCGCCGGTTCAAAACCCTGGGCTTGCCTGGTCAAGGCACATATGGGAGTTGATGCTTCCTGCTCCTCCCCCCTTCTCTCTCTCTCTCTCCTCTCTCTCTCTCTCCTTTCTAAAATGAATAAAAAATAAAAAAAAATTATAAAAAAAAAAAAAAAAAAAAAAAAGTTCGGTGGAATTCACGAATGGAGTCACCTGCGCCTGGGGTTTTCTATGTGGGAATGTTTATAACTCACATTCCATGTTCTAAAATCTACTTTGTCTTATAATAGTGTAGCCACTTTAGCTATTTTTTTCCCCTAGCCTGCTTTTAAGATTTTTCTCTTTATCACTGTTTTTCAGCAGTTTGAATATAGTTTTTGTTTTTTAATATGGTTTTCTTTAGGTGTATTCTACTTGGATTTGTTGAGCTTCTTATATCTGTAGGTTTATAGTTTTCATCAAAATTGAAAATTTTATGCCATTATTTCTTTAAATATTTTTCTTCCTTTTCCCTTCAAGACTCCACTCTAATTACATATATGTTAGAGTGTTTGATATTGTTCCACAGGTTACTGATATCCATTTTCTTCCAGTATTTTTCTCAATGTGCTTCATTTTTAGCTATTTTCTATTGCCATGCTTTCAACATCACTGACATTTTTTTCCCCTTGTAGTTTTGATTTGTACTTAATCCCATTCAGGATATTTTTCATTTCAGATACTATACTTTTTTGTTGCTGGAAGTTCCATTGGGGAACTTTCTGTGTCTTCTGTCTCTCTGTCTGCCCATTATGCTCATGTTTTCCTCTATCTTTTTTTTTTTTAATTTTTTCTTTCTTTCTTTCTTTATTTATATATTTTTTTAAAATAAATTTTAGGTTATCTTGTTCTTTATTTTTTATTTATTCATTTTAGGCAGGAGAAAGAGAGACAGAGAGAGAGGAGAGACAGAGAGAGAGAAGGGGGGAGGAGCTGGAATCATCAACTCCCATATGTGCCTTGACCAGGCAAGCCCAGGGTTTCGAACCAGCAACCTCAGCATTTCCAGGTCGACGCTTTATCCACTGCGCCACCACAGGTCAGGCCTCCTCTGCCTTTTTAATATAATATATAGATCATACTTAACCTCTTTGCCGTACTTAAACCCATTTCTAAGGCGATATCGTTCTGAGGATTCTAGTCAATGTCTCATGTGTAGTACAAAGTCTTTTCACTCTGGTTGATGGGAAAACGAACTAGTCCCAGCTCTGAGTGAGCTCTGGTAGTTGTGCACACTCTTTTCTGGTACCTTTTCTCCTTGGCATAGCTTCCTCTCCTGCACACACAGACCATCTCAGCCAGAGGAAGAACTGCATGAGACCTTTCTGCAGAGTCCTAGAGTTTTCTCTGTGTAACTCCCTCCTTCTGGTACTTCTGCTCCACAAATACTAGCTGTTTTGGCCTCCTCAAAATCTAATCTTAGTCTCTTCAGCTCAGAAACATTGTTGTTCTCTGTTTGGGTGCCCCATCCCTGCGCTGTGGCCTAGAAACTTCTCTGAGCAGGAAGTCGGTACAGTTGTGAAGATGGCTTTGTTTCTTTTAGGGACCACAGTCCTGTGCTGCCTATTGTCCAATGTCTGAAAATATTGTCCCATATTTTGTTATCTGGTTTTCTAGTTGTTTAAGAGAGAATGTTAAGTTCAATCTCTTATTCTATCTCAGCCAGAAGCAGTTTAATGGGGTAGACAAATAGCTTGCTACATAATATGTAATATGTTAGGATGTTTAATAGACATATGAGAGAACTGCTGTGGAAGCACAGAGAAAACTGAGGATTATGATTTTTTTTTAATTTTAAAATTTTATTGACTTTAGCGAGAGAGAAAGGGAGTTAAGGGAGAAAGAGGCTAACATCGATCTGTTCCTGCATGTGCCCTGACCCGGGATCAAACCAACGTCTGTGCTTCAGGAGATGCTCCGACCAACTGAGCTGTGTGGCCAGGGCGAGAGAATGATGATTTTTAAAGTACATTTTCTTTACATAGTTTTTGTTTTTCAAATCAATTTTTGTAGTCTGAATCTGTTAGGGAGAATATTTCAGCAGTTTTTTATTATGTGCTATCAAAAACAAAATATAAGAAACCAGGAATCCAGCAGTATTGTGTGTATCCTGACAAACTTAAGTGTTTCGCTTAGCATAATCTGTAAGTGGAAATGTTTTCAGTTCCATAAACAAGTAGATATCAGTGCATTTTACAAGCCTCTTTACTTGATATGTAAGGATACTTTCAAGCCATGTAAAAACACAGAGGGTCCTCTTAAAATTGATAGCTACAATCAACTCTGAAGTCAAATTTCCAAGGCTATTTAAAGCCCAAGGTATGCTTTCATGACAACATTTCATCTAAATGAAAAGCATACTCTAATTTATTCAAAGTAATATTTCAGTTACCTATTCTTTAATATGCCAACACTGGTGTAGTAATTTGGAGCAATGACTTCATTAACAAGTGGAGGATTGCTGTGGCAAAAAGTAATTGCCTGATATTAATGGAGGATTGCTGTGGCAAAAAGTAATTGCCTGATTTAATCTCTGGTATCAGTATACCAGAGATTAAAAGAGAGTTTTAAGAGGTTGGTTTAATTGAAAAGGAATTTAAAGAACTTACTGAAACCTTGGAAAGCTAGAAAGTCCAACTTGGGGGAGATGCATCAGATACAATGTCCAAATCACACTGGAAAACTGCTTTGGTGAAGGCATTGATGCCACTTGTCACTGAACTTACAGTCTGTGTTGAGTTCCATGACACACTTGTCTCTTCACCTTGCTCACTAGTAAACTGAAGTCATATGCAAGTGTGTTTGGTTGTTTGAGCCTGCTCTTTTAGGAAGGTAAGATAGGACGGTGAGTTCTGGCTTTTACTTTGGAGAGGAAGAATTCATAACGTGGGAAATTTCCCAGGCTTTAAAAGGATGTTCAGAAGCTGTGGAGTATCCATAGACATAAAGATGTCCACTATAGTCAGCAATAAGTTCAAGACAAACTATATGATCTGATTTCACGTGATATCTAAATTCCTCTTTGTTAACTCCTAACTTCTTTATATATTTGGTTTAACTCTTTGAGTAGTTTTTTTCATGCTCGCTGAACCCCGGGAGTGAGTTGTTTTTTTTTCCAAAAAATGAAATTAGTTCCAGTTATAACTGGATTTTATTAACTTAAAATCATGTTTGTTTCATAACCAATTTATGGAACAAGAAGAACATACATTTGCTTTTTTTTAATGTTGCCTTACACATGTACGATCATACTCTGGATGGACAGGAGGCATGAGGACTTACATGAACGTTCGTACCACTCAGAGGGTTAAACTGCCCCGCCTGTCTCAGCCAGGTAATGTGGGACTGTTTTAGGGAATACGTTAACCTTAGGAACTCTTACTTTTGAGCTATCAAGCTCATCAAGATGCACCCACATCCCACATTAAATACAATTTAAATACAACCACATGTTAAATGGAAGTTTACCACTTCTAGGTTTTTTCCCCCTTATTTTACTTTTTAAAACTTATTTATTGATTTTAGAGAGATAGGACGCTAGAGAGTGAGAGACAGAGATACAGACAGACACATCTATCTGTTTCTAAATGTGCCCTGACTAGGGATTGAACCCGCAATCTTTGTGTACTGGGATGATGCTCTAACCAACCACACACGGCCAGGGCCGTGATCGGTTTTGTATACATTTGTTTGAACCTTTGTTAATTTTCATCCTAAAGCTTGTTTTAATGGCATGATAATTGTTTTAGATTTCAGATATTTTCCTAAGTGCTATAGCAACAGTGGTAGTAAGCGATATGAATTACAAGGAAAAAGGGGAAGACAACAGTCAGGCTCTTAGGTACCTGTGTGTGTATAGCATAATAAAAGGAACATGTTGTTAGTGACTTTTGACACAGTTTAGAAGATGTAACTTTTATGAGAACTATGAAATTAACATATAATACACTGTAGAAGAAAGAATGTATAGATAAGTAAAATGGGAAGTTTATCAGCCCTGCCCATTGGCTCAGGGGTTGGCTCAGGGGTAGAGTGTTGGCCTGGCAGCCGGGTGGAAGTCCCGGGTTTGATTCCTGATCAGGGCTCACAGGAGAAGCACCCATCTGCTTCTCCACCCTCCCTTCTCTCCTTTCTCTTTATCTCTCTCTTCCCCTCCCATAGCCAGGGCTCCATTGGAGCAAAGTTGGCCTGGGCACTGAGGATGGCTCCATGGCCTCTGCCTCAGGTGCTAGAATGGCTCCTGTTGCAAGGGAGTGATGCCTCAGATGGGCAGAGCATCGCCCCCTGGTGGGCCTGTGGGGGGAGCAGTGTGGATCCTGGTTGGGCACCTGCGGGAGCCTGTCTCTCTGCCTCCCTGCTTCTCACTTCATAAAAATACAAAATAAAAAATAAACAAGTAGCCTGACCAGGTGGTGGCGCAGAGGATAGAGCGTCGGACTGGGATGCGGAAGGACCCAGGTTCGAGACCCCGAGGTCGCCAGCTTGAGCGCGGGCTCATCTAGCTTGAGCAAAGAGCTCACCAGCTTAGACCCAAGTTGCTGGCTCCAGCAGGGGGTTACTCGGTCTGCTGAAGGCCCGCGGTCAAGGCACATGTGAGAAAGCAACCAATGAACAACTAAGAAGTCGCAATGCGCAACGAGAAACTGATGATTGATGCTTCTCATCTCTCTCCGTTCCTGTCTGTCTGTCCCTGTCTATCTCTGCCTCTGTAAAAAAAAAAATAAATAAAATAAACAAGTAGCAAGTGATAAATAATCTTTGTCTACCTTAGAATCCCTTTTTGCAGGGATCTATTCAAAATGAACAAATCATTCTTTTGATTAGCTTGTTTGTCTAATATGAGTTTCATTAGAATATGTTTTTCTGTGTTTTACTGATGTTGAAAATCTCAGTACCTTTATAAATAAGGTCTACTAGTTTCAGTATTCTGTTTTAGTTTTCTTATAAGTTTGTAAACTGTAATACACATTTAATGAGGTGTTAGAAATTGTCTTAAAAATATTTTTTTTCCATGGTTGGTAGTGATCATTTTAAGTGCAAAGTATCAATCATCAGACACAGCAGATGATGTAGTGCCATCATTCTCTCTTTTCATTTAGTAGTGAAAGCTTTTTGCCATCTGAGAAATACTCATGCAGTGTTGCTGGTTGTGCAAGTTTAGGTGAGTACTCAGGAGAGGACATTACACTATTATTTTATGTGATACACAAAGGTTTATTAATTGTATTGTCAAACATGAGTTTAGTATATAGGATACAATTTAAATCTCTGGCTTCTATTTAAAAAGTTTCCAAGGATCACATCCAGATATATGAAATAAAAAAAAGGTGACAAGTTTGTATATAATCTGCATATTTCTGCATGGGTCATACAGTGAAGTCTCAGGCTATTTTCTAATTAATATTTGTTGTTGCCCTTTTTTCCCCGTTTTGTTGTTTTCATGAAAGCAACAACATATATTTAGGGCCCAGTCGATACTTTCCCACCAGCTGTGAGAGAGGGAGTATATGTGTAAAAAAAAAGAGTACATAGAATCTGAGTGCAGTGTGGTGCATTCAAGACATCACCTGGATTATTACTAGGCCTTTGAAGGTAGTGTGGTGAATTTGTAGCTAAAAGTATTTAATTACATTTTTAAAAAGATTAGTTTAGGCCTGACCTGTGGTGGCGCAGTGGATAAAGCGTTGACCTGGAAATGCTGAGGTCGCTGGTTCGAAACCCTGGGCTTGCCTGGTCAAGGCACAAATGGGAGTTGATGCTTCCAGCTCCTCCCCCTTCTCTCTCTCTGTCTCTCTCTCTTCTCTCTCTGTCTCTGTCTCTCTCTCTCTCCCTCTCTCTCTCCTCTCTAAAAATGAACAAATGAAATATATTTAAAAAAAAAGATTAGTTTTGATGGAGTTGGTGCCCAGACTTCTCATTCAGGTTAGAATATCATCTATTTCATAGCCTAAATTCTGCTGTTAGAAGCCTACCTTTTTTTTCCCTCTTGCTGAAGTTTTAAAAAAATTGTCTAAGTGATTGTCACCTCATGATCCTTGTTAATCACTTCCAAAGCTTTTTGCTATTATCCATCACAGTAAGTTAAGAGGATCACAAAGAAAGTTGATTGTTGGCTACTGCCCATTTATCTGTTATATATCTTCTTTGAAAATTTGTGAAGGAGTAATGGTTAGAATTATATATTCCTTGAAATGATTCTTAACATTGTGTTTATGGGAAAAGATTCAATGTCAGAGGAATATCTAATAAATAAAATCATAGAAAATAGAACACAAAGCATTAAGATAGTAATATACCACTAATTTTCTCAGGTTGGTTTAGGATATTCTACTCATGTAAGTTCTTTTAAGCAGTTTTCTTTAGAGTTTTGAAGTAAAAGACTTTTTCCTTGTTTAAAAACTTAAAAAAAAATTTTGGCAATGTGAATAAATCTTACTTGTATTTTTTTCACTCTTATAAACTTCTTTTTTTCATATGTTTTTTCCCCCTGTATTATTTATTGAGCTATAATTGACATTGTATAAGTTTAAGGTGTATACATAATGATTTGATATATGTATATATTGTGAAATGACTACCATAATATCTTTAGTTGACATCCATCACCTCATATAGCTAAAAACATTAATTTCTCTTATGTGAATTTTTAAGATTTATTCTCTCAGTAACTTTCAAAGAAACACAACAATATCGTTCTCTGTTGTCATCATGTTGTACATTACATCCCAGAACTTATAACTGCAAGTTAGTCCCTTTTGACAACCTTCATCTATGTAATTCCTCACCCATCCTACCTCTGACATTCAGAAATCTGACCTGTTTCAGAGTTGTTTTTTAGAGATTTCACATATAAATGAGATGATATAAATTATCTTTTTTGTCTGATTTATTTCACTTAGTGTAATACCCTCAAGGTCCATCATATTGTTGTAAATGGCAAGATTTCCTTATTTGTTTATGGCTGAATAATATTTTATTGTGTAAATGTACCACATTTTCTTAATCCATGCATTCATTGATGGATACTTAGGTTATGTCCATATCTTGGATATTAAAAATAATACTTCTGTGAACATGGGGTGCAGATATCTCTTTGGTATGGTGATTTCCTTTCCTTTGGATATATTCCCGAAGTGGAATTGCTGGGTCATTTAAACTTTTTTGCGGAACCTCCATATTATTTTCCATAGTGGCTGCGCTGGTGTACATTTCCATCAACAGGGTGTGAAGGTTCTCTTGTCTCCACTCCCTGTCAACACTTGTTATCTCTGTCTTTTTGAAGACAGCCATCCTAAGAGGTATGACATGATATCTTATGTCTGCTTAGGTCCTTTGCCCATTTTTATTTTATTTTATTTTATTTAGTGAGAGAGCAAGAGAGACAGACAGACAGAAAGGGAGAGAGATGAGAAGCATCAGTTCATGGTTGCAGCACCATTAATTATTCATTGATTGCTTTCTCATATGTGCCTTGATGGTGTGGATGGGGGGAGCAGGACTTCAGCTGAGCCAGTGACCTTGGGCTAAAGCCAAAGACCTTGGGCTTTAAGCCAGCAACCTTTGGGTTCAAGCCAGTGACCATGGGCATGTCTATGATCCCACGCTTAAACTGGTGATTCCACACTCAATCTGGTGAGCCTGCGGTCAAGCTGGCAACCTTGGGGTTTTGAACCTGTGTCCTCAGTGTCCCAGGTCAATGTTCTACCTACTGTGCCACTGCCTGGTCAGGCCCTTCACCCATTTTTAATTGGATTATTTTTATTTTTGCTGTTGAGTTGTATGAGTTCCTTATATATTTTGGGTATTAATCCCTTATAAGATGTGTGGTTTGCAAATATTTTCTCCCATTCCATAGGTTGCCTTTTTATTTTGTTGATCATTTCCTTTGGTGTATAGAAGATTTTTGTGTGATGTAGTCCCACTTTATTTTTTATTTTGCTTTTAAGTGTCATATCTAAAAAATCATTGCCAAGATCCATGTCAAGGAGCTTTTTCTGTTTTTTTCTAGGAACTTTATGGTTTCAGGGCATATGTTGAAGTCTCTGATCCATTTTGAGTTAGTTTTTGTGAGTGGTATAACACAGGGGTCTTGTTTAATTCTTTTGATTGTGAGTATATATACATATTTGATAAAAATATCTGTAGACTTTTCTTTCAAAGATAAAAAAATGAAAATTGAAGTTATAAAATGAAGATGGTATCTCAGCTAATAATTCCTTTCTAGAAATATATAAATACAATTATTCTTTAATAAATAAACATATCTTTAAATCTTCTCAATAATTATCATGTAAAAAATTAAAAGATGACATTGCTACTTACAGTAACAATACAAAATGAAAATAATTGCAACACAGGTCTCGGATGTTAGAGATGAATGAAAAGTTATCTGGCTTTTTGTAATTAACATTTACCAGTTTAATATTTATGAACAGGCTTAGAGACTTCATAATCACTATTTTATTTGTTTTAAAAGTATTCTCTTTTTCTTCCTAAATCAAAATAGAAAAGACTAAAGCATATGACTCAGTTATAGTTTTTAGAACAATGGGTAAAAATGTTTTAAAGATTTAGGAATTCTTTCCTTTCTCTGACTTTTCATCATTTCTATTCTGTATCTAAGTTTTGGTTACAAAATACTAGAAACTGATGCCGACTAAAACTTGAATAGAAATAACACTTACTGGGTGTTGGGCAATTTCCAGAATCTGTGGGGAAGGCTAGAAAATCGGATTTGGTAAATGGACAGGAAACAAGACAGGTTGTGTTTAGGAGCCTCTGTGTCCAGATTCACCTTCAGGATCAGTCTCAACCTTTCCAAGACGTGAGCTGCTTTTTGATAAAGGAGTACACAGGAACAGTGAACTTCCTGGGCTATTAGCCCACAGCTTTACTTTCTTCACTGTGAAGTGAGCTCCTTTTCCAGAATCAGTGTGGGGTGGCATGGCATACCAAATGTCCATTACACCGTTAGCCTCAGCTTGTCTTTCCTCCTCATCTTTCTCCTATATCCTCAACCTGCAGTAGTAGTAAAAGTATCACAAATAACTTTTAATTGGTTCCTGAAGAGGAATAATATTTCTTTGACTGGTTTTGTCCAGGTTTAAATGGGATTATCCCAGGAGTGAACCTCTATGTGAAGACATGTCATCACGTGCTCAGGTTCAGACTTAATGATCCATCACGACTCTTCGCTCGCATGGCATTTCACATATCAGTCCCCACCTCTTCCCTTCCTTTCCGGCCCTCTGCCATAGAGATGCCATCTTATAAGTAATTCTTTGAGCACAGTTATCACACTGAATTGTAATTAAAATATATAGATATAGATATACACACACATATACATATACACACATATTTATCTTCCCCGAAGACTATGAACTTCTGGAGAACAAGAAAAAGGTTTTATCAGGAACTGTATTATTCCATACATAGGTGGGACATAATAGTGAAACTAAGAGACATTTATAAGAGTGTGGTGGTTACGGGGGGGAGGGGGGAATGGGAGAGGGATAGGGGGTGGGGAGGGGCACAAAGAAAACAAGATAGAAGGTGACAGAGGACAATCTGACTTTGGGTGGTGGGTATGCAACATAATTGAACGACAAGATAACCTGGGCTTGTTATCTTTGAATATATGTATCCTGATTTATTGATGTCACCCCATTAAAAAAATAAAATTATATAAAAAAAAAAAAAAAGGTTTTATTTAAACTTAATTTATTTGAAATTTATTTTATGCACCTAATTCTATATTTGGGATATAATATGGCTTCATTTTAAAAGTAAAAGTAATTTATGCATGTGGTTAGAATAAAATATTTTAAAGGTCTTATGATGAAAATCAACAGTCCTTTTTCCTCCCTGTCCTATGCCTGTCCTCCTTCTCAGAGACCAATATTTCTAACTCTCCTAAGTATTTTATTTGGTAGTTATCTCCATATTTCTTAAAAATATGCTTATCTTACTGTTTCTTGATTGATCAGTTTTAGATAGCTTATTGACTATCTGCTAACATTTCTTTTCTTTATTATTATTATTTTTTTCTGAAGTGAGAAGTAGGGAGGCAGAGAGACAGACTCCCGCATGCTCCTGACCGGGACCCACCTGGCATGCCCACCAGGGGGTGATGCTCTGCCCATCTGAGGTGTTGCTCCATTGCAACTGGAGCCATTCTAGTACCTGAAGCGGAGGTCATGGAGCCATCCTCAGCGCCCAGGCCAACCTTGGCTGTGGGAGAGGAAGAGAGAGACAGAAAGGAGAAGGCGAAGGGCGGAGAAGCAGATGGCGCTTCTCCTGTGTGCTTGCTAACATTTCTGAGATCTCTCTCACTATTTTTGGTTTTATAAATAATTGGCATATACATAATTTTAACTATAGAAATAATATTCACTAAAGAGCTAAGTACTATTCTTTTATTGAATTACTTTCTTTTGGAGCTTTCTTTTCCTTATTTCCTTGCAGAATTTTATAACTACATTTTTGCTTCTTTACTGTGTATATTACTTTTTTTAAGTCCACTATAATTATAGATTTTTAAATCAGTTCTTCCCCCTTGTCTCCTTGCTCTAGTCTTCACTTTTTTTTTTCTTTAAGCCCACAACATGGTTAGCAGCAAGAACTTTCTTTCTCTCTGTTTTTTTTTTTAGGTGAGAAGGGGGGAGATAGGCTGACTCCCTCATGCTCCCCAATGGGGATCTACCCATCAATCTCATCTGGGGAAGATACTTGAGAACTGAGCTATTTTTAGTGCCTGAGGCTGTCATGCTTAGACCAACTGAGCTATCCTCAGTGCCTAGGTCTGTGGGAGGGTTAGAGGGAGAGAAGGTAGAGAAGGAGATTTTTAGAAGGAGAAGGATTTTTAGAAGGATATCAGAAGGATTTTTAGAAGGATATCAGAAGGATTTTTAGAAAGAGAAGAATTGATTTTTAGAGAGAGAGAGAATGGTAGGTGGGGGAAGGAGCAGAAGTATCAACTTGTATTTGCATCTCATATGTGCCTTGACCAGGCAAGCCCCAGGTTTTGAACTGGCATCCTTAGTATTCCAGTTTGACACTTTATCCACCACACCACCACAAGTCAGGCTACAATTTTAGATTTTGATTTGTCCTTTTTTTATTTTTTAAAAATATTTATTTTAAAACTACAGTTCACATATAATATTACATTAGTTTCAGGTGTACAACCCAGAGATTAGACATTATATAATTTACAAAGTGATCCTCCTGATAAATTTCATACCCATCTGATACCATACATAGTTACTACAACATATTACAACAGTCATAATGATAATGCTAGGTATGCCATAATATTACAATATTACTCACTATGTTCCCTATGTGGTACTTTACATCCCCATGACTATTCTGTAACCAATTTGTGCTTCTTAATCCCTTCACTATTTTCACCTGTCCCCCCCAACCTTCCTCCCGTGATGCAGATGTTGGTATACCTGAGGTTGTCCCAGAGGCTCCTTGAACTATACTAATTTTTCTGGATTGTTTTTTCTATTTTTGGATTCTTTGTTTCTTTTGGGTATTTTCTGCTTCCTTATCTTCCAAATCTCTGATTTGATCTTTACTTCATCTACTCCATTGTTGAGTCCCTGTTTCAGTTAATGTATTTTTCATTTCTGACTGGTTACTTTTATGTTTTCTAGTTTCATTTTTATGTTCTCTATCTCTTTGTTAAAGTTCTCCCTAAGTTTATCTACTCTTCCCCTCAGTTCACTGAGCATACTTAAAACCAATGTTTTGAATTCTGCATCTAGTAAATTGCTTTTAGTCTCCATTTTGTTTAGTTCTTTCTCTGCAGTTGTGTTCTGTTCTTTCATTTGGGACATATTTCTTTGTGTCCTTATTTTGGCAGCCTACCTGTGGTTTTTTTTTTTTTTTAATTTTTATTGATTGATTTTAGAAGAGAAAGGAAGGGAGGGAGAGAGACAGACAGAAACATCAATCTGTTCCTGTATGTGCCCTGATTGGAGATCGAACCCACAACCTTTGTGTATGGGGACGGTGCTCTAACTAACTGAGCTACCTGGCCAGGGCCCTTCCTGTGTTTTGTTCTATGTATTAGGTAGAGCAGCTCTACATCTCCCAGGCTTGGTACAGTGACCTTACTTAGTAGGTGTTCTGTAGGGTCCAGTGGTACAGCCTTCTTGTTTACCCAAGCTGGGCTTTGTACACTTTCCTGTTGTCATTGAGCCTTGATTGCTAGGCACATCAATTGGGGGGGGGGTTATTCTCAGGCTGATGGGCTGCAAGGACTGGCTGCAACTGATCACTGACCACTGTTAAGGATCAGCTGTGCAGGGACCCACCCCACAGAGCAGGACTTATTTCTGCAGGCTCTAGTGCCTACTGAGTCTGCCCCTTGAGTGTGTCATACATGGAGGTGGTTGGGTGGTGCTTCGACATGGTCTGAAGCTGATCACCAGGTATGCTGGCTGTCAGGCCTCCTGGGAAGTGCAGGCCAAGGTCAGCCGCCACCTATGTTCTGCTCAGGGACATCCAGAGTGAGCTACCAAGAGATCTGCTACCTGTACTGGGCTTGGAGGTACCCAGGAGAGGCAAAACTGTGAACCAAGGCTATTTATTGCTGCTAGTGCTGAGGCTGGGGCCTTAACATAGCAAGTGGTACAGGGCAGAAGGAGGCTTGATGCTGCTTGAGTTATTTTAGGGAAGTCCAAAGTATGAGTCAAGACCGGCCATTTGTATGGAAAAGCCACTGGAAACAGCTTGAGTGGGCTTGCAATTTGAGTGGGGTGGGCTCTCGGTAATCACCGGGGCAGGTCAAACAGCAATAGCCAGGTTGATCTCTAGCCTGTCTGCTGGCTCTTTACAGGGAGGGTTCTGAAAAGGAACAAAGACCTCTGTCAGGACTTTTTTTGTCTGGGAGAAAGCTGCCCTTCTGGCACTAATCTTGATGCCTGACAATTCATTTCGTCCCTGTATGTCTCTGGTGCTTTTCGAGCTGCCACCCCAGTACTGGAGCTCAGCTGGGGTAAATCTGAGTAAGTCTGTGCTCAGGCCCTTTAACAGAAGTGCTTGGCACTCCAGCAGTCTCAGTCTCACCCAGTCACAATCCCTGATGGTTTTTATAGCCAGAAGTTATGGGGACTGCTCTTCCTGGCACTGGAACCCTGGACTGGGGGGCCTGGTGTGGGGCTGGGACTGCTCACTCCTCACAGGGGACTTCCACAGCTCAAGATGTCCCCCCCTGATTTTTATCCACCACTCGTGGGTATGGGATCAACCCATTCCACTTCTCCGTCCTTTCTACCAGTCTTGGTGTGGCTTCTTCTTTATATTCTTAGTTGTAGAACTTCTGTTCAGATAGGTTTCAGGTGGTTTTGAATAATGATTGTTCTGTAGTTTAGTTGTTATTTTGATGTGGTTGTGGGAGGATGCAAGCACCATGTCCATCTATGCAGCCATCATGACTTGAAGTCTGATTTGTCCTTCTTTCTGACTTTAAATTTGCTCTTATTTCTTCAGTGCCCTTTATAAAGTAACAGTCATAATGATAATGCTAGCTATGCCACCAGCTTTATATAGACCTATGTACTTAGTCTCATGAAAGGATATTCACCCCTAAGTTGATAAAGAACATGATACTTGTATTTTTTATAACGACTTCATTTACATTAGTTATAAAGACTAATTAAAAATAAGATAAAGCTATTTAGCTATAGCTAATGACCATATTTTTAAATGAATACAACTTTATCTCACCAAAAGACAGTATTTCAAGTCTTGCTGAGAAGAGACTAATCAAATGTCTATCTAGTGCAGTGGTCGGCAAACTGCGGCTCATGAGCCACATGTGGCTCTTTGGCCCCTTGAGTGTGGCTCTTTGGCCAGCTTAGGAGAACCCTAATTAAGTTAATAACAGTGTACATACCTGTATAGTTTAAGTTTAAAAAATTTGACTCTCAAAAGAAATTTCAGTCATTGTACTGTTGATATTTGGCTCTGTTGATTAATGAGTTTGCCAACCACTGATCTAGTGTGTACTAACTGTTGTTACAATGCCCATTTTGCTGGTGAAGATTGCTTACATTGTAAAAAGAGTATCATGACTAAAAGAAGAGAACAGCAATTGCAAGTTATCAGAGATATAAAGATGAAGTCATAAAGACTCTTTAATAGTTAATAGAGCATTAAAAAACAATGACATTTGATATAAACTATTCTGATTACAGAGAGACTATGGATCATTTTTACATTCATATATCTATAAGAAAAATTTCAGGACCATTGTCCCCTTCTCTCCCCTTCCTATCCACAGCAGCAGCTGCTGCTGTTGTCACCCACCAGGCCACCTGTCCCACTGGCCTTCCCTGCCACAAGGGCTTGCCAGGCAGCTAGTGGGGACAGGCAGTCCTCACTGCTGCAATGGTAGCTGCTTGCCCGACCACCGTGGGCCCCTTGCTAGCCCTGGCCCGGGCAGTAAGTGGGAGCTGGGAGAGATGGTTCTGGTGTGGGAAGGCCCCCGAGGAAAGAGGTTGTTGGGGCCATGGAGTGGCAAGGCTTGCCCTAGTAGAAAGGGACTGACATGAGGGAAGGCCCATAGGAAGAGGATTTTGGTGTGGCAGATACTCTGAGAGGGAAGAACTTTATGATTTTGTGGGATTTGGCATGGGAGGTCTTCTTGAAATAAGCACAGCTGTGGACTGACCCCAGTGGACAGAGGAGTGACTGGAGAAAGAGCCCGGGTAGGACTATTGGGTTGGGAGGAGGTGGGTAGGCTCTAGTGTAGGGAACAGAAGGATGATCATTATAAACTGTGGGAAGAGACACCTTCCCTTTGCTCCCATCAGGAAAAGTGGGCCTTGGCATAATATGGGGAAGCTCAGATGTGCATAGGGGAACTAGAATATGGTATGGAGAAACTAGCTGGAAGGGTAGTCCTGGGTGTAGAAGGAAGTGATACAGGGAAGAGGTCTTGGCACATGACAAGGAAGAACTTTTTCAGATTTATGAGTGACCCTTTAATTATTCATATTTTTGGTAACACTGATGAGTAAATTATGTATAAAATGGGGACTGTTACAGAAAGACTGGTTTAATTCTTTCTCTGCCTGAACCCATTAAGCGAAAAACTTAATGGTTTTGTCCATGACATAAACAAAAAAACTCATGAGAATAATTTTACCAAGTAGTTTGCTTCATAAGAATAATAGATTATGCCAATCCTAAAACATAGACTAAAATTTTTTGAAAATTTGTGTTGGTATAAAATAGAATTGAATAAAGGCAAAGACAATTCAACATAATTGGTAAAAGGAAAAATGTACTTAGTGGAGGGGTTGCTTGAATATTAGAATTTCGATGCAAATAGAAATTTGCAGTTCTGTCACTGAAAATAATATCTAAGCAATTAAGAAAATCTAAATACCTAGTGATTAAGGATATCTGGGGAAATATTCTGTGTTGAGAAACATGGTAACCATTTATGCTAGTACAGAGTATAATAAATACAGTCACAAGGTAAGTTGTCTGATGAGACTAAAGAGTGCTTTACTCGGGCTAGCCAGATTACCACCAACTACACCAAAATGAGATACTTACGAGAGTTTTGGTTGATGCTACATTCCAGCCATATATAACTTGGAAGCAAGTGAATAGCAAGTTGGCATAAAAATGTGCCTGCAAAATATTAACAGCCTTCAAATGTAAATTAACATGGAGTCCAGTGCTAATAAACAGCTACCAGAAAATGTACTAGATTCATATTATAATGAATATATGATGAAAACCAGAATTTATATTGCCCTTTTTGATAGGAATGTGAAAGTGTTTGTAGATGCAGTAAACACAATCCAAGCTTTTCCCCAAATTCTTGTGTGTGTTTGTACCCAAGGCTTACCCCCAACTTAGAGGTATGGGGTCACATTCACTATAGTAATTCAAATTCTCCTGGCTCTTATAACTACTGCTATTGTAGGACCTCAGCTAATGTGCCCCTGAAATATTCCTGAGAGTCCCCAGAGTAGTGGTCGGCAAACTGTGGCTCGTGAGCCACATGCGGCTCTTTGGCCCCTTGAGTGTGGCTCTTCCACAAAATACCACGTATCCTAATTAAGTTAATAACAATGTACCTACCTATATAGTTTAAGTTTAAAAAATTTGGCTCTCAAAAGAAATTTCAATCGTTGTACTGTTGATATTTGGCTGTGTTGACTAATGAGTTTGCTGACCACTGCCCCAGAGTATCACAAATGTTCACACATAAGACCTCTTTATCTGGTATTCCTATGCTTGTCAGGAATTAGATGGGCAAACAGCCAACAGAGCTTGAGGTCTTTCTCAAGGAGCTCCTCAAGCTACCACGGAGAGATGAGGTTCTAGAGCAGGGGTCCCCAAACTATGGCCCGCAGACCGCATGCGGCCCCCTGAGGCTATTTATCCGGCCCCCGCCGCACTTCCGGAAGGGGCACCTCTTTCATTGGTGGTCAGTGAGAGGAGCACAGGATGCATCCGCAAAGCGTGGCATCGCTCACAGTGCAGTACTACTTCCGGTGACGCGGGACGTACACGTCATGGCTCCAGAAGCGCATCATGTCACTTGTTCCGGCTAGCAGTGACAAATATAGAACCAGACATTGACCATCTCATTAGCCAAAAGCAGGCCATAGTTCCCATTGAAATACTGGTCAGTTTGTTGATTTAAATTTACTTGTTCTTTATTTTAAATATTGTATTTGTTCCCGTTTTGTTTTTTTACTTTAAAATAAGATATGTGCAGTGTGCATAGAGATTTGTTCATAGTTTTTTTTATAGTCTGGTCCTCCAAACAGTCTGAGGGGCAGTGAACTGGCCCCCTGTGTGAAAAGTTTGGGGACCCCTGTTCTAGAGGGTCAGGTGCCAGCCTGACACTCTAGCCACTCTAGCTCTCGTTTCCTATTTTGTTACTTGCTTGTTTTTGTTTTTCTTCAAAAGGACTTAATGGCTTTAGCTTATGTCAGGGAGCCAGAAATTTGGAGGATACAATTCCAAATGTAGTTTGTTATGACTCCGTGAGTTTGTAGAACTATTGCAGACCTCTGAGGAGCACAAATCATGGGCTGCAGGCACTTGTTCTGTGCAGTGTGCGCTGCCTGCTGGAATGACTGTCTGAGCCTGGGTACTGTTGGAGCAGGAGGTTATTTTGCCTTTTCTTGTCTTTTCTCCACTATTGGGGGGCTTTAAGAATGCTTTGAGTCTAAGGAAGAGATATAAAATACAAGTTGTGAGAATGTTTAGTCCAGCTATCTTGAATTTATAGTCAAAGAACCTAGCTCGTCTTATGGAGCCTTTTGAGCCCTGCCACTCAAACAGGCCTTGACTGTTGGGTTACCTGACCAGCCTGGAAATGTCTGAATCCCACTTAGACTCAAACTGGTATCCTTACCCTACAAGCTAGGCTGCTGACTTTGATGCAAAGTGGACTCTGTTAACTTGGTAGCTCAGGTAGTTTTATATCTCTATCCATCTATCTATATCTCATATACACACACATACATATACTTTTAGTATTTTATGTATGGAGAATGTCAATGTAAGAAATGTCCAAACCTGTAAAGAATTTTTATGAGTTTATTTATTTTTATTTTAGTGAGAGGAGGGGAGGCAGAGACAGACTCCCGCATGTGTCCTGACTGGGTTCCACCCGGCAAGCCCACTAGGGGGCAATGCTCTGCCCATCTGGGGCCGCTGCTCCATCGCAACCAATGCCATTTTTTAGTGCCTGAGGTGGAGGCCATAGAGCCATCCTCAGTGCCTGAGGCCAGCTTGCTTGTGCCAATTGAGCCATGGTTCCCGGAAGGGGAGAGAGAGAGAGAGAGAGAGAGAGAGAGAGAGAGAGAGAGAGAGAGAGAGAGAGAGAAGGGGGAGGGGTAAAGAAGCAGATGGTTGCTTTTCCTGTGTTCACTGACCAGGAATCAAACCTGGGCCTTCCACACACTGGCCAGTGCTCTACCACTGAGCCAACTGGCCAGGGCCAAATTTTTATGAGTTAATCTGAGCCAAACTGATGACAAGTGCGTGGAAGCACTATCTCAGCTTGAGCAAAAAGCTATGGAAAATATGGGAAAGTGGCAGTTATACCACTTATTTTATCCATCAGAATCAAAGGGGGTTAGATAAAATTCATTGGTGACAGAGTAGGGAGGCAGGAGAAAGCAAAATGTGTGTGGGGGACTCTCTGGAATTGGATAAAAAGTAACATGGAAAGACATATATATATATATATATATATATATATATATATATATATATATATATATATTTTTTTTTTACATTGGTAGGTATAGGATAGTTAACAATTAACAACATGCTAACAATAGCAATGAGGGATTCTGTGGTTTCCTGCTCTGGTGGGAGATTGTGGCCAGAGGGGTCTGGAAAAAGGAAATCACCCTCCATTCCAAAGGTATGTTATCCTTTGCAATGAGACAACAGACTGGCTCAGTTAAGGTGAAGATTGACCTTTGTCAAGGAAGAAACTAGCCTAGGACATGACTATCCGCCATGATGCACTTTTGGTTAGGAACCTTTAATTTCAGACCATCCTCTGTGGTTTCTTTAGGGCCCTTGAGTTTGTAGGGCTGCGATGTAAGCTTCTCCTGAGCTTGTCAGGTTAATATGCGGCCCCTTTTTCATTTACTGTGTGGCCCTTTTTTTGTCCACAAGAATTATATATTGTTAATGCCTACTAATAGTTTCATATTCCAACTATAGTTTAGTATGGTTGTTCAATCTGAAATAGCCTGAGCCAGACCTGAATCTTTGCCTCTTTCTTGGTCTCCATTTTATCATACTTACTTCCTCATCTTCTACCATAGTGGAGCTACTAATAACTTACTGGGTTAACCTTTCAATGTTTCTTTTTTTTTTAATTTTTTTTTTTTTTTAATTTTAGAGAGGAGAGAGAGAGAGAGAGAGAGAGAGAGAGAGAGAGAGAGGGAGGGAGAAAGAGAGGAGAGACAGAGAGAGAAGGTGGGGAGGAGCTGGAAGCATCAACTCCCATATGTGCCTTGACCAGGCAAGCCCAGGGTTTTGAACCGGTGACCTCAGCATTTCCAGGTTGACGCTTTATCCACTGCGCCACCACAGGTCAGGCTCAATGTTTCTTTTGTTGTTGTTTTTATGAGAGTGTAATATATTAATGAGACTAAAAGAGTAATGTGTAAGACAAAAGAAGAAAAGCTACCACAGTTAGATTAACCTACTGTATTTAGATAGGCTCTAATTAAATAGGGTTAAATAGAGTTTGTGATACCACATATGTGTGTATATATTTATATAAATGTATTAAGACAGAATTCCCTAAATAATAAAAATAGTCACCAAGGGAGAAGCTTTTCATAAAGTGAGAGCATTGTTTTTGGGAATTGTGACTTGAATAATAGAGTGGGTTTTAAACTCAGAATGTTTGAAATTCTCAAATTGTTGGATTAAGTCAAAGTATTCTATCCAGAACAAAGGTGCTCTTGGTGGAGCCTAAGGAATAACCTACCTCGTAAGTCTGTGATGTTACAGAAGAATCTGCTTCAACGTAAGATCTCTATTAAATGTAAGGTTAGGACCTGGAATCACACCTTTCATTTCCTTTTCCCCCCTTGGTTAGCAGCGCTGAAGAGTTTTCACCAAATTGTGAGCTGGAGTCAGGTAATCATGTTTGTTTCTGAGCTTTCAGAGGAAGCTGTTTATTTTAGTAGGCAATTTTCATGTGTGATGAAGTGAAATGTTGAGAAGGCAGCCTCTCATTAGTGGACAAACAATGCCTAAGAATTTAGCTAATGGCCCCCCTTCAGTGCAGAGAATAGATGGCAACAATTGTACTTGCAGACTAGACCCGGAGGTACTTGTTTGGCTGCTAGGTGTTAATGCAAATTTGTTCTTCAGCTCATTCAACCCTGGGGCTCCCATCCTTTGATTTAATTAAATGTAATTGGTTACAATGCTCCTCCCAGACCCCTGAGGTGTTTTTGTTTATTGCTTACTCTTTGCAATAAAGCTTCAATTCATGGCACAAAATACTGGATAAATAAGAGTCTTTTTTTTTTTTTTTTTGCTATGTTGGATTTACAGGAAAATTATTTCGTTCAAATAGTTTGGCTTTACTGTTAAAAGTAAATGACCAGTGAAATAAACTCATTGGGTAGCAAATGTAGCATACCCTGAAGCAAGGAATTAAGTAGGAGAAATTACACAAGATTAGGAAAAGATATGAAGTTGTAATGTTAAATTAGTAAAGAGTTGAAAGAGTACTAAGAGATAATGCTGTAAATAAAGAAGGCTTTAATAAGTAAGATTATCATTGTTGTAGCTCGTTATTATTAAAAAGTTACTATAAAATGCCAGTTATGAAAGAGCCTAAATTCACTTTTTAATCATGCAGAATTCTCTTACTCATAAATATGCAAATGGCATTGTTTGGGGACAAAAAAAAAATGAGAATGATACTCAAATTAGGTCAGCACAATTAACCTATTCTTTTTCAGTGAAAGATTTTATTTCTTCTGCCTAAATTTTCTTTTTAACCTGAAGATACTGTAAATAACATTTTTTTGTAAAGTGATATTTTTTCCTTTCAAGTTTCATTTTAATTTGAGAAACGGGGTAAATGATTTTTGTAGGATTTTCTGAGGAAGAGCTTAAAAAAGTTAAGAAAATTAGAAAAATACCATTAACATTTCCCAATTCAATTTTAAGTAGCAAGCTATACAAATGGCTTTTCCCCTTTGTCCTTGTCACTGGCCTACCAGAATCTGTTATTTCTTACAGTGTTGCCAGGTTAGTTCCTTTATTGTTTTATTCTTTTCCTGGATTTTATTTCTCCCCTTTTTACAACCGAGGTATAATATCACTGCACCAGTGACATTTTCATTAATGCAATAGACTTTATAAATCTTGCTGTCACAGGCCTATCTCATATCTTTTATGGTGGAAAAAAAAAAAAGAAAAATCCGTGGTAAGAACATTGGTATTCTCAGTACAATATAAAGTTTCAATACTTCACAATAAGATTGTTTGCAGGAATTTTTTTCTAGGATCCTCTTATATTTTATTGCTGAGGTATGGGGGTTTTAAGTTTATCATGTTGTGCAATCAGAAAGTTAGGCCTTTCTTCTGGGGATGCTCTTGATGAAAACCAAGTGGTAATTATAATAGAAAATGAGGAAACACTCCCCTGGGAGGTGGAGACCTGGACATAGATGTTAGCTCAAAGGTGTTCAGAGAAGAAGTGGAGTACCATATTCACACCTTGGAAATGTGCGGACAGAGGCTGTGCTTCATTTTCAGAAGGAGTCAGTTTACTAATGTTCAAGGCCCAAGAATCTTGGATGGAAATTACAGGCTTTCTCAGCTGGGTGCAGGAGATTTAACTTCTTTCCTAGTTTATGTGAAGGTGTCACAATTTAACTGTTGACCCTCATACTGGCGAATAAGAATGTTTAACATATTATAATACACTGGATACTGAGGGTTTCTTTTGTAAATGGAAATGTAATGGCAAACACAGAAGGGAGGGAAATATTCCAGTGGTCTTTTAGATAAAACCAGATACTCTTCTCTTGTACTTGAGTAATTTTCCTCCCTGTGCACTGGTAATAATAAGCCCATTGCTCTTCCTCTGGCTGTGACTCTCCTGAATCCACAGCTTTGATTGGAAACTCTCAACCCCTGACTGGTCTGGGAGCACTGATTACGGAGGCACCCCACACACTTCCCTCATAAACATTTGGCAGATCAGGAAGTGCTGAAAAGCGATGCCCTTGCTCTCAGAAGAGGGTACTGGTGGGAGAAGAAATAGAACATTTTCCCTCTTGCAGCTATCAGAGAGTGATTATGTCAAATGGGTTTTCAAGGAGCCACAAAGTAATTACAGGGTAACTTTTTGACATTATTTTCCAATGTTTATCTCAGCAGATGATGATGATTAATTGATGTGTATTATTTTATGGCTCTCTGAAACTTTGATACTTTAGAGAGAGGTCAGACTAAGTCTTCATTTAGACTAATATAATAAATTTGGCTTAAATTTTAACACGTTACCTCTCCTTCTATAATAAACTCAGATGATTTCCTAAACTAACTAACCTTCTGGTGGCTAATAGAGGCTATGCTTGGGCTGTCTTTTTCATGAAGATTTATTCCTTTAAATCAAACCATGTGCTTTTAAAGTAGTATTTTACTCTTTTACTAGGATTTCTGGGGCTAGTGTGAAACTGTAGTTAAATCATGAAAAGTAAGAGTACTTAATACTTGGCATATGGTAAATGTTCAATAAATAATGTCAGCCATATTGAAACAAGAGCTAGCAATCGTTACACTTTGAAAAGGTATTTCCTTGTATGCTATCTCACTAATGTGGTCAAGTTAGCAGAGAAGAATCTGAGATCCTGCTAATTTTTTTCTGTTGTTATGTTTCTAACTACAGAATACTTTATAGTATTCAGCCTAGACAGAGAAAAAATTATCTTAAATTTTTTTTGTCTTTGTTTCAAATAAAATAAAATAATTTCTATTTGCTGACCCCTAACTGATCACTAAAATATAACTACTGTGTGTGTGTGTGTGTGTGTGTGTGTGTGTGTGTGTGTGTGTGTATAAATGTCCTTTGAATGACTTGGTTGTGGTGTAAATGCTAATATTTGATTAGTTTTTTAAATCATACTTGAAATAATTATGTAAGTGCTTTTGAATAGATTTTAAAAATTGTAAGGTATTAGCATTTCATTCAAAATTGTTATTTTCCTATCCATTGAAGGGAAATATTTAAAATCAGATATGTTGCTATAGTAGGGCTTTGCCACATCCTTTTACATACTGAATGCATTCATTTGTGTGGTGTGGCCTGTGTGCTGCGCGCGTGTGTGTTTTGTAAATAAATGAAGTAGGTGAGCTATTTATTGGCCATGCTGCTTCAGCCTGCCAACTAGATATATCATCACCATTCCAGGTACAAAAGATGTTTAACCAGCTCAACTGAATAGTCTTCCTTTGTCTCCATACGTGTTTCACAAAGAAAAGATGTTGCTCTCATGGTAACAGAAGGATGGCAGTCTAGGGTTTGCATTGCCATCTTTATTATGTGTATGCTGAATGAAAAGAAACCAAGTATTCAACTGTGGGCTGTGTGGTTGTGAGGATTTTTTTTTTTTTTGGTGTTAGTTGTGGTCTTCATTGATAGGATGTTTTAGACTTTAAAAAACCATCTGTTTATAAGAAGCACAGGCGGTACACCCGTCTGTTGAATTTATTATGCATATTGAAAATAACAGATGGCTCAGCAATAGGTTTGCCCTTCTGTAGGAATTTGTTGTTTTCTAAAAGTAGCAAATGTTTGTCTTTCAATATTAACACATCTTACCACATTGACTGAGGTTTATTTTCCTTCTAAAATACTGCTCTATGGCGATCTGACCGACATATTTCCCATCAGCTGAACAAATCTCGCCTGCATGCCCTTAAATCATCAGCTTCCTTGCTCTACTCAAGTTCCACCTTTGATGTGTTTGATATTTTTTATTTCTTACCAGAATTATTATATTATCCAGAATTAAATGCCCAAGACTTTGCCAAATCCTAAGGTTATGTATAAATATACTCTTTATCTCTATGATTGTAGTTATAGCAAATTGATATGGACTACTAATAAAAAAGATTGATACCCAGGCAACTGTCTATATTATTGTTAAATAACTCAGTTTGCAATATTTCCTTTGTTTAAATTATCTATAGATCTCATGTTTCCGTGAATTATTTTTTCTTCCCTGTAAAGTAAGTCCTGAAGCAAGATGCTTTGCTTCCTTTTCTTTCTGTGAACTTATTTAAATATTGTTTTTATTTAAGGTGAATACAAAATAATATTTATAACATATAAGAGGTAAAGATGAACAGAATAACATATATCCATGAATTCAGTACACTGAGTGAGTGAATTATCCAAGGCATAAGAAGTGTGATGGTTCTAAGCTGGTTGGCCAACATTTCAAACACTAAATAAAATGCAAACACTTTTCACAGCATTCCAGGTACCCAATGAATGTTCAGTAAATACTATCTGTTGTTTTGATTATGATAGAATTATGTATAATTTTTTTTTTTTTTAGCCTGTGTGAGAGAGAGAGAGTGGGACAGACGGGGACAGATAGGAGGGGAGAGAGATGAGAAACATCAACTCATAGTTGTGGCACCTTAGTTGTTCATTGATTACTTTCTCATATATACGTTGACCAGAGGGCTTCATCTGAGCAAGTGACCCCTTGCTCAAGTCAGCACCTTGGGCTCAAGCCAGCAGCCATGGGATCATAGGTATGATCCCATGCTCAAGCTGGTGACCCTGCACTCAAGCTGGTGAGCACGCACTCAAAGCCAGATGAGCCTGCACTCATTCATGTGTGTGTGTGTGTGTGTGAGAGAGAGAGAGAGAGAATCCATCAGAAGATATCCAGAGATGCTGTTAATTCTTCTCTTTTAAGGATTTGATAAAATTCAGCTATTTTATGAAAGCTCTCCTCCCCTTTTTAGATAAAGGTTGCTAATAGGTTTCCAACAAAAATGGGAGAAACCTAAGATTGCTAATTTACTGTGTATGTTTGCATATATTAAACTAGGATGCTAAGTGAAAAAAATTAGAGTAGAACATTAATCACAATTTGAGGTCAAATCAATTAGAAAACATAAGCAAGTTTGTTGTTATTTCCAACTTTACAAAATGGCATCATGTTCCCTCTGGGAGATGTATGTTTTGGAACATGAGCATCTTTCTGTTCTTTTGAACAACTATAGAGCATCTCATGAATTTACATATATAAAGACTACTAATTAACATTTGTTTATTATTTTGCATTTCACTGCTATTTACTAACAGATTTCAAGACAATAGTCAATTTTATAACCTCAGTTTTCTAAAAACCACTAGTAGTTTTGGTCCCTAGCAACCATTTAGTATGTAAATTAGGTATTCTCAGGCTTAATGTAGTTCGTTTTTATAAAACAAATACATCATTAATCTGATTAAGTTCTTGGATGAGAGTGCTGTCCTCAGATCACTGTGGATCATTTATTGTTGGGCATGCATCCAAGAAAAATTCAAGTATGGCACTTCCAGTCCAGGTTCAGGAGAATTGTTGAAATCTCCTCAATGACGTTTTCTAGAGGAATAGAAACACACTACTTACTCACAATTGCAAACATTACCTAAAACTTAATGATGTTCTTATCCTTAATTGCAACTCAGTTGGATGATGATTCAGTGCCTGAAATTATGCCATGTTTTGCTTTGGTGTTATAAAATGTATAATGAAATAAAGGTGATCCAAGTGAATCAAAAATAGATTCCAACTTTCCATAGTGCCTTAGTCATTATGTTTCTGAATTCAGAAGTTGCTTGACTGTCATGGCTATTATTTGGTACGTCTTTAGCTTTTAGTCAAATATACTACTTAAGAATTGAGAATGCGCCTGACCTGTGGTGGCACAGTGGATAAAGCGTCAACATGGAAATGCTGAGGTCGCCGGTTCGAAACCCTGGGCTTGTCTGGTCAAGGCACATGTGGGAGTTGATGCTTCCAGCTCCTCCCCCCTGTCTCTCTCTCCTCTCTCTCTCTCTCCTCTCTAAAATGAATAAATAAAAATTAAAAAAAAAAAAAATTAAAAAAAAAAAAAAAGAATTGAGAATGCTTAATGTTAAGGTTAAATAAAGTTCATGATGTTTCAATTTATATAACAGAAGGATATTTTAAGAAATTTAAAACAAAGTTTATAGCATGCTGCCTTCTTAAGTCCCATTTACAAAGTTGTATATACCGTATTTTCCCATGTTTAAGACTCACCCTTGGCTTGACCTGTGGTGGCGCAGTGGATAAAGCATCAACTTGGAAATGCTGAGGTCGCCAGTTCAAAACCCTGGGCTTGCCTGGTCAAGGCACATATGGGAGTTGATGCTTCCAGCTCCTCCCCCTTTCTCTCTCTCTGTCTCTCCCTCTCCTCTCTAAAATGAATAAATTTAAAAAAAAAAAAAAAAAAGACTCACCCTTTACTGAAAAATTTGGGGTCTAAAAACTGGGTGCATCTTATACAGTGGTTGTAGATATTTTTACTTGCATTTCCCGCTTTTTTGCATGAATGAGGAGTTGTATGAATTTTATGATGTATAAACTTGAATTCAATAACTTTATGTAATACTTTTTTTTTCAAATTTCCGGCCCCAAAATGAAGGTGCATCTTATACATGGGAGTGTCTTATGCACGGGGAAATATGGGTATATCTTCTGTTTGGAGGTAGTGTGTCTAATGAAGCACAGTCGTCATAATGGCTTTCCTTTATTGAATGTCTACCATAGCATCTCACTCATTCTAGAAATCCTGTGAAGTTATGTTTATTCTCATTTTACAGATGATTAAACAAAGGCTCAGAGAGTTCAAATTAGTGCTCACTGGCATACAGACAGAATGTGGTTAATTTAGGATTCATAGTTCTCACCAGAGAGCCACTGTCTTGTCAGATAAGGGAGAGAGAGAGGAGGACATAGTAACTTACAAATGGCCCCACAGCCTAGTGACTGTGATCACTTTGGATCAGCGGTTCTCAACCTGTGGGTCGCGACCCCGGTGGGGGTCGAACGACCAAAACACAGGGGTCGCCTAAAGCCATCGGAAAATACATATTTATTATACAGTACATTTTAAAATAAAATATGTATTTCTGCCTGACCTGTGGTGGCGCAGTGGATAAAGTGTCGACCTGGATATGCTGAGGTTGCCGGTTCGAAACCCTGGGCTTGCCTGGTCAAAGCACATATGGAGTTGATGCTTCCTGCTCCTCCCCCCCTTCTCTCTCTCTGTTTCTCTCTCCTCTCGCTCTCTCTCTCTCCTTTCTAAAATTAATAAATAAAATAAAAACAAAAATTTAAAAAAAATGTTAAAAAAAATATCTATTTCCGATGGCTTTAGGCGACCCCTGGGTTTTGGTCGTATGTATTTTCCAATGGCTTTAGGCGACCCCTGTGTTTTGGTCATATGTATTTTCCGATGGCTTTAGGTGACCCCTGTGTTTTGGTCATATGTATTTTCCGATGGCTTTAGGCGACCCCTGTGTTTTGGTCATATGTATTTTCCGATGGCTTTAGGTGACCCCTGTGTTTTGGTCGTATGTATTTTCCGATGGCTTTAGGCGACCCCTGTGTTTTGGTTGTTCGACCCCCGCCGGGGTCGTGGCCCACAGGTTGAGAACTGCTGCTTTGGATAGAGTTGGCATACTTTCTCTGTAAAGGGTCAGATAAAGACATATAGATAGTCTTTATCACATGTTCTTGTTTTTATTTTTTATAAATTTTTAAAAATGTAAGAAGCATTCTTAGTTCAAGGGCTATATAAAAACAGATTGAGGACTGGATTTGATCAAAAGTCCTTAGTTTGTTGATCTCTGATTTAAGGTATTGTTGATAAGTGATATATTCTCTCAGGACTATATGCTTATAGTTAACAATAAAATAATTTATATCTGTAACAATGACTTTAAACATCAAAAAAATGGACAATTTATGTTCTGTATACCTTATTTAAGAAGGCTTGAACACATGACACCTTAGATATTTATGAAAGAAA
Organism: Saccopteryx leptura; assembly: GCF_036850995.1. Classification (NCBI taxonomy): domain Eukaryota; kingdom Metazoa; phylum Chordata; class Mammalia; order Chiroptera; family Emballonuridae; genus Saccopteryx; species Saccopteryx leptura. The sequence goes on along the minus strand of NC_089505.1, from coordinate 272,976,411 downwards.
CCAAAATAAAGTTTTAGCATTTTTAGTACTGTTTTAGATATCTGGAATATTCAACTTTTTGAAACTATCCATTTTTAACAGCAAAAATAAAGGATTATGTTACAAGTAAATTTGACAGTTACAGATTTTATAACATACCATTTAACCCTTTGAGTAGTACGAACGTTCATGTATGTTCTCGTGCCTCCTGACCATCCAGAGTATGATCGATTTATTTTAAAAATGTGTAAGGCAACTTTAAAAAAAGGCAAATGTACTTTCTTTTTGCTTCCTAAATTGGTTATCAAACAAACATGATTTTAAGTTAATAAAACTGGAACTGGAACTACTTTCATTTTTTGAAAAAAAACAACAACAAAACTTACTCCCGGGGGTCAGTGAGCATGAAAAACTCACTACTCAAAGGGTTAATTTTGTCCTTGAGTGTTTAAATTTATTTAAAAATCTTACCTCCTTGATATTTGAGTGTTTACTATACTGTACTGTATTTTTGATATTGCATTCTACTGGTTCCCTTTTTTTTTCAGTACACATTTTATTGATGAATACTGAAGACTAGCTGGGAAAATGGTTCTTTACTCTTCTTAAGAAAAAGCGTCCTATAACTGTAGGTGCCAGGTATCTACGATTTTTGTTGGTAGGTTACTGTTTACTGAGATGTGAATGATTCTCTGACTCCTTTATTTACATTCTAGTTTTAACTGATGGAAGGGACTCAAGCTCCAGTTCTAAAGAGACCCCAAGCAGGGTCACTGGGGGCAGCTGTCCCCCTGATGGGGCAGGGGGGATGGGGGGAGATCTGGATCTGTCAAAACTGTAGCTGGAAACTTGTTTTATTCAACTCACTTGTGTTCATGTTTTTCTAATTTCTATTTATTTTCAAACCGTTAGAATGTTCTTTTAGCAAAATTCAATATCATTTTGGTCAAACTAAAGAGGTGAAGAAATACTTGTATCTTTTACCAGACTAGATAACATATGGCTGGGGGACAAGTGTGCTGTTAAGCACAGGGACCCCAGCGAGCTTCTGGTCCTTTCTCCTTGGAGGGCAACCTACTCGAAGCTTTTCTCCCAGCCCTCAGGTAGCTGTGAGGATAAACCCAATTGCACAGATCCTCATAAGTGACTTTACAAGACACCCCCCCAAAAAAGATAAATATTATTATTTGCAATACCAAATTATAGATACAAACATTTTTAGTCATTATTTAGGTAGTGAGGGTAGCTTTTTGTTTATACTTGCCCTTCCTTTTTAAAAAAGTAATATGCAGTGGACAAAATATACAGTGCTGTAATAGTGGATATATTGAATGGTTTGACATCTAGTTCAATCACTAAGCCAAACTGCCAAAGTCTGATATACAGACAGTACTCAAATGGCATTTACTGAGCACTTATGTAACCAGGTCCCATCCAAAATGCTCTAGATCCATTATCTCTTTTAGTTTGCACAACCACTTCCAGAGGATACTGAGGTTTAGAGAGGTTGAGTTCATAAAAACACAACGAGTAAGTTATAGAGGTAGAATTTGAACATAGGCAATATAACACTAAACTCATGCTCTTAAATGAAAATAATAATTTTTTATTCTTTAAAAAAATGTTTCATTCGCCAGTATAGCGGTCTTCATTTGAACATCATGGAATTGAAAAGAGAACATTGTAGCTACAAATGGAGTCTAAAAACCTGAAACTATGTCTAGGTACTTATATGAGCAATATTAGGAATAAACAAAATAAAATAAGTTTTTGAGTTTAAAGTAGCTCCTCAACTGATTAGGATTAATTATGTGTGTTATGATGTGACTACTTTTAGTTCGTAAATGATGCTTTTTACTTGTTCATGTGAAAACTAATATTTTAGTAAGGTTAAGGTAGTGAAAGATTAATTCAACAAATATTTGTTGAGTGCATATTGTATGCCAGAATCTGTGTGTGTCAAATAAGAGACAGTTCTATGAGTGACTTATGGCCTAAATGGAGAGAAAGAGAAGAGTCATTTTAGTACATTGGGCTTATCCAGTGAGTGGAGGAAATCAGAGAAAGCTTTCTAGAAGCAGGGACTCCCTACTGGTACCTGAGGTCTCAGAGAAGGTGTGCCTCTCTCAGAGGCCGCAGCCTAAGCCAGGGTCCAGAGGGGAAGAAGGGGGGCTTAGTCTTAGTGAGTTGCCACAACTCCTTATTTCGTCAGGCTTGTGTGAGAGCCTTTGAGGGACGAAACGAGTTAAGGCAGGATAGGTCAGAAGGCCCGGATTGGGAAAGATGTATTGTACCAGTGCCGAAGAGAGTAAACTTGATCTCCAAAGCAGTGGGGAGTTCATGCAGGTGACAGGGTCAAATCCGTGCTTCAGACACATTTTCACACCGGCTGGCTGTAGTGTAAAGATGGAGTAGAGGAGAGTAAGCAGGGAGAACTATTAGGAGGTTGGGGATGTGCCAGTGGGGAGAGAGAAGTGGGCGATTCCAGAGATTAAGAAAGTAAAATAGACAGAATTTGGTGAAGGAACATGTATCAGAGAAAGAGAGGGCCTTGTTAACAGTAATAGAAAATATGTTGCCATTTTTTTGAATGAAGAACCTGATGTTCAGATTGCCCCAAGATACCATTCTAGTAAATGCTAGTAAGTATCTGCTGGGATTTGAAATTCAGGTCTGATTTCAAAGCATGGGCTCTTTCCATTATTACATCTATAAAAAGTATACAGTGCCACAACGGAAAACTGATGATTGATGCTTCTCGTCTCTCTCTGTTCCTTTCTGTCTGTCCCTATCTGTCCCTCTCTCTGACTCTCACTCTGTCTCTGCAAAAAAAAAAAAAAAAAAAAGTATACAAACTCTTTGAGTCTAAAGCTGCTCTGTCCAATATGGTAGCCTCTAATCCTATGGCTTTAGAAAATTAAATTTAAATTAATTAAAATAAAATAAAATTCAAATAATTAAATTAAGTTTTTAGCCCTGGCCCAGTAGCTCAGTTGGTTCAAGTGTCATCCTGATGTGTCAGAGTTGTGGGTTCTGTCCCTGGTCAGGGCACATACAGGAATCAACCCATGAATGCATAAATAAGTAGAACAACAGATTGTTTCTTTCTCTCCCGGGCTCTTTTCCTCTTCCTCTCTAAAAATCAATAAGTACATTTTTTAAAAAATTAAAAATTGTGTTCTCCAGTACTCTAGCCACATTTCAAGTGTTCAGTGGTCACAGGTAGCTGGTGACTGCCCTGTTGGACAGGAAAGAACATTTCTGTTAGATCTAAGACTGCATGACTTCCAACATTTATTTTCTATAGAAGCATCCTACAGTTTTACAGTTCTATACTATTGGTACTGATCCTCATTATAGAACCTTTGTTCTCTTTTCCACATTATTCATTTTGAATATCTTGGCATTATTTTTTTACAGAATTCCTCTTTTAGTTGGAGTAATCAGAATTCTCCATTCATCTTTTAACCTACAGTTGCTCTGTTCTCAAAGTGGTCGGTTTTACATTGGCTTCACCGCTTCCATTAATCTGAATACCATGTCATGAGGTGAATGTTAGCATTATACTTTGTGCTTACCTGCCCAGCGCCTCAGGCATTCGACTACTAAGTCGTGTTCTCCCCTTTGATATTACTTAGGCCCTACTTCCTTAGCATTTTTTCCCACTTATTTGCTCTTTGGTAAATTTCAGAACACTTTCCTAGTGTCCCAATGCATGTTTATCTACAAGTCTTTTTTTCTTTATTGAAACATTAAAAAAAATTTTATTTATAGTTGACATTCAATATTATATTAGTTTCAGGTATACAGCAAAGCAGATAGACCTTTATATAATTTAGCAGACAATCTCCCTATTAAGTCCAAAACCCACCTGACATGATACATTGAAGTCTCTTTTTTTAGTCTGAGATTTCTGGATACTTTTGATTTGAACTTGCTGGAAAATATTTACTCTTCCCCTATATCATGAGTTTTCAGGATTCATTTTTTTTTTTACCTTTAAATTATGACTAATAATTTTCCTAAATCAGTGTTGTTCAGTAATAAGCTCCAGGGTAAATCAGAGTGGTGACTGAGGTCTTAATCATCAGCCTGTGTCACCAAGCTTGACATTGGAGAAGTCTTGAGAACTTAATTAAGACTGTCTCTGCTTTCCCCTGGGGTGTATGTCATCCTGTGTATTCAGTCCATATAAGATGATTAGCTGTATAAAAAAGACTGGTTGTATGGTTAACCATACCTTGATTTTTTTTTTTGTATTTTTCTAAAGTTGGAAATGGGGAGGCAGACAGACAGACTCCCGCATGCTCCCAACAGGGATCCACCCGGCATGCCCACCAGGGGGCGATGCTCTGCCCATCTGGGGCGTTGCTTTGTTGCGACCAGAGCCACTCTAGCACCTGAGGCAGAGGCCATAGAGCCATCCTCAGCGACCGGGCCAACTTTGCTCCAGTGGAGCCTCGGCTGCGGGAGGGAAAGAGAGAGACAGAGAGGAAGGAGGGGGTGGGGGTGGAGAAGCAGATGGGTGCTTCTCCTGTGTGCCCTTGCTGGGAATCGAACCCGGGACTCCTGCACGCCAGACCGACGCTCTACCACTGAGCCAACCGGCCAGGGCCATTGCTTTTTTTTTTTTTAAGTCACCATGGAGTGAGCAATATAACGCCTTTGTATATTTTTTAAATGTGAATTAGTAGACATAATTCAGATTAAGGAAGTGCTAGGTCTTTTGCCTTATGATTCTGTAGGTATATATTCTTCTTATACCAACTAGTTTCACTGTAGAAGGTGAAGTGGGAACTTGCAGCTACAAATCATTCTTGCCTTTTTTATATTTATTCTATTGAACCATAGTTTTCTGTGTGTTTTGACATGGAAGCTTTTATATTTGAAGTGCTATAAAGGCGAGGAAAATGTCCTCTTCATCTGGACTTCTAAGACTTAAGCTATGGTTTTTTTTCCAGCACCTGCTGTGTGCAACTATATGCAGGATTGATGGGGAGCAAAAAGGCTGCCCCGTAGCATTTTAGAGAAAGATCTTGGGCTGGCCTTCCAGTTGGCCCTTGAGAAGCAGGTAGCTCGCTAGCTGGCTGCTGAATGGAAGTGGTGGTACAGCTTGGGGATAAAGAACATCAGCAGAGTCTGAACATTCATCTTTACTGTGAGAGACTTCAGTCTCAGGGAAAGAGGAACTGTGTAGATGAGGTGCACGAGGGAGAAGTTGTGTGTGTGACCCCGCTGTTCCACTTGCCTTGCACAAGCATCCCTGGCCCTAGCAGAGGGTAGATCAGAAGCCCAATAGCATTGGTTAGAATTTTACCATAGAGCTGTATGTGTATATAAATGTATGTATTTGTTACATATGTATTAAAATCCCTGTGTCCATATATATAAAACAAGTATATATGTAAAAAAATATATATATATGTATAGTTTATGTTTATTTTTTGATATGCTTAGTGCAAAAGTTTTCATGATTATGGCACTTTTGGCGTCTATTCACAGACACTAGAAACCTGTAATTTTTAGGCACTTAGGGTCATCTCTTGCCTGTAAGTCATGTTGTAATACTCAACATCCCCTGGACAGGCCAAGCTTTTTAATGACAATATGTGTTTCGATCTTAATTCTGCTTTAAAGATTCTCCTCTGAATTCTCTGACAGACTTACTAGTCTTTCTAGATACAACTGAATCGCTGCCGCCTTATTAAAGCCTTTTCAAATACCTTCAGGCCAGTGGTTCCTTCTCTTGTGATCCCCACAATACTTAGTTTATTCTTCTATTATGGCCCTTGGAACATGTTGTAATTATCACTGTGTATGTGTGTCATTCCTCTGTCTGGTGAAATTCTGGGGCAAAGGTTGTTGTTGTTTTTTAATTTATTTTTTAATAGATTTTTGAGAGAGAGAACCAGAAACATCAATTTGTTGTTCCACTCATTTATGCCTTCATTGGTTGATTCTTTTATATACCCTGACCAGGAATTGAACCTTCAAACTTGGCATTTAGGGATGGCACTCTAACCAAATGAGCTACCTGGTCCAGACCTAGGGGTTATTATTATTATTATTATTATTTTTTTCTGAGGTTAGAAGTGGGGAGGCAGTCAGACTCCTGCATGCGCCTGATCAGGATCCACCGGCATGCCCACCAGGGGGCGACGCTCTGCGTATCTGGGACATTGCTCTGTTGCGACCGGAGCCATTGTAGCACCTGAGGCGGAGGTCTTGGAGCTTTCCTCAGTGCCTGGGCCAACTTTGCTCCAATGGAGCCTTGGCTGCAGGAGGGGAAGAGAGAGACAGAGAGGAAGGAGAGAGGGAGGGGTGGAGAAGCAAATGGGCGCTTCTCCTGTGTGCCCTGGCCAGGAATCAAACCGAGGACTTCCACATGCCAGGCTGACGCTCTACTGCTGAGCCAACCGGCCAGAGCAGGGGTTATTTTTTTATACCCTTAACATCTGACACAGACCTAGACTTATAATAGGTTCTCAATAAGTGTTCTAATGACTGGAAGAATAAGTGAGTTAATAATACATACCACCTCATGTTTGAAATGTGCTCGAGTTCTTCATACTGCCTTTTGTTTTGTGCTGCTTTTCTTTATCTCCTTCCCTGCCACGTGTTCTTCTGTCCTACCTGGTAGATTTTAGAGCTTAGGAAATACGTGTTTGAAGATTTAAAATATAGTTCCTTGAACTCCTTAGAGAAAAAGTCTATGAATAAATAATTAGACTCATTTCACATCAAAATTTAAAGTGTAAAAAAAATGTTCACTATCATTTTGTGCTTTATTCACTTGTATGGTAATCTAATGGCATATTCATTGTTATCACTGAACTATACTGAAATATTTTACCCTTGAGGCTTTTCATCTGACAAAAGGAGGCTTTTTGAAATGAAAAAGCATAGTTCTTGTCCCTGGTTTGCTAAGGGGGCAATTTATTAGTTTTGTAATGCATGGGTTAATATTACCATGTTTTATATTGAACATTAGTTGAAAGAATTACTATTAATATCACAGCAGCATGTATGTATGTAACTCCTGTCATCTTTGGGGTATGTAAATCAGGAATGTTGCTGAAGAACTACTTAGCATTTTCTTGGGAGTGAAGTGCTTAGTTTTGGAATTTAATTGTAGGTTTTACATTTAAGCTGTTCGGTATTACTCTTATAACGGCTCTATGAATTTCCTGCTTTGTAGTTTAACAGGTTTAGTCACCACAGTTGAAAGGCATCATCCTCATAATGGAGCCAGAAAAGAATAAAGGTTGATCATGCAGGCTGGCGGGCTGTGACATTGAACAATAGAGCTTGACTTCTTCATGTCTGTTAAATTAGACTACGGTGTGTGCGTATCTTGCTAGAATGATACTGAATTGTAACAAGAAAATGCTATGTTGTGCAGCTCTGCAAAGGGGCTGTACATCTATTCTTACTTCATATGTATGGGGAGAGCTCTAAAACACTATTGAAACTGCCTCATGAGCTTAGAGTCTAATGACACAGGCTGGGCATAATACTGGAACAAAAATAAAGAAAAAAGTGCAGAGGCTTTTGGTATCCTGTAAAGTTTTTTCCACTGCAGTCTTTCTTTAAAGGGCTGGAAGCAGCTTTTGAATGGTATGCTGAAACAATTTGATTTTGAAGAGTTTTTATTTTTTTAATTCAGTGAGAGAAGAGGAAGCAGAGAGACAGACTCCTGCATGCTCCCTGACCGGGATCCATCCAGCAAGCCCATTAGGGGACAATGCTCTGCTCATCTAGGGCTGTTGCTCTGTTGCTCAGCAACTGAGCTCTTCTTAGTGCCTGAGGCAGAGGCCATGGGGCCATCCTCAGCACCCAGGGCCAACTCACTCCAATCGAGCCATAGTTGCAGGAAGGGAAGAGATAGAGAAGTAAGAGGGGTAGGGGTGCTTCTCCTGAATGCCCTGACTGGGAATCAAACACAGGACATCCACACACCAGGCCAATGCTTGACCACTGAGTCAACTGACCAGGACCTTGAAGAGGTTTCTGAAGGAGATAAATTTTATGTATGATCTGAGGGAAATGTAGGAGGATATTATGTTACATAGGTGACAGATTTATCCTCAATTTTTCTACAATTGTACTTGATAGAGTTCAACTTCAAAGATTAATGAAATACTATGTTCCTAACACTGTTTTGGATACCATAGGAGGTTTTAAAAGGGCAGGTTGTTCAGTCCTGCCTGCCGAATTTATTATCTTTTTTAAGGAGACAAAATTTAAATCTATGAAATAACTTCTTAAGTATTGTTGGATGTGTGAATGACAGTATTGTAAGCTGTCAAGATCATTTAAAATTTTTATTCTGTTATTATATGTATCATTCCCAGATGTGTCACATAAGCATAAATGATAGGCATTCCTTTTATGTCTTAAGTTACTACTAAAAATATTGAAAAGTCAAGGACAAGGTTAGAGTTATGAAGGAGCCCTCTGCTCTGGCTGGTAGCTCAGTTGGTTAGAGCAGAGGTTGCTGGTTCAATCCCAGGTCAGGGTACATACAGGAGCAGATTGATGTTTCTGTCTCTCATTCTCTCTCCCTTCCTCTCTGTAAAATCAATAAAATAAACATATTAAAAAGTGTCTAAAAAAGAAAGAAAGAAAGAAAGAAAGAAAGAAAGAAAGAAAGGGCTCTCTGTCTCTTCCCATACTTGCTCTTAGCACATTTTATTTACTCTTGAACTCTGCATTATTTTCTAAACATGTATAAACCACCTAGTAAATTATCTGTTACAGAATTTTATGGATACGAAGCTACTGTTTCTCTTTTCCAAAAATATCAAAACAGCACTTCCATATTCCTGTTTCCTTTTTCCTCCCCATTTGTCATGATTTCTCAGTGTAATTACTGACAGGAGATTACAGGTACATGCTTTAGGGTTAGGGTTTAGGATTAGGGTTAGGGTTAGGGTTAGGGCTAGAGTTAGATTTTGCATAGTGGAATGCAGATTGCCTTGTCTGGAGATTTAAACCTTCTTAAAGGAGCTACTAGATTTGCTGGTATTTCCTCAACTCTTGAAGGCTGCATTTATTTCTTCATGTTGTTTATCTTTCACTTTCTTTCTTGAGACTATTTTTCTTAAAAAGATCTTTTTTTTTTTTTTTTGTATATTTCTGAAGCTGGAAACGGGGAGAGACAGACAGACTCCTGCATGCGCCCGACGGGGATCCACCCGGCACGCCCACCAGGGGCGACGCTCTGCCCACCAGGGGGCGATGCTCTGCCCCTCTGGGGAGTCGCTCTGTCCGACCAGAGCCACTCTAGTGCCTGGGGCAGAGGCCAAGGAGCCATCCCCAGCGCCCGGGCCATCTTTGCTCCAATGGAGCCTTGGCTGCGGGAGGGGAAGAGAGAGACAGAGAGGAAGGAGGGGGTGGGTGGAGAAGCAAATGGGCGCTTCTCCTATGTGCCCTGGCCGGGAATCGAACCTGGGTCCCCCGCACGCCAGGCCGACGCTCTACCGCTGAGCCAACCGGCCAGGGCCTAAAAAGATCTTTTAACCACTGTCTTATTGCCTCTAGTAATGATAGTGATGAAGATGATGATAATATCTGCTCTAGGAAGGTAAAGCTAAAGTGTATACAGCACTGTTATAGACCAAATACTACAGTGAACTTTGAGAGGCTGTTTAGAATTAAGTCCATATTAATAGTCCCATTCATTGATTTCTCTACTTTTTGAAGTGTTAGGATACTTCGAATTTTCTCTTACTGCTATAATTTTCTTTCTTTTGTAGAATTTATGTAATCTGTCTGAGAAAGACATCTTGACCTCCATCTGACTAAAAAGCTATTGCATACTCTCAAAATTTGACTTAAACAATAAATAGTTCAGGAAAATACAAAATTAAGTGTAAATTTGTTATCGTGAAATGTAAAACCTTTCTAACAAAGGCTACTTACATATGTCAGGAACAAGAGAAATCAGGAATGGCTAGAAGCACACATCATTGTGTGAAGAGGAGGCTGATTGAAACATGACTGACCTCCAAAGCAAAGACATCTGGATGATGATAAGAATTAAAAAAGAATTGATAATAAAATGTCTACTATTATATGTAGCTTTTGGACAAGTATTCATGTTGCTGAACAATGATTAAGAGCTTAATATGCATAGATTTCTAATCTTAAGATTTTCCCCTTAGCTTGACCAGGCAGTGGCACAGTGGGTAGAGCGTTGGACTGGGACGCTAAGGATCCAGGTTCAAAGCCCCAAGGTTGCTGGCTTGAGCTCAGGCTCATCTGACTTGAGTGTGGGCTCACCAGCTTGAACGTGGGGTCGCTGGCTTGAAGCCCAAGGTTGCTTGCTTGAGCCCAGAGTTGCTGGCTTGAGCATGGGGTCACTCGCTCTGCTGTAGCCCCCGGTCAAGGCACATATGAGAAAGCAATCAGTGAACAACTAAGGAGCCACAATGAAGAATTGATGCTTCTCATCTCTCTCCCATCCTGTCTGTCCCTATCAGTTCCTCTCTCTGTCTCTCCCTCTGTCTCTGTCACACACACACACACACAAAATGTTTTCCCCTAATATGCAAATAACTAAACACATAAGAATATCAAGGCTGCTAAACCTAGCATGTAACTAGTGTTCTAGTTACAGGCAAGGATTGGGGATGGTGTTGGACGTCCGCGAAGGGCATGATGAGACATCTGACAGTAATGTAGTTTGTTCCTCAGCACATTATGTTCTTTTTTTGGTGGTAGAATAAGCCTGAAACAGCTTATTTGTGGTCTTAATCTTGTGGGAGGTGATGTTTATCAGAAGAGAGGATTTTGGCAACATTATTCATCAATAAAAAGTTGGTATTTGTGTTTGGTTTGGGAATATTTTGGCAAAGTAAAATTTCTTGGTTGAAAGGTTGCTGTATTTAGTCAACAAATATTTATTGAATGCCAATTATGTGTCACGTTTAATGATGTTGAGTACTTATCTTAGAGTTTCCTGACTTTGTTCTTTTCCTTAACTCCTCATTCACTTCAACAACCTAAGTTCAGGCGCAGCTGCATCCTGCCACTGTGTCTTATACACTATATACCCTGTAGTGCTGCCAGGGGCTTGTGGTAGCAAGTACACACATCTTGTTTCAGACTGAAGCCTTTCATCAATCACAGTCTTTGCCCTAACGTTTATCTTCTGTCATTTTTCACTATAGCCACAAGGAATTATGGCTGCACTTGTGTTTGCTTTCTGTATGTATCGATGATTCCCACATCTGGCCTTCTGCTTAGTCTTTTCCCACTTCAGCATTTATGAAACAGTCTATACTTGAGTACTCAGGTGTTCTCTCTTTAATGTAACTCATATTCCTGACAGGTGAACAAAATTCTGGTACATTGAACCACTTAGGACAAAGAGTAAATAATTTTAATCTACCTTTGTTTAAGATCTATTTTAATTTAGTGGATATGTGACTTGTCTGTATATTACTTTGTTAAAGAAGCATGGGACCTCAGAATTGGAAAAAACTTAAAGCTCAGAGTACACACTCCTTCCTTAATTTCCAGATAAGGAAACAGATTAAGAGTGGTGAAGAGATTTGGCTAAGGGGATTTGAATAATAAATAGAATAAAATTAAAATCCACATTTCAAGGAGGCTTGACTTGGAAGGGAAACACATCATGCATGCAATGTACAGATGATGTATTATGGAATTGTACACCTGAAACCTATGTAATCTTATTAACCAATGTCACCCCAGTAAATTCAATTTAAAAACCCACATTTTATAACTCATCATTGAGTGTACTTTCCACTAGAGTAATTGATTTCTCTTATTCTCCTCTTGTTTTATTTATCTCTTTTATAGTATCTCTAAAGGTAGGAGCTGTATTTACTGTCTCTACCTTCACTTTATCCATAACATTAGTTCCATACAATAGTTTTGGATGAATAAATGTGGAAGAGATGTAATTACCATCTAAATGTATGTAAATATATTAGTCATAATGGGGTAGGTTATACTGCAATAACAAACAGCCCACCCTCTAACCTCAGTGACTTGAAACACCAAGATTTCTATCACTTTGTGTGTTTATCTTCAGTTTATTGTGCCTCTGTTCCATGTTACCTTCAATCTGGGACTCGATGGAGCAACTTCTGTAACAACTGTAGGAGATGGGAAACAGACACTGAGCTGTGCACTGCGTCTCAGACACTCTTGTTTTCACATCTTATTGGCTAGAGCACTTTACATGGCCAAGCTTGTGACCAACAGGGTAGATAAAAATATAATCCTTCTCCAGGTAGAGGCAGGAAATATTTTTGAAAAATAATAGCAAAAAGGAAAAAAAATTATTCTCACTTTAGATGCAGTGTTGAGTAACCTACTTCTCAGTTTGTGGCACACTATCATCCCTGGTCCCTGTACGACCACTTTCTTTCTTTTTTTTAATTAATTTGTTTCTCTTTTTATGTAGTCTTATAAAATATTTACTGTTGTTTGGGGCATATATTTTAAATTTATATGTGTTATTAAGCTAGAGTTTGTATTATTTCTTGATTTTTTTCATTCAGCATTTTAAGATTTATCCACATTGCCATATATTCATCTAGTTTGTTGCGTTTAGTGAATACATAGTATTTCATGATAAGCATTCACCATACTTTATCTGGTCCACTTTCCTAGGTTGCCTTCAATTCTCTACCACAATAAATGTTACTGTGTGAGAACTTCTTTGGGCCACCTACCCAGGAGTAGGATTGCTGCCTTGTGGCATACGTATTTAACTTAACCAAGTATTACTCTGTGAATATTTTCACTAGCTTTCAGGACTATTAATTCTTGGTGTTACTAGAGTTTAGCAATTTAAGTATTATATCTTATAAATCAATGATACTAATTCTGTACATCAGTCAAGTCCACCCAACTAAGAACACAAACATAACTAAAGTGACATGAAATTCATGTCTGTAAGGAGATTTTTTCACTAATGATGATCTGCAAGCACATGTTACAATCTGTTGTTTGAGGCATTATTTTATATTACTATAAAACCCAATGAGTAAATTAAAAAATATGGTTTTGTTCAATAAAAATATTTTTCAGCAATAAGAAGAAATTAATTGCTAATATATGCAACAACCTGGATAAACCTCAAAAACATAATGTTAAGTGGAAGAAGCCAATCACAAAAGCCTATAATTTTTTATACCATTTATATGAACTGTCCAGAACAGGCAAATGTAGAGAAGATAGAAAATAGATTAGTAGTTGTGCCTGGCAGGGGACCAGGGAATGAAGACTATAAATGATAGTTTTCTGGAGCGATGATGGAAATGTTCTAAAATTGATTGCGGCTAAAGTTGCATACCTCTATCAAATGGATGAAAAATCATTAAATTGTACACTTTAAATGGATGAACATTAATAACATGTAAATCATATCTCTTTTTTTTTATTTATTTTTTATTTTTTTTCTTTCTGAAGCTGGAAACGGGGAGAGACAGTCAGACAGACTCCCACATGCGCCCCACCGGGATCTACCCAGCACGCCCACCAGGGGCTACGCTCTGCCCACCAGGGGGCGATGCTTTGCCCCTCCGGGGCATTGCTCTGCCGCGACCAGAGCCACTCTAGTGCCTGGGGCAGAGGCCAAGGAGCCATCCCCAGCGCCCGGGTCATCTTTGCTCCAATGGAGCCTTGGCTGCGGGAGGGGAAGAGAGAGACAGAGAGGAAGGAGGGGGGTGGGGGGGTGGAGAAGCAAATGGGCGCTTCTCCTATGTGCCCTGGCCGGGAATCGAACCTGGGTCCCCCGCACGCCAGGCCGACGCTCTACCACTGAGCCAACCGGCCAGGGCTGTAAGTCATATCTTAATAAGGCTGTTAAAAAAACAACAACAACCAAATGCCTCAATCGGATCATTTTCCAAGAAGCAGGTTGTTAATGAGGTCAGAGTTGACCCCTTAGTTTCGTTTCTCCTTTGTGGAAAGAGTAGGGGAACGTACTGTCCTCCTGTGGGGACCTGGGGGAAGAACCAGGACAGCTCTGTCCCTGCGCTTCATTCTCAGGTTATCTGAGACACATGCACCTTATTTCAACCGAAAATCTCTGTGCTGATATGATTCCCCGTCCTGACCTTTTGTTTAACTGATTATAATTACGTTCAGGACATTTTTACTTGTGCAACCCACCACTGATCCCTTCTCAAATATCCAGTTTCTGTGATACCCTCAATTTTTATACCTCAATACTTAAAAACCATGGGGATCTTTTTTGACCTTTTTTTTTTTCATTCTCTTTTCCAGATCCAACCTTTTATCATGTCATATATCATCTTGAAATTTTTTTAACTATGCCTCATTTTATTCATTAGACTTTATCCTGGCCAAAAGGGGAAATTTTTCAAAATTTTAGAAAAGATAGATTGGCAGATTCGTGCTAATTATAATTGTTTAAAAATAGCAAGGACATTTTTTCTTTCACCAGCATTAACAAATATCTGACATAACATGGTTGTGGATAAAACGGGAAAATTTAGTTCTGATTTTTTTTTTCTTTTACATATATATATTATTTCGTAGTCACCAAAACACTTGTATTCATCAAATAAAACTATAGTAGTTTTTAAGTAAAGTATCAAAATCCATGAAACTAAGGGGTGCTCAAGTGACTTGAATGCTTCACCTGAGCTGGGTCAGCTTTTGGGGTCAAGTTGTGAAGAGAAAGCCATCATACACACTTCATCAACGTGGTGGAATGAGAGCCCAGTGCGTTTACCGAGCCGTGGATTTCCAGTGAGCACAGAAACTAATTGGTGGATGAACATGCCACAGGAGCAATGATTTTAAGGTCATAGCAGGCTCAGTGAATAATGCTGACTTACACTGCGTCTCACTGATAGCTGATCTTACCAATGAACAGTTTGGAGGCATTCAAGCCTGAACTCTCTTCCATGTGCCTTGAATGGCATGTCAGTGGTCACTGGTTTTGACATCCTTTATATTCATCCAGTCAGCTCTAAATCTTTAGGTTGGGATTCAGAGTACTCAGGAAAGAAAAGAGAAGCAATTATTTTCAGTCATTGAGTTTTGAAGATCTTAGCATTAATTATGTTAAACATTGTTGGTCCATCAACAAATAAAAAATGTTAAAAAGCAGTACAAAGCATTCCAGACTTGCTTAAAGCATAGTTTAAGGTAATTAAGAATATCTTGTATACACTAACCTGTATTTAGATACACTTTCACCCATGCATTTTCATGGACAGTTTCAAAGCCAAGTATTCAAGTTAAAGTTATTTTCAAATTTGGAGAATAAATGCTGAAAAAGTTTATTCACTTTTAACTAGCATATACTTTTTATCATATGAAAAAAGAATAAAAATCTTAATTCACTGTACTTGTGTGGAGCCCAGGGTAATTCTAGGTATGAAAACTATTTCAGTAAAGCAAAGTCGCAATGTTCTAGTTCTAGTAATACTTGTTTAAAATTATTTAAATAATAATGGGCTTTGATTTAGGGATTTTTCTCCCATTTAAGTCTTTAATTTATAAAAGATTATTTGAGCATTAAGAGTGTGCTTTACCTATTGTTTTTCAATCTCTGTGCTCTCTGAGCTGCTCAAGTTTTGCAGAAGTGCCCAATCGAAGGATTTGAGGAAGCAGTACTGAACTTTCTTTAGAAGTGTTCATCTGAGAAAATGAAAGTTAGGGTCTGAGCTGGTATTCTTGTTTATGATTCAAACTTTAAAACTTACATATAAAACCCATATAAATAAAATAAGTAAAAAGTAGAAGGGATGTAAATTTCTAAATTTGCCAAGATATTATGTGTGTTGATAAAAAAGAAGAATTTTATTGTATCAAAAGAAATACATTTACTTCCTAGAGAGAGTATAATGGGTGGTATTCTTTTTTGAAGTAGAGTTGAAGTAGAATAATTTATTTGTTGTTGTTTATCTTGTATATATATTATACTGGACACAGTGTTGGTTTAGAATAGTTTTGGTTTCTTTTCTTTATAGTTGTATTGAGAAATAATTGACAAATATCACTGTTTAAGTTCAAGGTGTATAGCATGGTGGTTTCATTTACATACACTGTGAAATGAGCTGACATCCATTATCTCATATAAATACAATATAGTTTGAGTTGTGTTTTTTTTTTTTTAAATTTATTGATTGATTTGAAAAAGAGAGGAAGGGAGTGAGACAGAGACAGAAACATGGATCTGTTCCTGTATGTGCCCTGACTGGGGATTGAACCCACGCCTTTGCATATTGGGACGATGCTCTAACCAACTGAGCTATTTGGTCAGGGCTAGTTTGAGTTTTTGATTCAATAATGCATAGAAAAATCATTACCCTAATTCTTGTTTTGTAACTCAAAAGTAAACAAAAAATTTTTGTTCTATGGAGGTCCATAGTCTTTTCGAGTAGCTGATAAAATGTGTTCCACCATTACTGTCATACCTTGCCTTTACTATTGTTATAATAATCAGTCAAAAGCTTGTGCAGAATTAATTTAGACTCAATTGTCTCTATTAAGACAAAGCAATATCATAGTTTTTTAAAATAGAAATGATCATTTATGAGAATCTGGTTTGCAAACAAAAGCAGTAACTTTTATCCTTATAGGTTCATTATTCAGTAAAGCATTATACTCTTTTTGTTATTCTTTATTTAATTTTTTAATGAAATAGGTTAACCTTTTATTAGAAATTTCTACTTTAATTGAATAGATATGTAATAATACAATTATAGTAAACTGTTAATAATAGCATCTATGTGGTGGGTATATGAGGCTTCTCTGTAAAATTCTTTCTCATTTGCTATATATACTGCTCACAAAAATTAGAGGATATTTCAAAATGAATATGAAGTGATAAAAAAAGCATTTAATTTTTTTTATTAAACAAGAACATCAGAAAAACAAACAACAAGTCAAAGAAAGTTGTTCAATTATGCAAATGAGATGCAAAATGAACTTTTATTTTATGGTGAAAATGCACTATACAATAGGCTGAAAGTGCTGGAGTTATCTGCACATTCCCTGATCTTCTAATTTTATTTTTATTTTTTGTATTTTTCTGAAGCTGGAAATGGGGAGAGACAGTCAGACAGACTCCCGCCTGCGCCTGACCGGGATCCACCCGGCACGCCCACCAGGGGGCGATGCTCTGCCCCTCTGGGGCATTGCTCTGTCGGGGACCAGAGCAACTCCAGCGCCTGGGGCAGAAGCCAAGGAGCCATCCCCAGCGCCCGGGCCATCTTTGCTCCAATGGAGCCTCGTTGCAGGAGGGGAAGAGAGAGACAGAGAGGAAGGAGAGGGGGAGGGGTGGAGAAGCAGATGGGCGCTTCTCCTGTGTGCCCTGGCCGGGAATCAAACCTGGGACTTCTGCAGGCCAGGCCGACGTTCTACCACTGAGCCAACCGGCCAGGGCCTGATCTTCTAATTTTTGTGAGCAGTGTATTTGAAATTTTCCAAAATAAAATTTTGGGGAAAAGCTTTCTATTTTGATTGACTGTCATAGCCAAATAACCAAAATGACAATTGTTTTATTTTTTTAAATATAATAAATACTTAATTTTCTTTTACTTATTTAATCATAGCAATGCAGATACAATATAATTTTTGTTAGAAATATCACATATTTAACCAGTGAGCAAAACATACAACTGATTTTTCATTATAAATCTCTTTATTGTATTTTGGTTGGTGCTTGAAAAGCTAAATTGAACACTTTTAACTGAATCAGGGAAGTTACATCAGTAGATTAATAACAGGAATCATTTTCCATGTTGTTGAAGTGACCATGATGAAATAAAGTGTTTGGAGAGTTTTAGAAATAAAGTGTGGATATGTTTGAGGACCTGAGTTAGTTTAAAATAGAATAGATTTATTTCCAGTGTCCCTTGGAGTGTAAAGAACATCACTAAATAATTCTTATAAGCTTCTCACTAGTCATAGTTCTGTTTAGCTCGCATTTTAGAGAGGGTATTTTGTCCTTAAAGAAAATAAATGCAATAGCTGCATTTTTTTAGATGTTTTTCTTATTGTTTTCATTCAACTGTTTGCCACACATGTGCCTGATGTATTGGTGACTCATCAGTTAAAATGGAATGCATGTATGTCCACCATACACTTCCCTTCCCCTTATTTTAACATACTAAAAAAAAAAAAGGCATTTCTATTGTTTCTGCCCCAAAATCTTTTTTGGGGGCAGATTTGGCTTATAGAATTTTAACCTTGCTGAAATACTGGTTTATTTTACCTTTATCAGCATTGGAGTCTAAAAGTTTTTAAGTCGTTATACCTTTGATATTCCAAGGTAGTATTTAGTGATGATATTTTTTAAGTAAAACTTATTTTTAATGTCATGAATACTATAATCTCTTTTCACATGACTCTACTAATAGCTTCTGTTTATTAATGAAAATTAAACAAAATCATTAACCTGGTCCTCGCATTCATTAGATATATTTGCAAGTCATCTGTGATCAGTTTAGTTCCCATCTCTTTGATACCCTGTAGCTGTACTGCATGCTTTTGGGGTTATGATATCATGCTGTGGAAGAATGGTTCCGCTGTGGGGTTTATGTGCTTTTCTATAGTTGTTCACAATATCCCAGGCTAAATTATATGGTGAATTATTATACATTAACTGGTTTAAAAGATATCTAATTGTTTCACTATGCTAAAATATCAAGGACTATATACGCTGCAGGAGTGATGTTTCCAGTTAACAACCTATCATGTATTCATGGAGACAACAATGCTTGCTCACATGTTGGCAGTATTATCTAATTTGGTGTGCCCTGTGTTGTAATTCAATCATCTATTATTAAAAATAGATATGACCATAGGGAACAAAGCCACATACAAACCCATAAACATACGTATGTGTATGTTTACTTATACTAACAGAGATATTCAATGAGTATTTTTTTTGTCTTACCTGATATTAATGCTTGCACTAGTGAGTCAGAATTGGCAAATATGTATTAGCTTTAAGGTAAATAAAATAGATTTTGATTTAGTTCAAGTGAACCATCTCATTTAAAATTAGCCCAGGGGTCTTGTAAAGAAAGCAAGTAATCTAAACATAATAATGCACATTGCCCAATTGCTTCTGTGTATGATACAGGTTCAGTACTGTAGTGCTTTGACAGCCCATTACTGAATGTAATGAACAGCTATTTTTAAACAGAAGAAATTCAACTTGACAGCTTGGCAATGAAATTCAGTTAGTGAGATAATTTTTGTCATCTTTAGTATAGAGAATGGATTCAGTTTGGTTTTAGGAAAATTGTATCATGTAGTTTATAGAGCAAAGATTTTTATTAAACGATAACTTTGTTGTCCATTGGGGGGGCAGATGTTACTATTACAGTATAGAATTAGCTTTTAATATGTATTTTAATGAATTACAGATACATTATCTCTAGAACATAGGCTTAAAATAAGATTTTCTCCTTTTATTTCCTGCCAGGGGTGAAATATTCAGTAAAATGCCTGTAAGAGTGACTATAAAAGATGTTTTTCAATGCTGCATTTTATTCTTTCAGAGTTTAAGAGAAGTAGCTTTTTAGAAATATGGGAGTCTTTGGAAAGGACATAAAGCTTGAGGCAGTGTTGTGTTAATGGAAGCAAGGCAGAATAGCATGCAGGGATAGGAAGAAAAATATCTGCCTGGTTATCTTCTACAGAAATTCTTTTACCAGGAATAAGGGGATAGGAACATCTGATTTTGGACAACTCTTGGAAATGTTGGAGAAGCTTATTCTCTAATTTTTAAATAAAATAAGTACATTATTCAATTCATACCTCAAAAAAAATAGGGTAAATCAGAGTGAATTATTTTATTTCTTCCTGAGTATAGCAAACATTTGTCTGAGAAACTTACAGTAATTGCTATTTTTTTTCTAAGCACAGTTAATTATTAGGGATTTTCAGATAGAAACTTTATATTCTGAATTAAGGATTTGCATTAAATGTAGTTTGAAAAAATGCTACAAAACATTATTCAGTGAACTTTGGGTGAGTTAAGTAAATAAACTGATTACCTAAATTCCAATCATATCTCTGGCCCAACCAATAAAAGAATTCAAGTCTATAGCAGTGGTGGAAATTTTAAAATTGTCAGAGTGATCCCATTCCAAACACATTGTCAGACCTCCATTCATGGGTCTTCATCACCCTTCCAGGCTTCCAGGGCACCTCTCTGGGCCCTCCAGGGGCTAGTGACTGAGTGTCAGCTTTGCTGAAGGTCTAGGACTTAAATTAGGAAAATAAAGCAAAGCACCTTTAATAGCCTGTGGACTTTTCTACTTTTCTATTCCTTATCTATTTCTTTATTTTACTTATCTCTTAGAAGATATAATGGCCTCAAACATAATGTAGCAATGAGTCTGTGTGCCAGTCAAGCATTTTTGGAGAGGCTTTCATGTTAGGTCACTACTGTACTCTTTAGAATTGTATTATATCAGTGAATCAAAAGAATTTCTTGACATGAAAGAATTGGTGTACCTCAATAAACATTTAAACCCAGAGAGGATATTGTTCATCTAACAGGATCTAGCTTATTTCTAGGAACAGTGCCATCAGTTTGTAGCCTGAACTTAGAGCTCTTGTATTGTTGTGAAGTGACCCCTCTTGAATTCTTGTTTGCCCATGTATAGAAGACCTTGTATGAGGCAGAAGGGCATTATCACAGTAGCCCTGCTTCTCTCTGGCATCATGGGATTCTAGCTCAAGTACCTGAGGGGTATATTCACATTTTTGTGTGTGTGTGTGACAGAGACAGAGAGAGGGACCGATAAGGGCAGACAGGAAGGGAGAGAGATGAGAAGCATTAATTCTACATTGCGGCACCTTAGTTGTTCATTGATTGCTTTCTCATATGTGCCTTGACTGGGGGGCTACAGCAGACTGAGTGACCCCTTGCTCAAGCTAGCGACCTTGGGTTCAAGCTGGTAAGCTGTGCTCAAACCAGATGAGCCCGTGCTCAAGCCGACAACCTCGGGGTTTCAAACCTGGTCCTCTGTTTCCCAGTCCTACGCTTTATCCACTGCGCCAACACCTTGTCAGGCTATTTTCATTTTCTTGATTGCAGAATAATTTGAGAAGGCATCATGGTGCTCAGATGTCAAATTAATAAAATAATTTGTTACGTTTGATGATATTATTCATGGGGAAGAAACCAAGACAAAGTGAAAGCAGGACTGGTGATATCAAAACCAAGCCTAGAGAAACATTCTTTAGAAGGAGGCTTAGCTGTAAAGATGGGCAGGTTGAAGGAAGCCCCCAGTGATTTCAGTAAATGCTTTCTGTATTATCTGGCTTTATTTTTCTGTCTACTTATACTCCCACGTCTGAGCAGTGAAGGAAAAGAAAAAATTGAATTGCTATAATATACTGTGGTGGGATTGAGGAAAATATGATATGGCAGTGGTTTGCAAGATACTGAGAAGGTTTCAACCCAGTTATCATCCATCGCAGCTGGAAGAATCAAATGGAATATAGTCTAATGAAACACACTCATTTAAAAGTTCTTCAGGTAAACTCTAAATGTTTTGAGAGTCAGTATTTTGTGGTAGTGAAGAAACATTCTGCCTGGAGTCTCACTGCCTGGGCCTGAATCTCATCACTTACTAGCTATATAACTGATTTATTTAACTACTTTGTGCCATAGTTTCCTTATATGTAAAACTGTAAGAATTACATTTAACTGCCAGGTTTAGTGTAAGGATCAAATTAGTTTAACTTTCAAAACTTTTAAAACAATGCTTGGAATATAGAAAGAGCTTAATCCACATAATCTATTCTTGTTATTGTTTAAAAATTTATTTTCTACTTGCACTTACATTTTTGTTATTTAAAATATAATTTTAGAATCCACTATAGCTGGAGTGTTCCTTGTTGGAAATCTGGGTCTTTAATTGAATGTTAGAGTTATTAGGAATTCTAACTTTGAAACTAGAAAGTCAGAAAGAGAACTCCATTTAATTTGATTAATACTTATTCACCATGAATATTAAGTAGCATGGGGTGTAATTTATAGAATATTGAAATCATGGCTTCTATCCTCTTAGTAAACTCCTTGAAAGTAGGGGACATGCTTTATGCTGCCTATCTTTTTTTTTTTTTTTTTGTATTTTTCTGAAGTGAGAAGTGAGGAGCAGCAGACAAACTCCCACATGCGCCTGACAGGGACCCACTGGGCATGCCCAGCAGGGGGTGATGCTAGGCCCATCTGGGGCGTTGCTCTGCTGCAACTGGAGCCATTGTAGCGCCTGGGGCAGAGGCCATGGAGTCATCCTCAGCGCCTGGGCCAACTTTGCTCCCATGGAGCCTTGGCTGCAGGAGGGTAAGAGAGAGACAGAGAGGAAGGAGAAGGGGAGGGGTGGAGAAGCAGATGGGCGCTTCTCCTGTGTGCCCTGGTCGTGAATTGAACCTGGGATTTCCACACGCCGGGCCGATGCTCTACTGCTGAGCAAACGGGCCATGGCTATGCTGCCTATCTTTAGAACCTAAATTGTTCCTGTATAATTCAAGTATTTGTTCAGTGAAAGACATATTGAATACTTGATAAGCACAACTTGAGTGAAAAGATATTTATGTCTGTGTGTGTGTGTGTGTGTGTGAATGAGAGAAAATAAATGTTCACCATTTTCTCTAGTGATGCAGGACTTAAATTACAATAGTAGAGTTTTAGGTTAAATATAATTAGAAGCAGTCTGACTATCGAGTTGGGAAACATTCTAGTCCTTGAGTAAGAGAAATACCAGAAACTATATAATTGTAAAAAAGAGATTATCAGTTGATATTTAACTCTTTATTTGCTATAGAAGAATATTGAGATCTTTTCTTAGCAATGATTAAGCCTTCTTACCTTCTAATTATTAAATTTATTACATAAACTTGTACATTCTTGTGAAAGAAGAAGAAAAAAAAAGACCTTAAAGTGAAACGATTTAATGGCTGCCAAATTTACCTTTCCTTCATGCCATCCCTCTCTTTGGGAGAAAAACAATGAGGGGAAAATAAAATAAATCACCAGTAACTCTCCCCTTTTTTGCCTTAGTGGTAAATATTGAGAGAGGGAACTTAGAAAAAACATTTTGCCTGACCTGTGGTGGCGCAGTGGACAAAACGTCAACCAGGAACACTGAGGTTACCGGTTCAAAACTCCAGGCTTGCCTGGTCAAGGCATATATGGGAGTTGATGCTTCCTGCTCCTCCCCCCTTCTCTCTCCTCTCTAAAATGAATAAACAAAGTCTTAAAAAATGATTTAAAAAAACAAAAACAAAAAACATTTTGACTGAGGCAGCCTACCTGTTTTTGCCTTCATGAATTTGACTATAATTGGAACAGGAATGCTCATGCTAAATGTTTTTCTTCTTTTCTGGGAGATCAATAATCAGTTATCCTATCTTCCTGTCTTAAAATTCCTCTTTCTCCATGCCAAGTATGTTTTATATAAAGCTGGTATCTGGGGCACTAACTCTAACTCATTAAAGCAAGCTTCTATGCTGCTGTTGTTGGAATAAATTAGGTTTAAAAAACTTAGTGAAGTACAGAGTTTCTAAGATGATTATTCCCTTTGGTTGTAGCTATAGTGATACTGATCAACAATCTTTATTGAAGGTGATTTATTTATGTTTTTATGTGTGTTTGAGTAGGTAGTATACTAACATGATTCAAAGTTCAAAATATCCAAAATAGTTGAACTATGAAAAGTCTCCTTCCCATCCCTGGCCTTCATCTACCCAGCTTCCCTCCCTGGAGGCAACCACAATATCCATTTTCTTCTGTGTCCTTCTAGAGTCTCTTTCTGCATAGGAACAAAAACATATAAGGTTAGTTGTATTTTTTTTAAGATTTTATTTATTGATTTTACAGAGAGAGAGGAGGAGGATAGCGAGAAGTATCAACTCTAAGTTGCTTTACTTTAGGTGTTCATGTATTGCTTGTCCTATGTGCTTTGACCAGGCAAGCCCAGGGTGTTGAACCAGCAGGCTCAGTGGTCCAAATTGACGCTTTATCCACTGCGCCACCACAGGTCAGGTTGATGTGTTTTTAAATATAAAAAATGAACATGACTTTCTTTTTGTAAATGTACCACTTTCTGGAAGGCCAAGAGAAGAAAGCCAAGGAAAGCCAGGGACTCCTGAATGGCCCAACTTGCTTTAAGTCACATTTCTTAGAAGTGCCTAGTGTGTAAGAAAGTTCTTGAAAATAGAGATAAGTAAGGAGAGAAACCAAATATGGAAGAAAAAGTCTCAGTAGTTGTTTTCCTCTTGGAAATTATTTTCTCAAGACAAATATTCCAGATTTTACAAAGTTGAGATACCTCGTTCCGCCATGACTTGCTGAAGGCTGACACGATTTCTTTGGAAACTAAAAATGAACCCCAAGATTCCCTGACAAAAATGGAGCAGCATGCACAAAGGGTTTAAAGAGGAGTATGCCCCATTGGGAAGCCAGATTTATCTGGGTTTGGAGACCAGTGTGAGAACCTAGTAGTCACATGACCTTTGACCAGTGCCTGCATCACCTTCTGATGGTGCACCTCAGAGGATTCAATGTAAGTGAAATAATGTCCAACACCAAGTAGGGATTCAATAAACGTTAGCCTCTTTCTTTACCAGTCCCCTATTGTATTTAGGATGAAAAGGTCTGTGTTCAGTGGACTGTGTTGTTCAGTCTTACTGCATTTCTCAGCATTGAAAATGACCTTCAGAAAGAAGTTTTTAGGTGATCATTAATCTTGCAAGTGTCAGAAAAAAATTTTAACCTAATAACGAGCTTTTGTGTAGTGCTTTAACAGTTTACAATAGTTAACTTTTTATTCTCTGATCTCTCTCAGAGAGAGGTGAGAGAAAAGAATGAATGGAGATTACAGATGAAGGTGTCTATAGCAATATTTGATAACTATTTGAATTGTCTTAAATGTTTATTATCTTCCTTTTACCCAGTTGGTGTAGTACAAGGTTTCCAAAGGCCATAGTGATGGACATGAAGAGGAAGAGTGGCTGGTGTACAGAGATCCTCAGACAATAAGAACAGTAGTGAGGTAAACTGTCACTGAATTTTAAGTGGCAGATAAATTGAAAATTCACCACCAACTTTTTGATAGTTTTAGTTACACTAACTTGCTGTGGGATCTGGACCAATCACTATATTTTTGTAGTCCTTAAATTCCTTTTTTTTTTTAAAAAAAAAGGTTTAGGGCCCTGGCCAGTTGGCTCAGGGGTAGAGCATCAGCACAGCATGTGGAAATCTCAGGATCGATTCCCAGTCAGGGCACACAGGAGAAGTGCCCATCTGCTTCTCCATATTTCCCCCTCTCCTTTCTCTCTATCTCTCTCTTACCCTCCCACAGCTAAGGCTCCATGGGAGCAAAGTTGGCCCAGGCGCTGAGGATGGCTCCATGGCCTCTGACTCAGGCGCTAGAATGGCTCTGGGTGCAACAGAACAAAGAGCAAGGGCCCAGATGGGCAGAGCATCGTCCCCTAGTGGGCATGCCAGGTGGATCCTGGTCAGACACATGCAGGAGTCTCTCTGCCTTCCCACTTCTCACTTCAGAAAAAAAAAAAAAATGGTTTGGGAATTGTACCTTGTACAAGTTCCCTCAGAATTATAGCTGTAAGCGTTATGTAAATTCATCAAAAAATAGTTTTGAAGACCAGCTTTAGAATTTCAATAGTTATTGTATATTCAAAACAGCTGCAGAAGCACTTTATTTTTATTTTAAAGATTTACAATTAAAGTGATTTTATGTATACCTCAAATGTCTGATTATGTACAAACCCATTACAGGGTTTATGCACACATTAAATTCCTTCCTATTATGGGGTTTTGTGCACATTAAATGCCTGGTTGTTATAGATTGTTGTTTTTCTTGTTACTGTTAAATGTAACATTTCCCTAGGTGGATAAAATGTGTTATTATTGGAAACATTTATTTTAGTGTATGTTCTGTATTTTAAAAGAGAAAGGTATTTAAACAGCAAAGACATAACTGTTATGAAATTTATTTTTTATAAATAGCTTTCAGCAGAAACCAGAGCAATACTTTAAAATTACTGTTAAAAAATCATTTAGTCATCACACTCCTTGTTGGCTAATAGGGTACTGAGTGACTTCCCTCCCCCCTGCAGCAGGCTATTTTTGATATGCTCACTAAGTGAACCTAAGAGTACTAGTATATTTTACGTGAGCAAGCCTTGATAGCAAAGTGCTGAAAGTTCAGGGGGCATTTGCCTCCCTTCTCACAAATTCTTTTAAGTACCAGTCTTGCTGGAGCTTTAACTGGGGCAGACAACCATATAAATGACTTGAGATTAAATGAAAATAATGGACAGAGCTGGGTTCTGGGGATGGTGGTTATGCTGAACACACATCAGTAAGCTTGAGTGTGATTCTATGCTAATGCAAGCCTGATGGATCAGCTTTCTCTTTTAGCCTCGAGGACCATTAAGCTCTGGAAGCTGGGTCAAACTGATAGAGTCTGCAAATATGCCCATTGGTTAGCAGCAGTTAACTGACTGTGATTCCTAATGTGCGAAGCTAACAATGCTAAAAAACCCTCTGTGATCAGGACGTAGATCAGGAAGAAAATAATAGATTCTGTTTTAATTTGCATAATCAAAGCTTTTCATTTTTTTCACCTATAGATAACATAACAGGAATGGGGTTGGGTGGGGGGAAGCTGTGACTACTTCCATTAGGTTGTTAATCTTGAATCACAGCAAATAATTTCCATAAAAAATGTAAATAACTTCTTTCAAAAGAAAAGAGTATAATTGAAAGATTTTCTGTGTTATTTCTTTGGAATTAAACTGTAGGCACAGCAGAAATGTATCAGGTTAGGTAATGAGGATCTTGGGGCTATAAAGTATAAAAAACGTTTTTAAAAAATGGTGTCTTTTTAGTCATTTGATTCAAACAGTAAAACTTGATATCTGTGGTAAGTCAGATTTTTTTTAATTTGTGAGCTTTGAAATAGATGTAAATTAATATGCTGACCAAAATGACAGGGAACTTGATCATTTCTTTTTCTCTCAAGAGAAAATGAATTTACGTTTAATAGCAAAAATTACAATGAACAACACCAGAAAGGAAAGAATCCAAAAACACTGTTTACCTTTCTGGAGCACAGATGCTAAGAGGACTCTGGTATTATGAAGAAGAAGGTCTTCTACTCACTGACACTACTCTATTCTTTTTTACTCCCTCTTTGCATCTAAATGTGCTACAACTATGGAGAACAGTCCTGTTTTGACTAATGATTATTTTCACATATACTATTTAAAGTTCTATGCTTTTTACTTAAAGATATTATTGGTTTCACAAACTTATCAAAATCATTTACTTCCAATTCTGTTATGTTCACATATTTGTGATCTAAGAACTCTCTCTGTTCATTCATTTAAAACACATGACCATGTTTCTGCCAAATAGATTCAGATATCAAATATGATGCTATGTTTTTAACCCTAGGTTTCTAGCATATCTCAAAAAAATTTGAATGTAAAGAAAATAGATATGTGTAAAAGAAAGTGCTCCTGTGTATCTTGTAATCCAGTCTGATATCTCTATGAAAAACCTAATAAAATTTTATATATGATTTTTTGCCTGCTTGCTTTTGTGTATGCCAACTCTTTTCTAAGCACTTTACTCATTTATTATTTTAAAAACTTTAAATAAGTCAATCAAAGAAAGACAAATACCATATGATTTTACTTATGTGTGTATTCTAGAGAACAATATAATGAACAAACAAAACAGAAACAGACCCATAGATACAGAGAATAGACTGATGTTTCCAGATGGGAGGGATATTGAGGGACAGGGTGATAAAGGTGAAGGGATTAAGAAGTACAAATTGGTAATTACAAAATAGCCATGGGGATGTAAATTGCAGCATAAGGAATATAGTCAATAATATTGTAACAGTTCTATTCGGTGGTAAGTGGTGCTGGAAATGTCAAGGGGAACACTTTGTAAAGTGTCTAACCACTGTACTATATACCTGAAAGTAATACAAAATTATATTCAATATAAACTGTAATGAAAATGTAAAAAACAACTCTAAGAGGAGGTATTATTATTATTATTCATTCCCAGGTGAGGAGACTGAGGCAAATGACATTAAATAACTTACCTAACACTACATAGCTAGTAAATGGGTAAGATGGGATTAAAACCTAGACAGTTTGGCTCCAGAGTCAGTGTTCTTAATGACTAGTACTCTGTGACAACCTGAAGAAATTTGTTTAGCAGAAAATGTGTTGCTATATTAAAATGCAAGTTCTAGAGGGGCAAAGAATGCAACTTGTCTCGTTCATCCCTATCTTCACACTTAGTGCTGTACCTGGGTGATCGAGGTTGCCCAATAAGTATTTGTTGAATGAATGAATGTAAATGAGTATCATTTCCAATATATATTATATCCAAAGTAATTTTCTATATCAAATTCTTTAAAAAATATTTTTTGCTATTTCTGCTTTGCTAGTGCCCTAAGTATATGCCTTAGGGATTAAATAAGTGAATATAATTTATGTATCAGGTATTTAAAAAAATACTTCTTAAGTCTCAATCTAAAGGATTTTTTCTCTATTTCACTTTATTTTTCTTCTTGCAGGTTATTTTTTGTTGTTGAAGAAACTGAGTTATTTGTCCTGTAAATTTTCCAACAGAGTCTGAATTTTGCCAAGTTACACGCCCAGATTGTCATTTGAAATGAGCATCTGTCTTCTCTATTCTCTGTAAATTGATAGATTAGAGACTTGTGCTGTTTCAGGTCCACCTTCTCCCTCCCTCCCTCCCTCCCTCCCTCCCTCCCTCCCTCCCTCCCTCCCTCCCTCCTTCCCTCCCTCCCTCCCTCCTTCCCTCCCTCTCTCTTGCCCTCCCATCCTCTTTTCTTCCCTCCCTCTCTCCTTCTTTTCCTCCCTCTTTCTCTCTTTTTCTTTCTTTCCTTCTTTTTCTTTCTCTCTCTCTTCCCTCCCTCCCTCCCTCTCTCCCTCCCTCTCTCCCTCCCTCCCTCCCTCCCTCCCTCCCTCCTTTCCTTCCTTCCTTTTCATATATGAGGGAGCTTCCATAAAATTATCAATAGATTTATCAGCAGTAACTTTACAATCTAGAAGGTAGTATGATGATATAGTCACAGGGCTGAAATAAAAAAAGTTGTCAATCAAGAATATTATAGTTGCCAAAACTGTTCTTCAGAAATGGAGATAAACAAAAGCTTTTAGTGGTGAGGTTGTTCATCACCACCAGACCTGCCTTACCAGACTTGCTAAAAGTAGTCAGGTTGAAACAAAAGGATACTAGACAGCAACACAAAAGCATATAAAGATATAAAGCTTCCAGATAAAGGTAAATATATAGACAAATACAGAATCCTTTAATACTGTAATAGGGCATATAAATTACTTTTACTTTAAATATAGAGTTTGAAAGATAAAAGCATAAAAATGACTATAAAACCTTGTTAATGGATACAAAACATAAAAAGATGTAATTTGTGACATTGCTAACACAAAGTAGGGGATGTAAAGGAGTAGGGTTTTTGTCTGCAATTGAAGTTATCAGTTCAAATAGATTTTTATCACCATGTTTCATATATTTGGTTGCTCTGCAGTTAGGTACATTTATTTATAATTATATATTTACGGTAAATTGACCTTTTATCATTATATAATGTTCTTCTTTGCCTCTTGTGACATTTTTGACTTATAGCCTATAAAACCCCTTCGAGTAATACACAGGGGAAGATCTTCAGTATGTTGAATTTTGCAATGATATCTTGGCTATGACACCAAAAGCAGAGGCAACAAAAGTAAAAATAGACAGATGGGATCATATCAAACTTAAAAACTTCTGTGCAGCAAAGGGAATAATCAGCAGAGTGGAAAAGCAACCTATTGAATAGGAGAAGACATTTTCAAACTCTGTATACAGACTATATAAAGGACTCCTATAATTCAACAACAAAAATACAAATAATCTAATTTAAAAATGTACAGAAGACTTGAGTAGACGTTTATCTAGTGAAGATACACAAGCATATGAAAAGATGTTCAACATCACTGTTAACTAAAGAAATTCAAATCAAAGCCACATTTAGATATTACCTCACACCCATTAGGAAAACACCCTGGAAAACAGTATGGTGGGCCCTTAGAAAACTAAAAATAGAATTAGTATGTGATCCAACAATTCCATTTCTGGGGTTGGAAGCAGTGTTTTGAAGCCGTTATTTGCACACTCATGTTCTCTGCAGCATCATTCACAGTATCTAAGAAGTGGAAGCTACCTAATGCTCATCAATAGGTGAACAGAGAAAGAAAACATGGTATATAAATACACTGAAATATTATTCAGCCTTTAAAAAAAGGAAGTGAGTTCTGTCATTTGCTACATATAATATGGATGAATCTTGAGGACATTATGCTAAGTGAAATAATCCAGTCACAAAAAGACAAATACTGGATGATTCCATTTATGTGAGGTATCTAAAGTAGTCAAACTCTTAAAACTGAAAGTAAAATGGTGGTTTCAGGTTTTGGGGGAAGGGAAATGGGGGAGTTCTTCAATGGAGAGTTTCAGTTTTGTAAGATGAAAAAATTCTAGAGATCTGTTGCACGATAATATGCATAATGTTAACAGTACCATACTGTATACTTACAGTGGTTAAGATGGTAAATTTTATGGGTTTTTTTTATCACAATAAAAGACATTATGGCTTAACACAACAATTTAAGTATATTTCATTAATTCTGCAATTCAGGCATTCGGCAGGGCCCTGGTGCTCCTCTTCTCCTTGTAGTGGTGAATGAGGTATTCAGCTGTTGGGTGGAGTGGTTCTAAGGATCCAAGATCCCTGTCTTTACTCTCATATCCTGTGCTTGGTTGAGGTTGGCAAGAAGGTTGAATTCAGCTGGGACTGTTATCCTCGTTGCCTGCGTGTGGTTTCCATTGTATGGTGGTTCTCAAGTTAGTAATACATTTTTACATGGTAGTTGCCATCCCCCAAAACAAACATCCAACACAACTAGGTATACATTGCATGGTGTAGAGAGGAACATACTGTTGCACTAAAACTCAAATTTGCCACCATTGTCTAAAGCTTATTTTCTAGTAGTTTCCTCAAGAAGAGTTTATGGAAACATACCATGAGTTTTGCATATCTGCAACAGTTTAAAGTCTTTGAGTAATATTTTGACTAGATAGAAAATTATTAGCTCCTTTTTTCCCATTAAGTATCTTAAAAATATGTTACTCATTGATTTCTAGTATAAAACTTTGCTTTTGAAGTTTGATGACAATCTGATTTTCTTTTTTTTTATAAATGACCTGGACATTTGTCTGGATATGCAAAGATTATGTCTGTTAGGTACCCTTTCAATATATAGCTTTAAGTATGTATGTGTGCTAAATTTAAGAAACATTTTCTTTTATTAGTTTCAACATTTGTTCCACTGCTTTTCTTTTCTTCTTCAGGGGCCTCTATTATATGTATGTTGATTCTTTTTTGTCTTCTTTATATTTTACTTTATCTTATATCTTTGTGATCTGTTTCTGTTTCTTTTTGGCTTTACAATTTTTTCTTTTTTTCACTTTTTATTTCTCTTAAAGCATTATTCATTATGTTTATTTGCTCATATTTTTTCTGATTTTATTTTCATTTAAGAAAAAATTTCCCTTTTATTTCTAATTTCTTTGTTTTTTATCACCTTTTATTCTGAGTTTTCTAATTCTGATATATGTTCTTTAATATCATCTATCATTTATTTAATTTCTTTCAGCTTGTTTTGAAATATTTAGGGTTTCCATCTGTTTTGTAGACGTACTTATTTCATGCTTTTATTATCTGTAGATATATATTTTTTCTTTATTCTTTTATCTTTAATAGAAATTTTCCATGGGATTCACTGCAATCTATTTTTGTGGCTCATTTTTATGTGACATTAATTATCTTAAACGTTTAGGTAGGAAGATTGAGTCAGAATAGCTTTTCTAGCATTATAGTTCCTAGAACTCTCAATTCTGTTTTTAAAAATACGATCTCATACTTCATGAGATTTTCTGTTTCTTCTCCTCCCCCACTTTTATCTAGGTCTTGTCTTTCCTTTGCCCCTATTGCAGCATGTTGTTCCATTTACATCTCACTTCTAGCCATTTTCCTTCATGAGAACAAATTCAGCCCCTTTTTACTCTCACCTGCAAGATGGATTAGGGCAGGGGTCTCAAACTCGCGGCCCGCCGAACAATTTTGTGCGGCTTGCAGACTAATCCACGAAGTTCAAAATATTTTGGATAAAATTAAGTAAACCTAGGGGCCTACTTGTATTTTTCATTTCTCTAGCATCCTAGCTAGATATTAGCTTAGTGTGATGCGAACTACAGTTTCTGGTCGTTTTGTGACACTGAGTAAACTGCATGTACGATTGTGCTTGTTGTACTGATTTTTTTTGTTTTCAACTGCAGTGAGAAAAGTGTTGCGTAACAGTTGCCTTTTGTAGACCTAGTGCGGCCCGCAGAACGGCTGTGATCTTGCTCTGCGGTTGAGTTTGAGACCCCTGGATTAGGGCAATAGTGTCTCTACTTTTCAGTTACTATTCACAAATTGACAGTCTCTACTTTGCAAGGAATGTCTGTTAATGTTCATGGTTTGTTGAAGATCTTCAAAGGAATTGTTTGTGATTTCTCCGAAATATCATGGTTTGTTCCCATAGTTTATATTTTGTCATTCATGGAGATGCTTTGTCAACTAGTTTTGTTTTAGTTGTTTCCATGGGTTTTTGGTTTTCCTATTTAAAAAGTATGCTACTACCCTGGTTTAAGAAACTGAATATTGAATTTGGCTGTATGTTACTAAAATAATATCAAGCAAAAATTATTTCACTTTGTAGAGTATATATGCTTGTCTGTTTTTCCCTTCTCCCAACAATCTTAGGTATTAGGTCTCTTTTAAAATTGTCAACTTGCAAAAAATAAGACTGTTAAATTTTTATTATTTTATTGAATACTTGTGAAGTTAACCACTTTTCAATTATTTATGCTCTACTGCATTTTTACCTATTATGGATTGTTTATTCTTTTGTCTACTTCCCCTTTGCTATATTTATCTTTTCCTTTCTTTTTCTTAATTGAGAGGTGGGGAGTCAGAGACAGATTCCACATGCACCTCAACCAGGATCCACCCAGCAAGCCCCCTACTAGACGATGCTCTGCCTATCTGGGCCACTATTCCTTTGCTCAGCAACGAAACTATTTTAGTGTCTGAGGCGAGGCCATGGAGCCATCCTCAGCACCCAGGACCAACTTTGTTCGAACCATTTGAGCCATGGCTGCAGGAGGGGAAGAGAGGAAAAGAGATGGGGAGGAGATGGAGAAGCAGATGGTTGCTTCTCCTGTGTGCCCTGACCAGCAATCGAACCTGGGACTTCCACACACCAGGCCTATGCTCTAGCACTGAGCCAACCAGTCAGGGCCTTATCTTTTTCTTATTGATTTTTAAGTTTGAGTATTAGGGATATTAACTTTATGTTTGTCATGTTTTATTAATGTTTCTTCCCCAGCTGTTTGCCATTCAGACTTAAGAAAAATTTTAAATTGTATGAATTCAAATGTACCAGTATTTATTATTATTATTTCTTATCCCATAAAATAGTAATATTATATATTATTAAATTACTTAAATAACATATGGAATGCTTTAAATCAATAAAGTTCAAAGATTAACTAAAATATTGATATTGGAAATTTATGAACCGTGAAACTTTGAGAACTATTAAGAGAATCAGGGATGGATAAAGTCATACACAAATGTAAATAAAGATAATGAGCAATAACCAGGAACAACTAGATATCCTAAACTAAGGCAATAATTTAACCGTTAACTCAAGTAATTGGATGTTACGGATGATACACGTGAATAGAGTGCTTGAGAGATCGAGTATAGGAGAGGTTTGTAAGATAAATGGGAATTAGTTTAGCTGATGTATACACATATATTTATGTATACACACATATGTATTCATGCATATATGTATACATGTGTGTCTGAGATCTAATAAATAAAAGGTAAGAATATGGATTTAAATAAGAGATATATGTTTATATATGCATATATATTTAAAATTATATATACATATGCATGTATATATGTAAATGGTAGATATTTGGATATTTTTTAGGTATTATAGATCCTCAAATCAAGGGGATCAGTTGAGTGATGAAAGAAAAATGCTGCCCTAGCTGGTTGGCTCAGCAGTAGAGCATCAGCCCAGCATGTTGATGTCCTGGGTTCAATTCCCAGCCAGGGCACACAGGAGAAGCACCCATCTGCTTCTCCACCCTTCCCCCTCTCCTTTCTCTCTGTCTCTCTCTTCCCTTCCCAAAGCCAAGGCTCCACTGGAGCAAAGTTGGCCCAGGCACTGTGGATGGCTCCATGGCCTCTGCTTTAGGTGCTAGAATGGCTCCAGTTGCAATGGAGCAATGCCCCAGACGGGCAGAGCATCACACCCTGGTGAACATGCCGAGTGGATCCTGGTTGGGTGTTTGCGGGAGTCTGTGTTTCTGCCTCCCTGCTTCTCACTTCAGAAAACTACCAAAAAAAAAAAGATTAAAAAAGAAAGAAAAATGTTAATATTTATATAGAATATTTACTTTGTGGGTAACCATTATGTGTGTGTGTGTGTGTGTTTTTAAGTAAACTTGACAACAACTCTATGTAGTAGATATTATTATCTCCATTTTGTAGGCATTGGGACAGTAAATCAGCATATTAGAACATAGACTTTGGAATTAGGTAGCTGCAGCAAGCTTAACCCACTGACCAGCTGTGTGAGACTTTGTCCAAATCACTTCTCTCTGAGTCTTGGCTTTCTCATGTAAAAAGAAGATAAAAATAGTATCTTACTTAAAAGGTTTGTTATGAAGATTTTCAAATAAATTATTTTTTGCCTGACCTGTGGTGGCACAGTGGATAAAGCGTTGACCTGGAAATGCTGAGGTCGCCGGTTCGAAACCCTGGGCTTGCCTGGTCAAGGCACATATGGGAGTTGATGCTTCCAGCTCCTCCCCACCTTCTCTCTCTCTCTCTCTCCCCCTCTCTGTCTTTCTCTCTCTCTTCTCTAAGAATGAATAAATAAAATTAAAAAAAAAAACTTAAAAAAAAATTATTTTTTATTTTTCCCAAAAGAATAAAATAAACAATACTATTTTAACCACTGCATGGAATTTGCTTTAGGAGTTCATTTGAGTGGTTATTTCTTGTTGTGAATATTAAATGCAATAATGTATATAAAGTAAATACCATAGTAATCATTTAATAAATGGTAGCTGTTACTACTGTTGTTTTGAGGCTCAATCTTACAACTTGTCCAAGGTTTGAACTTATGTATCAGCCTTCAAAAGCCCCTTTGCACTAAAATATACCATCTAAAAACATTTATAATGCAAATATTCATATCTTCCATTGTACTTTAACAGCTATTCATAGATGATACTCTGTAAGCCAGTCCTTCAGGATACAAAAAATTGAGACATAGTGTTTGTTATGTAGGTTTCATACTAAGAAACCAAGTTGTTTATATGATTGAAAGTTCATTCATATATGATTGAAGTTCATAGATTTTACATTGAAATCTCAGTTGATTTTATATTTTATTTATCAAAATGCTAATAATCTATATTTAAAAAATTAAACATTAAATCACTAGCAAATAAGATCTAAATAAATAATTCCATTGGTGAAGAAGTATCATAGTGGTGGATTATTTTTTTAAAGAGCATTGCATTGCCTGACCTGTGGTGGTGCAGTGGATAAAGCGTTGATCTGGAACGCTGAGGTCGCCGGTTCAAAACCCTGGGCTTGCCTGGTCAAGGCTCATATGGGAGTTGATGCTTCCTGCTCCTCCCCCTGTTCTCTCTATTTCTTTCCTCTCTCTCTCCCCTCTCTCTCTAATAAAAATGAATAAATAAAATCTAAAAAAGTAAATAAATAAAATTTTTTTTTAAAAAGCACTGCATTTAGTATATTTTAAAAATAATTCTTTAAAACAGTATAAAGTTTAAAATATGGATTTAGAGAGAGAAATCATCTAGAGAAAATGTAAGTTATATATAACAAATTCCATTTACTATGGAATAACCACCTTCTAGGCAATGAGACATTTCCATGTCATTATTCTATGTGGAATTTTTAGTAGATTTTGGAGGTTATAAGATATAGATAAACCCTTTATCACTGAGGAATTTATAGTTTAATATGGAATAAGTAAACAATTTGGTTGGAAACCAAATGGCAAAAGCTAAAACATTTTATGAAGAGAGAGATCCAACTGCCCAGGGAGATAGTAAACTCACCAAGATCAGAGTCAGATCATAGGCTGATTTTTGGCTAATGGAGTACTCAGCACTTATCTATGCCTTCTTTTACAACTTCCTTTCAACCAGCAAACTGGAACCAATTGTTCTATTTAGAGATTATCTGCGAGGCACCATCCCAATTGAATACTATCAAGCAGCAATTACATGAATTCTAGCACAGATTATCTGCCTACTTGCAGCACATGGCAAAAAGAAGAATGATCTCTTTTGGAACTCTATTAAGTTCATCACAGGACACATAGCATATGAGCATCATAATAAATACAGTTCTTCTTTGGAGTGGTGAAATATTTTTTAATTTATTAGAGGTTTAGGGTATATATATATACTAGGTCAACTTAATTTAGATCTCAAGTCTCTAAGGCAGTGACTGCTTCAGATTCAAATTCAGCAAGCAACTGTGCTGGGTGTCTTTCCTGATTTTCCTCACCTTGCTAGATCAAATGCTCTTCCTCTGTATTTCAAATAGCCTTGTGTGTTATCTCTATTAGTTGCATTGACACCAGTGTAGATGCAGTGAAACACTCTGCATTGAAATGCTCTATTTCCACATTTGCTTTATTTTCATGTTTGTTCCCTTGTATTACTAAAATATAAGCTCCTTAATCTATATAATTTAAAGAATAACTTTGCCTTATTCAGTACCTGGTACCTAGAAGGCTTCATGTAAACTGAAGGCTCGGTAAACTTAATCTATCCTTACAAACAACATCATGGACACCCACTGTGAAATACCAGACAGGCACAGGACAATAAGACCTGAGACATAGTGATAGATGTGAATCAGGACAGTAAAGTATTCTCCTCTTATTTGGGGTTTTGCTTTCTACGGTTTCAGTAACCTGAGGTCAACCGTGATCCAAAAGTATTAATTGGAAAATGTGTTTTCTTGAACAAAGTAATATAAAACTGGGACTTATTTGAAAAGTAGGAGTTTATGAACATAGGTGAAAATAAGTGGAAATCTTGAAAATAATCAATTGGTGTACCCAAAGCAGAGTTAGCAACATTCAGTTGGCCCGAGAATGGCCCCTCAAAGAGAAGGGAACCTTTGGATAGCCTTCTATTTTAAAGGCAAATTTCATTCAAAAAGACTCATCATGCATGTTCTCATTTTCATTTTGACTTAACATAGTCATATGGTAGGCATATCAACAGTACCCTTCAAATCACAATGCATCATTGTTTAGGAATTTGTGAAGAGGAAATAGCCTCTGACTGCACTCTCTGGGAGCCATCTGTTCACCCACCTATGTGCCTTAGAACTGGAGCTTTAGGATGTCCATCCAAACCTTTTCTTTGTTTCTTATTATATAACATATGGTGACTGAAATGTTACTGCATTTGATTTTTTGCATACAACAGGATTAAATCACTGTTCTTTTTAAAAAGAATGAGATGACTTTACTTGATCATTTAAAGAAAAGGCTTCTTCGTAATGTATTTAAAACATCTAAAATGCTTTTTGTCCTCAGGGTAGCACTATAGTTCTTTGGTACTTGAGTAGATATTACAATTTAGTACTGCATCTACAAAGAAAATTACCATTTTTTAAACTGTTTATTCTAAGTGCTTTCAAAATGAAGACACTACAAAATGGGAAAATAGGTTGTTGGGAAAAAAATGAGGTAACATGATTAATCTCTTAAAAATCAAGAATATTGCAAATTCAAATGATCCCACTCATTATCAATATGAGGTCCCTTTACAGGTTTGCATATTGTAATATGGTCCTAGATATGATTTTGTAGCATCACCTATTTACACTTTCCAGCTGTTGAATTTTTTGGGTTTTTTTTTTTTTTTTTTTTGCTGTGAAATGTGTTCATTGTATTGTGATAATATATATCCAGAATACAAGTACAATTTTAAATCTCGTCACATTTGGATTATTATATATTTTATGCCTTTTTTAAGAACTTCAAGTGACCCAACTTTGTAAGATAAATTGTCTTATAAGAAGAATTCATTAGCATCCTGTATTCCATGTGGCAGTTGCTCAATAATTTGTTTTTTAAATTGAATTATGTCCAGGGTTGCTTAATGGAAACAGTACTGAGTTTGTAATCCATAGGCCTGGTGGCGTTGGGCAAGTCATATATAATCCTGTTCTTTAGTTTAGGTTCCTCATCTGCAAAATGGAGATAATATCTCTTAGGGCTGGTTTAAGGATCAATGCTTATAAATACAAAGCCCCTAGCAGATGACAAGTGGCGGATACAAACTCTATTATAGCTATGATTATTAAAGTGGCTTATTACTGAAGTAATAAAAAATTTTCACACAATTATGTCAGATAGTTCTGGGTCATAGATTCTGAGAAAGCATTATATAGGGGTGGGCAAAAGTAAGTTAATAATAGTAATAAATAACACAATAACAAATTAAATAAACAATAATACAAGAATAAACTCTGTTTCACGTACTCACAACTGCAAACCTTCTTTTGCTAACCTCCCTAGTTAGGATATAGAGAATTTAGGAAAATAAAAAGAATATGTAAACAAAATTTGAGAAACACTGTGAAAATGTTTTACCACATATAATTATATGTCT
The DNA here is from genome assembly GCF_036850995.1 of Saccopteryx leptura. Lineage (NCBI taxonomy): Eukaryota > Metazoa > Chordata > Mammalia > Chiroptera > Emballonuridae > Saccopteryx > Saccopteryx leptura. Next base: position 272,937,506 of record NC_089505.1, on the reverse strand, counting down.
ATATATTTAATCACTGTCTTTAAATTTTTTAAATTAAATTTATAGGGATGAATTTAGTTAATAAAATTACATAGGTTTCAGATGTACAGTTCTATAACACATCATCTGTATAGTGTACTGTGTGTTCACCCCCAGTCAAGTCTCCTTCCATCACCATTTATCCCCTTTACCCTCTTCCACCTCCCCCACCCCTTTCCCTCTTATAATCCTCACACTGTTGTCTGTGTCTGTGAGTTTATTTTTTTCCTTTGCTTAATCCCTTCATCTTTTTCACCGGGCCCTCAAACCCCCATCCTCTCTGACAGCTGTCAGTCTGTTCTCTTAGCTATGAATCTGTTTCTATTTTGTTATTTTTGTTCATTAGAGTCTACATATAAGTGAAATAATACGGTGTTTGCCTTTCTCTGACTGGCTTATTTCACTTAGCATACTACTCTCTAATCACTGTCTTTTAAAAAACACAAAATAAAAGTCCAGTTTGATATAGTTCATTATTGAGTTAATAAGCACTTGGAGATTTGCTCTAATGAAGCATTATACACTTTGTAGTACAGCAAACCCAGGATGCCATCATAAAACTTGGGGAGGCCTGGATTAGGGCACACAAGTATCCACCCTGAGAACTGCCTGATATTTACAGGGCTGGTGTATTACTTTCAGTACAATGAATTGTTTACAGACAAATATAGTTCATATAAATTTAGTTAGCCCCATTACATATAGAAACTATTTTAAAACTGTATTTCCCACCCTAGTTTGAACAGTGAAAAACATTTAATCTTGAAAGCTTTAACTGTGATGATTTAGTAAACAATTTAAAAATAACTCGTATAGGTAGCTGGGAAAAACAATGATAAAAACCTGAAACTATAGGTTTAAAGCCCAGTTATCTAAAATTCTTAGGTGCTAGTCATTTTTGATTGAGCACTTATAGCTCCTTCTATTTCTCCACCTTGCTTAGCTGCCATTTCTCAACTGCGAAAGGGATTGAATGACCGTCTTTTATCAGGAGCTCAATGTAGTCATTTGAAGAAGATGGTAGCAGGTCAGACATATGAACTATAACAGAAAAAATTATGTCACTAGATCTAAATTCAGGACTGTCAGCATATTCATGATGGTAGAGGTAGGGCGGAATACTCAGCACAGGTGAAAGGTGTAAGTGTCAGAAACCACTTCATCCAAAGGGAAGGATAATACTTCTGTGTACATCCCTCAATGGCAAACACAGCCCTATGTAAAGCTGCAATGATGATTTCTTTCAGTGGCTTTAAAAAATATAAATGTCATAGATCTAATGTGTAAAATTAAGAGCAGTGAAAATTAAATATTTTCTAGGAATCTCTGATTTTGTGACCAAAGATATGAAGATATGAATGATATTCAAAAACAAATCTAAGGTTTTGTTGTTGTTACAGTAACAATATAAATATCTGGATAGTTGGCTAAATATTTTCAATATTCTTCTGTCTAGTAGTGCAGGAATAGTCAACATTTCAATAATAGTTCATTTGCTTTTTATAGCTGTGGATTGGGTATTGTTTTGTTTCTTTGTTTTGTCCTAAGTCTACATTTTTTTCTTACTATTTGCTGTAATTATAGGTAGAGGTTTAGAATTTAGCATTTGTAGTATCTTGTTGAATTCATATGTCAGATGATGGCATTTCTATAGCAGTATAGTGGACAATGTTTATTTTCATAGCTTGAGTGCTACTTGACTCTGACTGAATGGTTTTCTGTTACAAGATTTTCTTTGATTTATAAGCCTATTTTACCTTGGCTTCTGAATATGCTAAAATCTTTTACTTCTGCCCTTGGTTATAACACCTTTTATTTTTGAACATTTAAAATGCTCTCAACCCTGGCCAGGTAGCTGAGTTGGTTAGAGTGTCATCCTGATATCCCAGGGTTGCAAGTTCCACCCCCAGTCAGGGCACATATAAGAATGAACTAATAAATGCATAAATAAGTGGAACTACAAAAGGATGTTTCCGTCCCTATGCCCTCTCTCTCTCTAAAATCAATAGATAAAATAAATAAATAAAATGTTTTCAAATCTTTAACAGTAATAAAGGTGTTGGCTATTTTAATTAATTACTGTGGACAAAATAAAAACAAAGGAAAATCCTTTGTTTTGTTGTTTAATGGTTACAGTAAAAAAAGAAAAGTTAATTGATTTTCTTTTCCAAGAAAATTACGCTGGCATCTTTGGTACCTGTTACTATCCGTAAAGCTTTGAGGTTTTAAATCTTCAACAGTAAGCATCTTTAAAAATGTATAACCTTGCTTAAAATAACCTAAATACTCCACAAAATAATTGTCGGCTTTATGGTTACTTCATTAGAGTAAAATAAACTCTAGGGAGATGGAACTAATTGACACATGGCATTCTAATACTCTAGAAACACTTTCCTTAATTTTGTCCCTTTACAGTGACTAAACAGAATGCCTCTCTCTTTTGTGGTTTTCTTGGTATGGCATGGCACTAGGTGACATCAGATTGGCAACTGGGGAGTGACTTTGTGAAACTGTCTCTGGAAATGAATTTGCAGAGTTCAAGGCTGTGTTTTTTCTATCTCAAATCACCTAGCAACTTTAGATTCAGGCAGAAGTTTGAGTTTAATTTACAAAACACAAAAAAAACTTTTAAACGAACGTCTTTGAGGTAAATTTGTAGCAAAAGTGAGGCCACCTGCTGTTAAGAAAAGTACTTACACATTCAGCACATTTCTGTCCCCAATAGAGGGTACTACTGAGTAAAACACTACCATTACTGTTCAGATCCTATAGGTGGCAGCAATTCCTGCAGTTTCAAAGCATAACAATGGCTTTATTTGTGGGTCTAAGAATAAAGCTGTCATGAACTCATGGGATCTTTATACTGTAAGAATTCTTTGAAATGTGATCCATGAGCAAATTTCCATTAGTTTTAGTTTCACTTTTAAGATTTAAGTAGCTATCTTTCTTTTAAGTTCCATTTTATATTTTAAATCATGTCCCCAAATAAGTGTGCATGGCCCTAATTTTATGGAGTTACGTTATGAAGTATAAATCTCTAGATAATCTGAGAGAACGACATGAAAGAAACTTTTTTCTTCTCACCCCGGCACCATTACAGGAATAATCCATTGTTAATTTTTACTGCTGCTGCATGCAATCTCGGGAAGGAAATTCTAGTTGCTATACAAGCATAATTTTCCTTATGCTCATCAGAATCTGAGTGGTTAAAGGGTTTAACATTGCCATTCAACTTCTAGGAGGCTTTGAATCAAATTGGAGCACCTATAAAGTGATTTTGTAACTATAATAAATATTGTGGTTTCCCTTGAGTCTACTCAGAGTGGGGAGGTAGGAACTAGACCCATTCTGTCTCTTTTTGCCTCTGAGAAGCAGTCATTTTCAGTGTGACTGGTCACTTATACAGAAACACACACACACACACACACACATACACACACGCACTCGCGCGCGCGCGCGTGCACACACACACACATCCCTCTAACCACCCAAAAGGAATATATATTAGGTATAAAGATTATCGTTCGTTTAATTTTAATGGTCAGAGGGATTAATCTAAATATTTTTTTCAGTTGGTTGTTATGTTTAATTCAGACATTTGAAAAATTCTAAATGAAACTAGTTTTTGGTTCAAGTTAAAGTGGTTAAACCTATTGTGAAATGTTTATTCAGAAATTCAGCAACCTTTGTCTTATTGTTCAAATTAATGAGAAACATTAAAATGATAATTTAATCAACTATCAAAATCTGGAATTCTTTTTTTTTTAATTTCAGAAAGACTGTTCTTATTTTTATCAGTTAAGTTACTGAGTAGTAAATTAACTGCAATATATGAGAACCTAATGTATTTTGAAGAGAAAAGATTAAACATTATTTTAGAGTTGATCTATTTTTATTAATTAGATACTTTATAAAACTATTGAATATTCTTGTAATTAATCCACATCTATTAAGTAAATGCATTATTGAACTCTAAAATTAAAATATACATATCATGTATAGATATACATATATATGTTTCTTATAGATAAAGGAAATATATATAGTTTTATGAGATATGGAACATTTGATCATACAGGGGAAAATATTATCTATATATATCAAATATTTATTTATCTATATGTTCAGAATGGTGTTTTTCATAAAGAATGATTAGTGATACATATGCCTCCAAACCCCATTTGATGGTCATGAAAGGAAATAGAATTATAAAAGCAAAAAGTTTGATAGGAACCTTCCATGCTCTTAATACTTATATTGTGTGTGTATTGTCTGCTACTTAACAGACCTATATTGTTTTTAGAGCAGCTCCAGGAGTAAAGATACAAATTAATTTATTTTTGAATACTTTTAATATTCTAAGCTCTTATGAAATATATATATTTTTATTCATTTTAGAAAGGAGAGAGAGAGAGAGAGAAGGGGGGAGGAGCAGGAAGCATCAACTCCCGTATGTGCCTTGACCAGGCAAGCCCAGGGTTTTGAACCTGCGACCTCAGCATTCCAGGTCGACGCTTTATCCACTGCGCCACCACAGGTCAGGCCATGAAATATATTTTTATGACATAATGATAATTTAGTTATCTGTAAATATATTTCTTTTGTCCTTGCTGGTTTTTTTTTAGTGTTTTTAAAATAGCTAGATGCATAGCCTGACCTGTGGTGGCGCAGTGGATAAAGCATCAATGGAACGCTGAGGTTGCCAGTTCAAAACCCTGGACTTACCTGGTGAAGGCACATACGGGAGTTGATGCTTCTTGCTCCCCCCCCCCTCTCTCTCTAAAAATGAATAAATAAATTAAAAATAATTAGTGTTTAAAAAAGGCAAATAAAAAAATAAAATGGCTAGCTGCATAGTTAAAACCCAATACTTAAGGCAAGTCTCTTTCAGTTATTTGAAAGCGCTGTGTTCATTTTAAAAATTTTTTTTAGCCGGATACACACCAAGATATTACAAAATAAATAACACATATTTTTTTTACAATTATCTTTTAGAACCTAATGTTAAAATCAATTCTAACTTGTTACTTTCTCATGTAAATTGTGAATATGTAAGGGTGATCATTTTGCTTTGTTTTCTGATTTTATGAAGTATTTTAATAAATGGTTTGTGTCCTTCAATGAATTTATACTGCTAGTTACCATGATAGCCCCTAATATTAAAGTTGATTTTACTTTTTGTAAGTAAAATTACATTGATGGGAAAATTCTTCTGAAATGAACAAATAAAATATTTTAGATACTATGAATGCTTGGAGTTGTTTTCAGCAATTGAAATGTATGTAGGTTTTTTTTTTTAAAGGTAAAAATTATTTTAGGCATATAAGTACAGAAAAAGAAGATGAGATATTTGGTTCAGCTTGAATGGTTTAGACTCAATTAAAGCCAGGTTTTAGTATTTCTTTGCAATTTCTTATAATTCAAAATTTTGCCAATCTATTTAAAAATGATTTTGCAATTTATTTTCCCATATCCAATAATCATAAGCTTTAATGTTAGTAAATATTACCTAAAAGATGTTCACAGAAACTGTTTACATGTTTGATAGGACAGGATAAGATAAGAGAATTTTAAGGCCAGAGACTAGTGTAATAGGCTGATAGGGAAAGACTTTTACCAGAGGAAATACGGTGACTGATATGTTTGAATTTGAGAAAGCGGCAGGTAGAATAAAAACCCTTGAGTCTGTGCAATGGTTGGTGAATGGAATTACTCATTGATTGATTTTTTTCTGTTTAACTGATTATCCATACTTATATCCTGTACATGTAGCCAATTTTGTAAGCGTTATAATGCAATAAGATAAACTTTCCTTTGCATATATACTGAAAATAATTGCTTCTAAAAAATTTTTTTTTCAGGAAGCCTATTAGGATCTTTAGTCTGAATGATTACCACCATGAACATCTATTGCTATTTTAGAATCCTGTTTAAAGGGGAAACGAATTTGGTAATGATTGAGCGTCTGGTTGCTTGGGTTCCAGATGATTGAGATTTTGTTAATATTAATTCAATTAATTTAAGTAAGGATACTTATTTATAAACATTTAGCTAAAATATTACATAAGCATAGTTCTTTTCTGAGCCATATAATTTAAAATAACAAGACCTCAAGCAACATTTTCTCTGAGTGGCTCTCTACCAATTCCTGGGCCTTCGAAATGGTCTTATTCACTGTAGGAGAGCTGTGCTCTTTTATAGTCCTGAAACTGTAGAGTCATTAATGACATGGTGGGTGTCATTAATGAGTATGTTCCTTTCTGTATAGGGGAGACTGATGATTGGAAAGGTCATTTAGTATCATAAACATGCCAGGTATTCCAGTATACGAGAGGAATTGTTCCTTCCATTCATAGACTGCACATTTCTCCATGACCCACAAAAGAGAGCCTTCCGAGGACTTGGAAACATATATCAGGCTCTGCCTAAAAGTAACATTTTAAAAGGTAGCAGCTGTATGATAAAGACCTATGGTGCCAGTGCTACAGCTTTCAGTGCTCTCAGATCCAGCCAACAAGTGTGCATTGCATGCATGCTGTGGGCAAGACATACTTAGCACTGTGTGAAGATACAATGAAGACTCTTGCAATGGACATTTTCCCCTTTGGGCTTAAATAGATATGTTAACCTCAGTCATATGGGGAGAAGAATGCCCAATGTGAAATTTATCCTCCCTACCTAACATTTAAAGTTTACTTCCTGTTCAATTTAAGTATTTTTTCCCTTAGTCTCTGTTGTGTTTTTTTTTTTTCAGAAAAACAATGAAGAGATCAAAATTAATTACTTATGAATTCAACCACAATTACTGAGCTTTACTATTTTTTTCTTCTTTTTTTTAGTATTTTTTTTTTTCTGAAGTTGGAAACAGGGAGACAGTCTGACAGACTTCCACATGCACCCGACTGGAATCCACCCGGCATGCCTACCAGAGGGCGTTGCTCTGTTGCAACCAGAGCCATTCTAGTGCCTGAGGCAGAGGCCACAGAGCCATCCTCAGCGCCTGGGCCAACTTTGCTCCAGTGGAGCCTTGGCTGTGGGAGGGGAAGAGAGAGACAGAGAGGAAGGAGAGGGGGAGGGATGAGAAGCAGATGGGCGCTTCTCCTGTGTGCCCTGGCCGGTAATTGAACCTGGGACTCCTGCATGCCAGGCCGATGCTCTACCACTGAGCCAACCGGCCAGGGCCTGAGCTTTACTATTTTTGAGATGTAAGGATCCAACAGCCTTTTCCTGAACTCCATTGTAGTCTAATGGACTGTACTAACCTTAGAGCAGGCGTCCCCAAACTATGGCCTGCATGTGGCCCCCTGAGGGTCCGTTTATCCGGCCCCCCACCACACTTCCGGAAGGGGCACCTCTTTCATTGGTGGTCAGTGAGAGGAGCACTCTATGTGGCGGCCCTCCAACGGTCTGAGGGACAGTGAACTGGCCCCCTGTGTAAAAAGTTTGGGGACCGCTGCCTTAGAGTCATCACCCAGTTAGTGCAATATATGAAACATAGCCAGTTGCTCTTTTATGTGTAGAAATTCTGTATGAGAGTAATGGAGTAGTGCTGGATAAACAAGTGTTATTTAGGTTTGCTCTTTGTATTGGAGTAGCGCCATGTATGTGTTGTCTATGGAAGATTGCAGGAGCTTGCCCCCAGGGCGGCAGATTGCAAATTGCGGACTGCCTGCCACTGTGGGGAGGGGCGATTGTTTGCTATTGTTTTCTGGAGAAGTGGGTTTTCCCCCCAGCTTGTTTTGCTAAAGAGAGAGAGGGAAGGAGTACTGAGGTGCTTGGGAGCCCTGAGATTGGGACCCTGCCTGTTTGGCTGGGGAGTGCTGAGGCTGGTGGGGGCCTGTGAGTCTGGGAGAATCCGGAGAATGAGTCGAGGTTTTTGGACCCGTAAGTGAGAGGGAAGTGGTCTTCCCTGCCTGTTTTCTCGTCTGCCCTTACGAGACTTTAATAAACAGTACAGCCCACCATTTTCTGGCTCCACAGTTCCTTTACCATCTGCTTGAATCCAATGAGAACCTGCATGTGCATGGCCTTAATGGCTGGCAGCACCTGGTCTAACAAAGTAGTTATAAATACTGGATGGTACAGCCCAAACTGGAATCCTAAATTACCATTATTATTTTATTACCACCAGAAATTTTTTTCTCACAGCTCTGGAGGCTGGAAGACCAAGATCAAGACATCAGCATGGTTACTTTCTAGTTGTTGTAAAGTACTTGTACCTCAATTCCGCAGGTTTACGTAGAGACACCAAGTCCAGATAAATTTTGAAGAGTTTTATTAAAGGAGGAGATTTATTAAATATGCTGGCCACATATAGCTGACATGGGGCAATCTGGAAGTCCAAATCATGTGTCCCAAAAACATTTCAGGGGCTGGTTATATACTCTTGATCACACATGGGTGAGGGAGAGCATGATATCATGGCACAAGCTTACAACATTTGTTTAGGGGATACACAGAAACATGAAGACTTTTAAGGTAACACAATCATAGATGTTTACAAATCTTTTAGAGTTCATCTTCCCTCAGTAGCCCAGAAGTATTTTACTATCAAGATGCCAGGAAGTGGGAGGAACCACAATCAATGCAAGGTGGTATGTAAATCCTGTCTCCCATTGAAAGAGAAGAAGTTTCTTGGTTAACCTTCATTTTAGATTTAAAACTAAATGACCTATTGTTCTTGCAAGCCAGAAACTTTTACATTGTTCTCCCTCCCCTCCCCAAAGGAAGGATGGGATAGGAAAGCCTGACAGGAAAGCCTGACCTTTCCTCCGAGAATATCAATATTGATTTTTCAGCTTTTTGGTACATTAATACATAGTGAGGGCCCTTTTCCTGGTTTATAGCCAGCACCTTCTCACTGTGTGTTCACATGGTTGGAAGACCTAAATTCTTGACTTCTAATTTTAGATTGAGTACTTCTAAAGTATCCATGTCAGTTGAGTATGAGAATTCAGAGCCATAAGAATATATGAAAGTCATAATGTTGTAAAATACCCAGTCCACAATTCTGCAGGTTTTTGTAGAGACACCAAATCCAAATTAGTTTTTGAAGAATTTTATTAAAGGAGGAAATTTATTAAATATGCCGGCTGTATAGAGCTTACATGGGGCAGTCCCAAATCGTGTGTGTCATTAATATTCTAGGGGTTGGTTATATATCCTTAATTATACATGGGCGGGGTAAAAGCATGCTTTGTCTTTACCTATATAGGTTTGGGAAAAGGGTGAAGGAGGGGATGAGATACAATTCATTAGCAAGTTCATAACATCTGTCTATAGGATCCACAAAAAACATTTCTACACATTAAAACTTATAAAGTAACACAATAGTAAAAATGTCACTCTACATATTAAAAGATATTCCTATATTTTCCAGTGTTCACCTGCCATTCCTTTGTTCAGCGATATATACATTAACTACTCGCTTTCAGGAGGGGAGGGGTAGTTTCCATGGGAACAAATGCCTATAAATGGCCCATCAATATAAGAAAAGGTTTAATTTAATCTTTTTTCTTCCTGCACCTGGCTAGCTATTCACTCGCTTCCTTACAGGTGTGTATGGGGGGAGGTCAGAGAATCCAACTCTCCTTCCCCTCTGCATTTACAATACAATGCTATCGGCCATTCTGGCTTTGATGCTAATCACACAAGCATAGAAATCACACTTACAAAATCTTTCTGCACGCCTAGATCAAATAATAAAATGTTCTTTAAGCTTCCTAAAATATTAATATTAATTCTGTAACTTTTGATACCTTACAACAATCCCCACTGTTTTTATTTCCTAAGTCAAATTGTTGACTTAATTTACTGAAGAGCATGAAGTTGTTGTGTACAAAGTATTAACTTATAATGTGTAATAGATATTTAATAGACAGCATTAATAGCAATACAGCTCACTAAAGAAACAAATATTACTGATTGATTTTCTATAAACTGCCCAAACCTTTTGTAACTTACATAAAATTAACTGGCTTTTGTAACAATTTACTTTTAGTCAGAACTCTTAATTTTAAAACTTTTAACCTTTAGTGACAATTAAGTTGACTTTCTTTTTACCCTAGCTTCCTTTTTCCCCAAAGTCTGATTAAAAAGGGAGTCCTTAGTAAGTTTCTTCATGCATTCGCCATACATAGACCAATCAGCTTCCGGTTTGTGGTTGGAGTACAGCCTGCCTTCTATTTTGGCAGCAGTGGGAGTTGTCAGGATCATTGTGTGTGGACCCGTCCACTTGGGAGCTAGTCCCTGGGTGATGCACTGGATCTCCTAATAATGCTGGAAGGGCTTCTCGGACAGTCTTCTGAACAGTTTGCTGAGTAACCTGTAAATTCTGCAAGTACTTAGGAAAGGGGTGGTTATGTTTCCTTTACTATTTGATTCATGCAATTTTACTTGCCCTGAATCTTTGGGTGCCTGTGGGAACAATGTAACTTCAAATTAATATTGGGTTCCTTTCCTATTAGCTTTGAGACTATGGATACAGATGCAGGCCCAACACTAGAATGGGTAAGCTAAACCTGGAAAAAATTTTATATAGTAATTTCCTAACAATTGTTATTGTAGCCTATTTTAGAAGGAAAAGCTTTTATTTACTTGTCAATTATTTTATTAAAGTCTATTTTTAGATATTCCTAAATGTTTGCCTGAGAAAATTCCTTTCTTTCCTGTTTTTAAATCTTTCTAATTGGTTTTGAATAAACCTTTGGCAATAAGGGTCCTAAGAGCCCACTGTTTTTGGGTGGCATCTATTCATTTGAATTACTATGTTCTAATTTTGAGGTAGATTGGAAAAATATAAAATAAACAATAAAATTTAAATAGCTAATGTTAACAAATACTATAACAAGCGTCTTAATACAATAAAATGACTAAAGCCTATTATATTATTAAACGAAGCAAAGTTCTAACTAATATAACAGGATCTAAAATAAAATTCTTACAGTTATAAATGTTCTTAACATGTTAATGTAACTTCACTAAAAATATGTTGACACTATTGCTGCTTTATATTATTTACAAATGTAACCTAATTTTTATTTCAGTCTGAGAAATGTCCTAAAGAGCATGAGTCATACATATTCAGGAAAAGTCTACAAGGCACTGGAACTGTGGTCATATTTCTATACTTTGCAGCTAGAGTCTCAAGTCCTAATGATTAATGCTTTTAATTGGAATTAGGAGCAGGTCCCAGCCTACAATAGGCATGGGGCATTGAGAAAAGAGGAGACATTATACATTAAAGAAAGTGGCTGAAATTAGACTGTTAATACCCACAGTAGAGATCTTTGAGGGATAAATAAAACTTAAATATTTCAGGCAAGGCATAGTAAATGGTCCTCATGTTTACAAGAAATGAGATCAGTTTACCTGCTACTTGGAAGAAGTTCCCTAGGCTCTTAAACGGTGTCGTGAGATGTGGGCCAATGACCTTAGGCACCTTTGATCCTTCAGTGGCAGGTCCCAGCAGGCTGGGCAAGGTCAGGTCACAGGTAGCCGGATTAGGGCTGGAAGAGACTGAATCCTCCCTCCGTGGAGCAAGGGGGCAGCTTACCTTCTCATGTCCCTTTTTCTCACAGCAGAGGTATGTCCCCTGGTGGGCTGAGAAGCTCAATGACCTTTCTTCCACTCTTGAAGCAGGGCCCTGATGGAATCCTATGAAGCCCCTTTGGGGCGTTGGAGCCTTTAAGGGTACATGCCAAAAGCTGGTGTTTTCCTGATCTCTTTTGGGCTCCACTTGCCTTTTCTGTCTCCTTTCTTGGTCATTATAGACCTTAAAAGCCATGCTCAGAAGATCTCACTGAGGGGCTTGAGAGCCCTTTTCTATCTATATAAACTCTTGGAAAAAAGACAAAAGACAGGGTTATTAGCTGGATTAAATCAAGAAAAACAGGTTTTGGTGCCTCCTTTAGAACTCCAGAGTCTCTTCACTGCTGAATAATTCAGTACATTAGTATTCAAAAGGAATTTTTAACAAAAGCATGATAAAATAGATTTGCAGGAGTTCCAGGATATGACTCTCTTTTTCTTAGATTACCTAGCATTTAACAATATTGTTGTAAAATGATAATAAACTAAACATTACATAAAAAGACATTATTAATAATTCCTAATATTTAAACTAAGATTTCAATATCACAAGGCTATAAAACAGCAAATAGTTAACAAAAGGCCTTTGAAATAACATATACATTTTATCATGGAAAATACTTTTTACACATAGTAAGGGAACAATAAGTCACCACTCCTAACCCAGTGGTCGGAAAATCTATTAGTTAATAGAGCCAATTTTTTTTTTTTATGTTTTTATTTTTTTTTATTTTTCTGAAGCTGGAAACGGGGAGAGACAGTTAGACAGACTCCCGCATGCGCCCGACCGGGATCCACCCGGCACGCCCACCAGGGGCAACGCTCTGCCCACCAGGGGGCGATGCTCTGCCCCTCTGGGGCATCGCTCTGCCGTGACCAGAGCCACTCCAGCGCCTGGGGCAGAGGCCAAGGAGCCATCCCCAGCGCCCGGGCCATCTCTGCTCCAATGGAGCCTTGGCTGCGGGAGGGGAAGAGAGAAACAGAGAGGAAGGAGGGTAGGGGTGGAGAAGCAAATGGGCGCTTCTCCTATGTTCCCTGGCCGGGAATCGAACCCGAGTCCCCCGCACGCCAGGCTGACGCTCTACCGCTGAGCCAACCGGCCAGGGCCGAGCCAATTATTAATAGTACAATAACTGAAATTTCTTTTAAGCACCAATTTTAAATTTAAACTACATATGTAGGTACCTTCCCTATTGAGGCAGCGCCCACACTTGGCACTGCCTTGGAGAACTATACCTAAAAGGGCAAAAAGGCCTTTTGTGGCCCGTGAGCTGTTTTCGAATAGCAGGTTGCTGACCAGAGTTCTTAGGAAAAGGGGGACGAGGAAGAGGCATCCTACGTGCCTGTCCCTCTTTGCACAACCCGAGGGCTGACTAAACCTTAGCCTGGCCAAACGCAGGATGGCAGCAGTGGCAAGGCTCCATGCTTAGTCCCAATGCGGCGCCCAACCTTTCCAGGACTCCCGTTCCCTTCTCCTTTGCCGCTGGATTAGGAACACACTTGCTATGAGAGAGGTGGCGCGGATGGGTGGGTGCTTGGACCTAGCATTTCAAAAAACCATGCCAACTTTCATTCCCTTCCTCCGGCAGCTGTTTAGCTTTATTTCTTACAATAAAAGCAGCAAATTAAAATACAATTTTATAAATTTACCTTCCTAACAGTGGGCTGCTTTAGTCTATATGAGGTTTCCAATTTTTCCCACAATTCTCTGGAAATTCTTTTTACAATTTTTACTATTTGGCTAATGCAGTGGGTCTCCCTATGAACTCCATGCCTTCTACGTAACTGAGAGGCTTATAGAGAACCCAACACCCCCTCAGCCCGTGGGAGAGTGTTGGAACCTTTTTCTCTAATTTTTTTTACACTAGTGGAGGGCAACAAGCCACTATCCCCAACCCACAGAGGGCTCATTTCTAATAATTCTATTTTCTATAATCCTATTACTTATGATTCTATTACTTCTTCTGGAGCTGCAATTTAATTTAAGAAACTGCCAGTTAACTAGCAACAAACCTATGGTTTGTTGATTTCTAAATTCTTTTTCTCTCCTTTAAGATTTTTCTAAAGCAAGGTTCTAATTTTTAATAGTATTCCTACCCTGTATTTTCCAAATGGGCAAAACCTCTTTTGGTCAGTAGGTGGATATTTGAAACTAGTTTCTATTCTACATATTTTTAGTCACCTCACCCTTTCTCTACCGCTCTTTCCCCATCGCTTCGTACACAGCAAGCTGAACCCTAGCCTAACCATGAATCTGGAGGCGGCGGTGGGGCTTGCCTCTTGGCGCTCAGTCTTCTGCCTGCTGTTTGCCTTCTGCTTGGGTGCCCTGTGGTGGCGAGGGGAGGAGGAGGCATGTCTATGTTCGCCTCTCCATGGCCGCGCCCCTACTCTATCATTCCGCACACCGCATCCAGGCTCGGCTTTTCTCTCTTCTCTCACCGAAATCGCTTACTTGCCAGCCCTTTCCCCTAGAGCCATGGTCCCCAACCCGCAGGCCGCAGACTGGTACTGATCTGTGGGCCATTTGGTACCGGTCCACAGAGAAAGAATAAATAACTTACATTATTTCCGTTTTATTTGTATTTAAGTCTGAATGATGTTTTATTTTTAAAAAATGACCAGATTTGCCTCTGTTACATCCGTCTAAGACTCATTCTTGACGCTTGTCTCGGTCACGTGATACATTTATCCGTCCCACCCTAAAGGCCGGTCCATGAAAATATTTTCTGACATTAAACCAGTCTGTGGCCCAAAAAAGGTTGGGGACCATTGCCCCAGAGGCTGGAGAAACACTTTTCTGGCATTATTCTCTATTGCAATACTCACATTGATTTCTTCCTGAGTTCTAATTCTTTCTCTCGAATCCCTTTTCTGTCTTAGATATAAGTCTGGCCGGACTAGGAAGACGTAGCTCCCTTTCTGTATTGAACAAACTTTTAGTCGTTGTGGCGGATCTAATGTTAAAATTAGCCATTGATTAGTGGAAATTGATCAGGGTAGCCTGGATCCTCAGTTACAATATTCTAGACTTTCTCTACTAGCTGGAGATTAAAGGTTCCAATCGCCGCCACTCAATCCTGAAGCTAGGTCATTCTGATTCACAGAGATAGTGTAGCCTTTTCTTGGACCATTTAATTCTGTATGCAAGGCCATCTCCACAAGCTTCTTGAAAGTGCTTTAAAAGACAACCTAATGGGTTCCTCTGTGAACTGGCCCCTTCTCCCATATTTAATAGCCAAGGCAGAATTAAAACTACTTCAATTACAGAATTAAAACCACTTCAGAAAAATCCAGAAATTAGTGCACCGATAAAACAAGAAAGATAAGACAGATAATTAACTAGCACCCAGAATAAAAGGTGTTTGACTATAGAGATATTAATTATTACACAGAACAAGGTGAAGAAGCCAATAGAAGAAAACCATTTCCTTCAGAGGAGAAACCTAACAGGGAGCCCCAAAGCTAACTTGAGAACAAAGATAATAATAGTTCGTCACTTAAGATTGCTTTTTAGTCAGAAGCTTCCAATCTTGACACAAAAGACTCAAACAGACAAATTTAGACATCAAACAAAGGAGTTATACACAAACAAACAATGCGCACTTTATTTCATTTAAATAATACCTGATAATTTGATAAACAAAGACAAAGCCTCATAGACGAGAGAAAGGCTCCCCCTCGTGGCCTCTCAGGTGCACACAGGCCGCGGCACCAGAGATTTCTTAACCAGGGGTTTTAGACAGAAACATTAAAGCAAAGACTGAGATCTCAACAAATACAGAGAAGTTTCTGGCAGTCCGAGGCGAGATTAATCAATCCAGACTAGCTTAGCCTCTACCGATATCCTTTTAAAGTATGAGCAGATATCCCTGAGAACCTCAAGCAGGACCCAATCCCACTAGTACCTCTCAGAGAAACTGACGTCTCTGAAGGCCCGAGACAGACTAATCCTGGACCGATTCAATCCCCATTCCTCCCAGACCAGAAACAGTTGTCCCCACTAAATGGCATTTTACTGAAAGCCTCATCTAGATGCCCCTGGACGTCCTGGGCAGGATGAAGTCTCCACTAGTACCTCTCAGAGAGAAACAGATATCCCCGAGAGCCTCAGCAGGACCCAATCCCACCAGTCATCCTTCCAGAGTACACCCAGAAGTCCCTCTCCTAGCAAAACCCGGGCAGGACCCAAGAAACTCTCCACCAACGTCTCGGTCTTGGAGAGCATACTGTGAACATGCTGACCATGTCTGATCTATTTTGCCATACCCCAAAACATAAAGACTTTAGACTAGTTACAAATAGCAAAGCAGTTTGAAAGCCCTACCTACTCCACCCGAGTTCCACATCCCCGGAGTCACAACTCAGCAAAGCCCCCAAATCCACTCTACCTACGACTAGTCCCACACAGAAAAGCGAAAGCAAGAGTTCAGAGGAAAGCTAGAAAATTCAGTAAAGCAAAAAGAGTTGCTTTACCTACTTCCTCAAGTTCTCTGCTGAATAGTCCAAATTGTCAAATTTGGGAACCAGGGGTGTCTACCGGGGAACTGTCCAGACCCACAGGAAGACCGGGAGCCCTGAAAACATTTCAGGTGGCACCTCTCCTCGAGATTCAAGCAGGACCAGGCAGCCTCCCGGAGAGACCAGCCGATTCAGGGCGCCTCTACCCGGTGTTGCGACACACCGTAGGCCCTGCATGGGTGCCAAATGTTGTCAAGTACCCAATACATAATTCCGCGGGTTTTCGTAGAGACATCAAGTCTAAATGAGTTTTTGAAGAGTTTTATTAAAGGAGGAAATTTATTAAATATGCCGGCCGCATATAACTTACACGGGCAGTCCCAAATCGTGTGTGTCATTAATATTCTAGGGGTTGGTTATATAGCCTTAATTACACATGGGCGGGGAAAAAGCATGACATCACAACCTTTGTCTTTACCTACACAGGTTTGGGAAAAGGATGAAGGAAGGGGATGGGACACAATTCATTAGCAAGTTCATAACATTTGTCTACACAAAAGAAAGTTTCTACACATTAAAACTTACAAAGTAACACAATAGTAAAAATATCACTCTACATATTAAAAGATATTCCTGCCATTCCTTTGTTCAGAGATATATATGTTAACTACACGCTTTCAGGAGAGGAGGGGTAGTTTCCATGGGGAAAAATGCCTGTAAATGGCCCATCAATATAAGAAAAGGTTTAATTTAATCTTTTTTCTTCCTGCACCTGGCTAGTTATTCACTCACTTCCTTACAGGTGTGTGTGTGTGGGGGGGGAGGTCAGAGAATCCAACTCTCCTTCACCTCTGCATTTACAATACAATGCTATCGGCCATCCTAGTTTTGATGCTAATCACACAAGCATAGAAATCACACTTTAAAAATCTTTCTGTACACCTAGCTCAATATAATGTTCTTTAAGCTTCCTAAAATATTAATATTAATTCTGTAACTTTTGATATCTTACAACAGGGGTCGGGAACCTATGGCTTGCGAGCCAGATGTGGCTCTTTTGATGGCTGCATCTGGCTCACAGACAAATCTTTAATAAAAAAAAATAATAACGTTAAAAATATAAAACATTCTCATGTATTACGATCCATTCATTTCCTACCGCTCATGTTCATGGTTGTAGGTGGCTGGAGCCAATCACAGCTGTCCTCCGGGACAAAATCAAATTTTTATTGGATAATGTGTAATGTACACGGGTCATTGTGAGGTCAGGAAGTAAACTTCCCTCCTTTTAATCAAGTAGTCAGCTAGCTAATTGCAGAAACCCTTTTGATGAAGAAGATGGCTAAAAGAAAAAGAGATGAGGAGTATTGTACTTTTCAGCAGGAATGGACAGAGGAATTCGCCTTTGTGGAGAGAGTAGGTTCTGCAGTGTGTCTAATAACAATGATAAAATTGCATCGATGAACAGTCAAATATAAAACGGTACTTCAACTCATACCATACTGCATTTGCATCTAAGTATCCAGAGGGGGACAGCAGGAAGAAAGCATGTCAAGAGTTACTGTGCAGAGTGCAAGCTAGTCAGCAGCAACTCCGTGTTTGGACCCAACGAGGTGACTGGAATTCAGCTAGCTTTGCTGGTGCTTTAGCAATTGTGAGAAACAGAAAGCCATTCACAGATGGGGAGTATGCCAAAACATTCATGCTTGATGTTGCCAATGAACTTTTTGATGACTTTTCGGATAAAGACAAGATAATCAAATGAATAAAAGACATGCCTCTGTCAGCAAGAACTGTTCACGATTGTACCATCATGATGGCTAATCAAATTGAGGCAGCACAAGTGAAGGACATAAATGCAGCACCATTCTTTTCTCTCACTTTGGATGAGTCAACAGATGTAAGCCATTTTATCTCAGTTCAGCATGATTGCAAGATATGCTATCAGTGACACACTACCTGAGGAAAGTCTTGCTGTTTTGCCTATGAAAGAGACAACAAGAGGGGAGGATTTATTCAAGTCTTTCACTGAGTTCGCTAAAGAAAAAAATCTACCAATGGATAAACTTATTTCGGTGTGTACTGATGGTGCTCCATGCATGGTGGGGAAAAACAGAGGATTCGTAGCGCTTCTTCGTGAACATGAAAAGAGACCCATCCTAAGTTTTCACTGCATCTACTTTAGGAGGCGCTTTGTGCTCAGATGTGTGGCGAGCAGCTTGGTGAGGTGATGTCACTGGTCATTTGGGTGGTCAACTTTATTGTTGCCTGAGCTTTAAATGATCACCAGTTTAAAACACTGCTGGATGAAGTGGGGAATAATTATCCTGGTCTGCTTCTGCACAGCAGTGTGCATTGGTTGTCAAGAGGGAAGGTGCTCAGCTGTTTCGCGGCTTGTATGAGCGAAATCCAGACTTTTCTTGAAATGAAAAATGTCGAGCATCCTGAGTTAGCTAACACTGAGTGGCTCCTGAAGTTCTCCTATCTCATGAACATGACTGAACATCTGAACCAGCTCAATGTGAAAATGCAAGGCATTGGAAATACAGTCTTATCCCTTCAACAAGCAGTGTTTGCATTTGAAAACAAGCTAGAACTCTTCATCGCCAACATTGAAACAGGTCGTTTACTATACTTTGAGAAACTGGGAGAGCTTAAAGATGCATACACAGCAAGTGACCCTGCTCAACATCTTGATCTCCAGCAGCTATTGGGCTTCACATCTAATCTCCTGCAATCATTCAAAGCATGCTTTGGAGAATTTCGTGAGCGCACTCTTCTTTTTAAGTTCATCACCCATGCACACTAGTGTGCAGTGGACAGCGCCGACCTGAGTTACATCCCTGCTGTCTCCGTCAGATTTTGAGCTACAAGCTCTGACCTGAAGGCCTCAGACATGTGGGTGAATAAGTTCAAGACACTGGATGAAGATTTGGAAAGACTTGCACGACAGCAAGCAGAGTTGGTGAGCAAACACAAGTGGGGAGAAATGAAAAAACTTCAACCCCCGGACCAGCTGATTGTCAAAACTTGGAATGCGCTTCCCATCACATACCACACACTGCATGTGAGTATTGCTGTACTGACAATGTTTGGCTCTACGTATGCATGTGAGCAGTCTTTCTCACATCTAAAGAAAGTTAAGACCAACCTACGATCACGTTTAACAGATGGAAGTCTCAACGCCTGCATTAAGCTTAACCTCACCACGTATCAACCAGACTACAAAGCCATCAGCAAAACCATGCAGCACCAGAAGCCGCATTAATGGTAAGAAGTACTTTTTCATCATTGGTTAGCAACAGCATAACAACGTTATTAAAAAGAATTCAGAGACTTATTGTACTTTAAAAGTGTTGGTCTTACATAAAATGCACACATTTACTTGTATTTAGTGTTAAACATATTGTATGGCTCTCACAGAATTACATTTTAAAATATGTGGCGTTCATGGCTCTCTCAGCCAAAAAGGTTCCCGACCCCTGTATTACAAAAATAATGTAGCTGAAATTCTTTTTTTTCTAAATTCTTTTTTATTGATGAGAGAGAGAGAACTATTGACCCACTATTCTACCCATCCATGCATTCATCCATTGCTTCTTACATGTGCTCTGACCAGGGATTGAACCCACATTCCTGGCATATAGGGATGACACTCTAACCAACTGAACTACCATGCCAGTGCTGTAGCTGAAATTCTAAGGGAAAATAATACTGTTGTAGTTCTCATAATAATATAAGACACAAATGATTATATGAAGAGTTATTTATTTTCAAGTAAAACTGGGCTTAATCAAAAGAATAATAATTCTGGAAAACACTTTACATTCTAGAATTCTAACAATATTGTGATTCCCTTGATTTTAAAGAGTGATAAGAATGCAACTTTCTGAATATACCCTGAGACTTTACAAGACTCTAAATCTATAGGTTATAAAATCTATAATCATTGGGTCTGTAATCTTCAAAAAAAAGAAAGGGTGGTCAACTCTTTTGTGAATTGGTATGAAATTTTTGACGGGCCGACACTGGTCCGCAGACAGGCAGTTTAAAAACACTGACATCATATACAAATACCAATTTAAAATGGATCATAGATCTAAATGTGAAGCATGAAAAAGTAAGACTTCTAACATAAATATGTAAGAATATCTTCATGACCCTAAGGTAGGCAAAGATTTCTCAAATGGGATAAAAAGCATAACCATACAGGAAAAGACTGACAAATTGCTGGTACATTATAGTTAGGAACTTTTTTTGCTGAGGGAAAAGACAAGCTACAGAGTAGAAGTTATTTGTAATACATATTGATTTAAGGACTTGCTTCCAAAACATACTGAAAAAAATCAGTGGGAAAAGAGAAAACCTAATTTTAGAAATGCAAAAGACACGATCAGTACTTTATAAACAGGATATACAAATGTCTAATAAATATAGAAAGAGATACTAAACCTATATAATCACCAGGGAAATGCAAATTAAAACTACAATGAGACAATAATACACCCTTACCAAAATGGCTAAAACTATAAAGACTGACAAAACCATGTGTTGATGAGGATGTGGAGCAACTGAAACTCATATGTACTACTGTTGGGACTGGTAAAACCATTTGGAACACTGTTTGACAGTATCTACTGTAACTGACCATATACATACACTGTTACTTGGCAATATCACTCTTTTTTAATTTTAATTTTTATTATATATTTTTTTGGTGAGAGAGACAGAGGGAGGGACAGATGGGAAGGGAGAGAGATGAGAAGCATCAGTTCTTTGTTGCAGCTCCTTAGTTGTTCATTGATTGCTTTTTCATATGTGCCTTGACCGGGGGAATACAGCATAGCATGTGACCCCTTGCTGAAGCCAGCAACCTTGGGCTCAAGCCAGCGACCTTGGGCTTTAAGCCAGCAACCTTTGGGCTCAATCCATTGACCATGAGGTCAATTCTATAATCCCACTCTCAAGGCAGTTACCCTGCGCTCAAGCTGGTGAGCCCACACTCAAGGTGGATGAACTTGCACTCAAGCTGGCGACCTCAGGGTTCGAACCTGGATCCTCTGAGTCCCAGTCCGACACTCCATCCACTGTGCCACCGCCTGGCCAGGCTTCACTCTTAAGTATATAGAAATGTGTGATATATGTGCACCAAAAGATATATACAAGAGTGTTCACAGTATTATTTATATATCTAAACATTGAAAATAACACAAATGACCATCAACATTAGAATAACAAATTGTGGTTTATATAATGGAATACTATATAAAAGCAAAGAAAATGAATCAGCTACTTCTGCACACATAGCCTGGATTAATCTCACAAACATAATGCCCAACTTAAAATAATGCATACTATGTCATTCTATTTATATAAAGTTCAAAGAATGGCAAAACTAATCTATTGCATTAGAGATCAGAATAATAGAGAGAAAGGGAAGCTTCAAGAGTGCTGGTAATATCCCATTTCTTAAACTGGGTTACGATTATGTAGGTATGCTCACTTTGTGATAATTTTTTCAGTGATGATTTTATTTATTTTTCTGTATATAAGTTTTTCTTCAACAAATTTAATAATAAAAAAAGAGAGCTAATAGTTTTTATCCCCAAGCTTTTCAAGTACAGAAAAACAGGCCAGAAAGTGAATAGGAGTTCTTGAGGCTCTTTTTTTTTTTTTGATTTGTGGGAGATGTGATTCACAGATGAGACAAATCAGTTATCATTAATTTAGCCACCAACTCATAAAGAGTACTGATGTTGTTTATATAAGGCTTCAGTGCCGCAAGGTTCTTTGGGTTGTAGGGTTTTTTTTCCTATCTGTGTGGGATGGTGATTATACAGCTGAATATTGTCAAAGGTCAGGAGCTTCAGTCATAGAACTTAAAGTTATTAAACTTTGACACATGCTGCTTATCACAGGTACCACTTCCCCCTGAAAGCCTTCCTGACCTATACCTTCTGGCCAGTTGCTCTTCTATGCGCTCACAGTATTAATTCTGGTTGTGCTCACCCCTGCTTCCCACCCAAGACACTGTAAACTTCTTGAGGGAATAACTATCTTGTTTATAATTCAAATTCTAGTGCTAGCCTAGTGTAGTGCTTTGTGCTGAATAAAATAATTACATGAATGAATGTAAGTCAGATGTTTGTAACACGAGTAGTGCTGTGTTTAACACCTTTAGAGATAGAGTTGATTTTTTTTTTTTTTTTTTTTTAGCATGGGACGGAGAGAGGGGGGCTGACAGGGACAGAACGAACAGGAAGGGGGAGAAATGGGAAGCATTTACTCTTAGTTGCAGCACTTTAGTTGTTCATTGATTGCTTTTTTCATAAGTGTCTTGATGGGGGGAGGGCTGCAGAGGCTCTAGTTAGGCCAGTGACTTTGGGCTTCAAACCAGTGACCTTTGGCTCAAGCTGGTGACCACAGGGTCATGTCTATGATCCCATGCTCAAGTTGGCGGCCCCACGCTCAAGTTAGTGACCTCGGGGTTTTGAACTTGAGTCCTCAGTGTCCCAGGTCGACACTCTATCCACTGCACCACCACCTGGTCAGGCTAGATTTGATCATTTTGAAATATATAATTCTTGTTTGCACAAAAATTCTTGTTAGTATGAAGGATTTGGGACTCTTTTTTAGGTGCTTGCCTTTTGTTACTGTTGTTAAGTTTTACAATAAAGTAGAAATTTGAAAAGGTCTGGTATTCCTGGTTCTAGAACATAGCACTTTTCTCAAAGCAACAGTGTGTTCTTCTTGAAAATCTCTGGTTATTCTATAAATGTGGAATTATTTTTTTTTCCTAATTATATAGAGGTTTGTGATATTTTCAAATTGCTTTTCAGTAGTCATTTACAACTATAAAAAAACTTTATAGCACCTGACCAGGCGGTGGCGCAGTGGATAGAGCGTTGGACTGGGATGCGGAGGACCCAGGCTCAAGACCCCGAGGTCTCCAGCTTGAGCGCGGGCTCATCTGGTTTGAGCAAAAACTCACCAGCTTGAGCCCAAGGCCACTGGCTCGAGCAAGGGGTTACTCGGTCTGCGGTAGCCACGGTCAAGGCACATATGAGAAAGCAATCAATGAACAACTAAGGTGTTGCAACGCACAACGAAAAACTAATGATTGATGCTTCTCATCTCTCTGTCTGTCCCTGTCTATCCCTCTCTCTGACTCTCTCTCTCTGTCTCTGTAAAAAAAACAAACCAAAAAAAAAACCCCCCAAAAAAACTTTATAGCAAAGTTATTCTAGATAATAGTTTCTCAAATGTTTTGAGTTTTTGATATTTCCGTTATTGAACAAAGTTGAAATGCGAACAATAGTTATAATTATAATCAAATAGTGAAGCCAAGCTTGAATTTCATATTTTTACCATTGGTATGCTTTCTGTCAAATTAACTTTTTAAAAAGTGAATTTTGACATTTGAGTCATAAGAACAGATGTCTATATTATACACAAATATAAACTGTTTAATGACAATGCCAAAAGCAGATAACTAGAATGAAGACAAATGAAATTCTTCCTGTTGAATTGGTCGCTGTGTGAAAGCAGTCATAGACACCATCTGTGTCTTGCAATGAGATATATTAAATGGATGCAAGTCCTCAAATTTTATCATTTTTGTGCATTCAGATGGATTCGCAGAAGCTCTTGGGGCCCTTTTATTTAGAAGTCCCCCCAATTCTCAGTACAGGGGCTCTGCAGTGGTTTCCCTGTTACCTTTCTAAAGGCTTTCGCAGCATGTCTTCCTCATGAAGGAATTCTGCTTCAGCAGGTAGATTTTCATAATCACGGCCTACGGGCCAGATTTCAAATGCTCTTTGGTATTTTCTTTACAGCATGGCACATTTGGCTTATGGATGGTTTCTGTTCCATTCACAATCTCTTTGTAAAGGTTTCTGGAGGATATAAGAGAGCTCTAAATTGTATGAGAAACATTTTAGACATATGGAAGCATTCTTATGAAATACATGTTATATACCAACATTTATAAACATGTCCAAAAGACATGCCCCCCCCATATGTATCAACTGTCTATTTTTAGGGCTATGAAATGATAAATTTGCCAGTATATAATTCAGTAATATCTGACTGTGTTATTTTTAATAACTTATTTGTAAAGTTGTGTTCAATTTTGTTGATATGAAATAAAGAGTCAAGACCTTTTTAAACTCAAGGATATTTATAAGAAATTAGAAAAGCCTTAGTTTTATTAGGTACATTTAAAATATTTATTAATATCTTGAATTTTGTTTTAATTTCTAAATTTGAGCTGATTTCACTAGGCAGTGTTTTCTTGTTTTACTGTACTGTTTAATTTGGGGAGTTTTTATTCTTCCTCTAGTCTAGTGGTTTCCAGATCTATTTGTCCATGGAATATTTTTTTGTTGTTATTTTTCTCCCAGTCATGGTTTTTATTTTATTTTGTTTTGTTTTTATTTAATTTATTGAGGTTACATTAGTTAATAAGACAGAGGTTTCAAGTGTACAATTCTATAATACCTCATCTATATATTGTATTATGTGTTCACCATCCAAAGTATAGTCTCCTTCCGTCACCTTTTATCCCCCATTTATGTGCTTTTACCTCCCTCATCTCCCTTTCCCGGTGGTAATCACCATACTGTTGTCTATGTTTATAAGGTTTTTTTCTTTTGTTAATCCCTTCACCTATTTCTTATTTTATTTTTCTTATTTTCTTCTTGTTATTTTTTTCTGTATTTTTCTGAAGCTGGAAACGGGGAGAGACAGTCAGACAGACTCCCACATGCGCCCGACCGGGATCCACCCGGCACCCCCACCAGGGGCGAGGCTCTGCCCACCAGGGGGCGATGCTCTGCCCCTCCGGGGCGTCGCTCTGCAGCGACCAGAGCCACTCTAGCGCCTGGGGCAGAGGCCAAGGAGCCATCCCCAGCGCCCGGGCCATCTTTGCTCCAATGGAGCCTTGGCTGCGGGAGGGGAAGAGAGAGACAGAGAGGAAGGGGGGGGGGTGGAGAAGCAAATGGGCGCTTCTCCTATGTGCCCTGGCCGGGAATCGAACCCACGCCAGGCCGATGCTCTACCGCTGAGCCAACCGGCCAGGGCCCCTTCACCTATTTCACCCAGCCCCCCAGTCCTCCTCCCCTCTGAGAGCTGTCAGTCTGTTCTCTATGAGTCTGTTTCTATTTTGTTTACTTTGTTCATTGGATTATACAGATAAGTGAAATCGTAGGGTATTTTTTTTCTCTGATTGTCTTATTTCACTTGGCATAATGCGCTCCAGGTCCATCCATAATGTTGCAAAAGGTAAGATATATATGTTTTTTACAACTGAGTAGTATTTCCATGGACTAATTTTTATATTATGATGTCATGGCAGAACTCTACAATGAATTCCTAAGATGTAATAGTGCATTGCAATACCTGGATTAAAATTGACAGAAAAATAAAAACTTTATAAACTAATTTCTGTGAGTAGTAACTGTGATACTGATGCTTTAAAATTTTAATAACAGAATAAAAGAAATAATGCTACCATTAGCAAAAATGGATTATTTTATAAAGAACAAGAAAAATTCAGGTTAAAATGAAGCTTATAAAGGCATTCAATGAGAACAGTCTTTATTTCATATCACATATCCATTTAATATTAGGATGTTTCATAGTTGGATCTGTGTATCAAGTGCAATATCTGGTTATTTTATTATAGTTTGTACTTAATGCAGAGAAGTATGAAAATCCTTTTTAACATTTGCATGTTCTATGAAAAGGATAAACATACAGGTTATTTTGCAGTATCTAGATGCTCTTGAATCAGACTGTTCCCAAAATGACTAATTATTTAATTAACAACAACTCACTGCTCATTTTTTTCTGGCAACTAAAAAGCTTCGACTATTTATCTTCATTTGAAGTGTTTTGAATTTGGAGTACATGAGTGTTTTAGCTCGTGTTCTGAGAGTTGTATTTTACTAGTTGAGCAGTATTTTAGTATTCTGGTCTAATAATTTAATAAGATCTAATTCAACTTTACTATTCCCTTTGTAAAAGGCTTAAAATTGAATGAAGTGAAGGGTGAGGGAGGAAATGGAAGAGAAAACAATGATGAGGTCACCTAAGAATAACACTTACAGGGTATGCCAGAGATTGTGACAAGATCTTCGCTATTTACCTTTCTTGAGGTTTCCTGCAGCTCATGAAAACGGCTGTGGGGAGTAGAGTGGGAGGCCCAATATCGGGCAATAAGGGGTGTTAAAGAGCTTCAAAAATACAATAAATTGATATTGCCCTACTTTTAATTATTATCGTGTACCAGCAATTTAATGCCAGTGGTAAAATATTTCTTCCTGTTGGGTTAGACCACTCCTATCATGACCTGCCCTTTGGTATACCATTGATTGATCCTTTTCCCCAGGTTTATTGACATATGATTGATTCATCTTAAATCCAGATTCCAACTGACCAACTTTTTGAAATATGATGTACTAGTTAGTAGTGTGAGTACAACAGATGTGTGACCATTATCATCTAGATTTTCATTATGTTTTATTGGTCATTTGATTTTGAAGGACAGAGGGAAAAAAGCAGGATTAAACATAAACCTTAGAGAGACTATATGAAGAATAATGAAATTATATCTCTTATAAAGTATTTGAGATCTCACTTGTCTGCAGACTGTTGGCATGTGAAAATAAAGAAGGTACTCACTAATATCTTCTAATATTTATTTGAAATATTAACAGAAGCAGATCATACTTGAAAATAAAACTTACATTATGGTTAAGAATTTATCCTCTCTAAAAATTACCAGTTGTCATAAACTTAAATTATATATATATTTTTAAATTTTCATATTTTTTCATGGGCAGTCTAGTATTTCTATCCGATATGGATAATAATATTAAGCTGTCAAGTTTCTATAGTGACTTAAGGTTTTGAACTCCTTTTATTTATAGATAAAAATAAGAATGTAAAAAATGTTTTAGAAATTAAAAGAAAACGGATCATGGTAAGCAGTGTAGCTAAACGTTTTGCATCTGAAAGTATATGTGTTTGGCCAACTTAACTGATGGTTTGCCCTCAGTGATAGACTATTTCGATGACATCTCTTGACATATCTTCTCTGGACCCATTGTCACTGATGATTGGATTTGTGGGTTGGCCATTCTTCACCACTTGGTCCCATTTTTAATGCCTATCAATGATGGTGTTACTATTTATCAGTATGAAAAAAAGGATTTAGTTTTTTATAGAGTACTATATAAAGGAATAGGCTTTCCTTTAAGGTATTTATACCTACTTTAAGGGTTTACTGTAGCAGAACAGGCTTCTTTCATTGGATATATTAGTGCCAAGTATCTGATTTTGGGGGCACATCCTATATTTTATTTTTTGTTATATTAAACAGTAGTCAACAGAAAAAAAAATGCTTTTGAGTACTTTAAGTTATAGGGACTTAAGGAGATCTTTGGCCTGAGAAACAAATTACTTTTGGATATATACTGTGTATTTAAAAACTAAATAACAAAGCTGCTTTTTGATTCTTAAGTTTTAACTGTGAACTTCACTTCTAGTCCTGTTTGAAAACCTGTTCTTTCTGTCTTTTGCATCTGAACAACTCAAGAGTATCCCTCTTGTTCTTATTTGTTTTGCAAAGCACTAATAAAAAAATTGATGGTAAAAATAACTTATTTTGATGATAATGATTTTTGCCGTTTGTTGATGTTCTTCTTGATGAGATTTTTCCTAAGGCAAGTTAATGAGGACATTTTGGCCACCTGATTTTTACCTGCTGCCATTGACTTTTCCTTTTTGAAGTGAGACTAAGCTTTTGACAGCTCTTTCTTTGGCAATTCATAGAAGAAAAAGCCTTCAGGAAAAAATAATTGTACTTGATTTTAAGGGTAACTAAATTTCTTTGTTGTTTGTTTTTTGGAATTGTGTTAAAGAAAATTGTGAAATTGTAATGACTGAGTACACATTTTTGAAGGTTTTTACTTTGTTTATTTCCTTCATAAAACAAAACAAAACAAAACAAAAAACCCCCACACAAGCAAACCAGTAACTGTTAACCATAATTTATTTTTACTCTTCAAGTGACATTACTTTTAACTGGCTACATTTGGATAATAAAAGCCAAGAATTTTAAACCACTTAGTAATTTGGTTTCATTTTTAACACAAATAACACCTTTTCATCCATTTTATATAAACTTCAAACAACATATGTTTTAACTTACTGCCAAATAAGAAGAAATGTGTTACATTAAAGTGCATGTTGTTTGCTTGTGCATTTGGAAATACCATTCATTTTATAGCAATTTTGAGTTATTTTTCTGTCACTTTGTATTCCTATTCAAAGAGACATACAGAAACCCTCACTCAAAACAACTCCCTTAGGGTTTACTCCTGGATGTCAGCAGACATGAGCAGGAGGTACAGTAGACGACAAGCTTAGGTCACGGAAATGTCAACTCTTGGTGACTTGCATTTATTATTATCCTTTGAATTGTGCCCTCTTGAAATTCTGTGAGTGGTATTTTAATATATTTCTTTTATGTTTAGGTGAGCAAAGGAGAGATACTGCCTCACTTGTTTTTTCTTCCCTTTGTTGATATAAAAATTTGAGACACTCTTATTCTCTAGGATTTGGTCCAAATTTTAACTTCATGTTGCCAAAGGATAATGCATGCAGAATGTGAAATGTTTATAACATAAAAGACTAGGAAATACAAATTGAAACTTTTTCAATGTTAAGATGCATTTCAAAGTGTTAGATTGCTTCTAATTTAATGAAGTGGAACAGATACACTATTAGAGAAATTCGGGGGGAAATTGATTTTGTTGTGTTCTTGTTCTTACTTTGGGGGACTGGAGACAGGTTTTTGGTTGAGAATTCTGAGGAATAATGGAATGAGCAAGTATAGACACTAATACCTATTTTGCCTCTAAGTATCTGTGTGACCTTGGGCAAGCCATTTTATTATCTGACCTATAGGGGCCGAGGTTCTCTCTAACTGTAAGAGTTTGAGTTCTGATATGACAGCCACAGTGACACAGGAGCCCTGCAGGATGGTATGGTGATCTCTGGGTTCCAGGAGAATGAGAGGCACAGTGGGTTACCCCAGGTTTATTCTCGTTGAGCAGCATAAACACCTCTGGGAAAAGCAGCTTATTAAAAATAGTTAATGCTGTGGATGTTCCATGTTTTTTTTCTTTATATCCCTTATAAATGGTAACAAATTCAACTTAGTAGTCATCAACAAAGGGTTAGGGTGAATATTTTTCTCAAATAAAGAAAAATCCATCACAGATGTTATATTGATGGGTTTACCACCATCATATATATATAATGGTGGTTTCTGTATTTTCCTACAGTTTGAAAAGTTTGTCAGAGTGGTTTGAATTTATTTTTAGTGTTCTGAAGGAGATTATATAGCAAGTTCTTTGTCTGCAAAGGGTGTGAGATGGTCAGTTTGCCAGTTTTATTCTCCACACTGCCTACCTGTCTCTCTTCTATACAGTGTGTCCATAAAGTCATGGTGCACTTTTGACCAGCCACAGGAAAGCAACAAAAGACGATAGAAATGTGAAATCTGCACCAAATATAAAGAAAAGCCTCCCAGTTTCTGCAGAATGATGTGGCAGCATGTGCGCATGTGCAGATGATGATGTAACACTGTGTATACAGCGGAGCAGCCCATGGCCATGCCAGTCGAGATGTGGATGGTACAGAGGAAAGTTCAGTGTGTTCTGTGGCTTGCTAAATTTGAATCCGTGACCAAAGAGCAATGTGAATGTCGGTGCATTTATAACGAAGCACCACCACATAGGAATAACATTACTCAGAGGGATAAGCAGTTGAAGGAAACCGGCAGTTTGGTGGAGAAACTCCGTTCTGGTAGGCCATCAGTCAGTGACGAGTCTGTAGAGGCTATACGGGATAGCTACCTAAGGAGCCCTAAAAAATCTGTGTGTGAGCCCACATCGAACGGCACTGAATAGGTAAAAAACTGGGAGAGTTTTCTTTTTATTTGGTGCAGATCTTACCTTTCTATCGTCTTTTATTGCTTTCCTGTGACTGGTCAAAAGTGCACCATGACTTTATGGACACACTATGTTTAAAACAATTGAAGAGCATCATAGGACAAGATGTAAAGGAATAATAGAAAATGGTTCTTCTGGACCTTCATTGTGTTTGTAAGACAATAGTGCAATGAAAAATTAGGAAGGATTACACCTTGCGGAAATATAGAAATAGTTCTAAAGTCCATTTCCTTTAGCACTTTAAATTGTACCAAAGGACTGTGCTTTCTTTTAAAGAATATAGATTAGAGTTACATAAGCCACACTGATTAGTATAGGAAAGGGAGGCTCCTATACAACAGATTGGGTTTAGATAGAATTTAAAATTACAATAGTTAAGTAGAAAATCTAAAAATGTCTCCAGGAGGCTCTGGTTGGCTAGCTGAGTTGGTAGAGCATCATCCCAATACATCAAAGCTGGGGGTTTGATCCCTGGTCAGGGCACATACAAGAATCAACCAATGAATGCATAAATTAGTGGAACAACAAAGGGATCTCTCTCTCTCTCTCTCTCTCTCTACCTCTTCCTCCCTCCCTCCGTCCTTCCCTTTCTAAATTCAATCAATATATATATATATATATTTAAATAAATAAAAACATCCACAGGAGCTTTCTCTCACCTATCACATCTTCTGCCCTTATTGAGTTAGGAGCTCATCTGTGAAACTCTTGTGGACAATATTCTATGTCTTGCTCTCACACACATCATGACTTGCCAAAAATAATCCTACACCTTAGATTCAGCAAAGTTTTTTTTTTTTTTTTTTTTTTACCTTCTTGTATTCAGAATAAGGCCATGGTTGGAATGAATGGGCCACAACCAAGTTTATGATTTTTAAAATATTAAAGCATTTTAAGTTTTTCTGTTACAAAAGTCCTCAGTACAATTTTACACTATTCTTATATTGACTGCTCTAAAGATTTGACTATTAATTTAACTAGCATTATTACACTTTTCCTCTAGAATAAATCAAAGCTCTTTATATGAATTGATTCCTAACTGTCCTATAACAATAAAGAGGATTCAGCAGTCATATTTTTCAGACACTATTGCACAGTATTGTCAATACTCAAAGAGAAGAACAGCTGTTGTCTAGTGAGTGAGGGTTAAAGGTAAACACTCCCTGCTGATTCAAAGCAGCACAGGCACCTTAGTTTATTGTATATGTGTAAGTAGAGCTCAGTAGAAAATATATTCATATTTCATGTATATTTCATAGAGCAAAAACAGCATTTTTCACTTTTGGCTAATATAGCTTTTAGAGCCCACCTTTGTAGGTGACTCATACATTGCCATATGCCCTGCAGACACTCAATAATTATTAGCTGATGATGAGAGATGAATATCCTGGCTTTTTAGTTCTGCACGTGAGATAACCAAGTCTTTTATGTAGAGTTCATATCTGGTGGTCTTCTACATTCCTAAGGGAATATGGCTTTAAACGATCTCTCTTCATCTTAGATAAATTTATAAAGTCACCAAAGAAGTTGTCCCAGTTTTGAACTTGGGAAATGGCATTTAAATAAGTAATGGTAACTGATGGTAATAGGAATGCTTACTTGGTTTGGCCATTTAAGTGTAATGTGAAGGCATCTGGGGACTCTGATACACTTACTTGTGAGTGAGAACTTTGGTGCTCCTGACAGTGTCATTTTGTTGCATTATTAGTGCAACAGTGGACTTAGAAGACAAGTGTTAGGCTTTGGCTGGAATTATCCACCAGCCAAAGAATTTTAGCCATTTTCAGGTTTGGAGTTTTGTAATTGGAAAAGGGAGAACAGCCCCATTTATTATTCGTAGACGCAGTATATTTGTTATGATTCCTTTGTTAAAATTGAGGCAAAATGAATTAAAACCAAATACAATTTTAAAGGCTCCAAGGAAAATAAGAAAATTGGTTTCACATATCTTGGAATATTATGGTTTTAAATTTTATTAGCTGAATAACCTCAGTTATGATTATGGATGTTGTCAGATAACTAAACATTTGTTTCATCAAACTACTTTGTCTTGGTTTATTTTTTATAATCATGGAATAAAAATAGAGTGTTGGACACTGTTCACTTTTCATAAATGGAAAAGAAAATGGTATCGTGTTGGGCAAGGGTGGAGCAAAGTAGCTGAGGTAGGGAATAAAAAATGGGTGTGTACAGTCCGTTTGTGTGATGGAGTGCATTCAGGGAACTCCATGTAGGCATGACAAAAGGTAAGAGAGAAAGTAATAAATTCCCAGTTTTGTGGAGCAAAACAACAAAGAAAACCCAGCCAACATATTTGTATAGATGTAGAAAAAATTACCTAAAGTTGCAACAGAATTATTAACAATGACTACCGTTAGGATTACTTGAATTCACTTTGAAAAGCATGTAGTATTCCTATAATTAAAAAAATAATAAGGAAACAAGCAGAAAAAGAGAGAAGCAGAGACAGAGAGTGAGAGAATGTGAAAGGCTATCAGACGTGAGAGATCTTCACCAAGAAAAGTGAACACTCCGGGCATCGTAACTGGATCCTGACACAGATCAATTCAGACACTTGCTGGCTGTGGGGTGGGATGGAGTCTTCTTACCAGCAGAGAAATCCAGAGCCCAAGCCAGTGGTGAACAAGTGGGGGCCTGTGTGGGGAGGGGAGCAGGGCTGGAAAGAGGAATGTTGTGATGGAGTAAATTGGAAAGGTAAGGTAGCTTGAGATAAAGACATCAGTGATCATGGACTGTAGTTAGAACATAAGCATTTTGTATGAGATTTACCCTGAGAAATCCTTGGGAACTTAAGTACGTGTATCTTTTGAGAGAGATCAGCTATAGTGAGCCTTTATTTTTAATTATTAATCAGACAATGAGTTACACTTAACCTCTTTGGACAATTCCAGTAGTTACATGACCTCAGGTTGCAGAACTGGCTAGGTTATAACAACATTCAGAAATATAGTTTTGGCGATGACCCATGTAAAATATATTTAAAATTGTTTTATACAAGGTTTGACTCTTATATCTAGAAATTGAAGTATAGGAAGTTATTTGTTAGCTAATGCAGTGGGTTGATTAGTCTTTTGCTAAACTAGACATCTGGAATTGCATCTATATATAGACAGAAACACACACATACACATTCTCTAAATAAGGTTAAGCCCTATAAAGCTAAATATATTCATTAGTATCACTTAGGAGATGCTCTTTCTTTTGTCATGTTTCTTTGGCAAAACCTGACAGTTCTATTAGCAGTGGTTTTGATGATAACATCCTGTAATTCAAGAGGTTGGCTTATTAAATGAAACAACTGCTACTTTGGGCAGTGCCGAACCAACTGTGAGGGTTCTGTTTTCTTGAGACCTGGAAAGCTGTTCTGTTTGCTAAACAAAGGAATTGTTGATTCCAGTGATTTAATTCCCCTTTTGGCTAAAGACTGCTGAATGAAAATAGTGCTTATTTGGGAAGGAATCTGTTGCTAAGGCAACTGATATCTCCTTAATTATTGGCCAGTATTTCCCTATGAGATGGGTCTCTTTTGATTGTTGGAAATAACCAAATTATCCTGAGCACTTTCAAGTCTTGAATTTGGTGGTGATGCTGGACTGTAGGGAAAAGAATTTTTCTCCAGTATATAATCAGAAATCTCCCATCTGAGTTGGCATAGCAAAGGTACTATGTTTGGTGGTGGTGGTGTGTATGTATGTGGTTGGGGGGGAGTATGTTAAAATATAGGTAACCACATCAAATTTGCACCGTCTCCTATATTTGAAGAGATCTTATTATTTAAGACTAGTTGCAGTTATGAAATTAGTGATTCGTTCAGTCTTTTTTTAAAAAAATTGAAATCTTTGCTACCTGTAAGAAAATACATTTAATCAGTCTTTTACCCTCAAAAATGGGCAGACATAAGGAGAAACTTATAAGTACTCTTGAGTAATTACATTAACAAGGACTGTCTTCGAAACTGTCTGCAGCCATGTATGTGAAGTTCATTTTTTGACTGTATCTGCTGGTGCATATGTTAACTTTAAAGGATGACCTCCTTTCTGCCTATTACTTATCAGAATAATGTAAAAGACTTATGGTTCTTGTCTCCCAGCAGTGCAGGTGTTTGGCTATTTAAAATTAATTGAAGCTTTGAGTATGGTGAGGCTCAAGCTCTAGTGTATTCGTGTTACACTTACTACATAATTATTTTCTTCTAGTATGAAGGACATACTAAGAAATCACTACAATTCTTACAAAATGGGAGTTTGTCTTTCTAGTTGTATTGTATGTCTCTTAAATACTTACTGTGACTGATAGAGACCACACGTTATCTCATGTCTTCACAACAAAATGGGAATTCACTGCACTTGTCCTCTGACAAGCCTGGTGAGCTTTGATGAAATTCTTCTAATGTTACTCAGGATGTCCCAGGTCTTGACACTGTGAGTGGACGTGAGGTTCTGAAATGTGACAGATTTTTTTGTGCTGTGGAACCATGTGGATTTTGCAGGAGTTTCATGTGAAAGGTTTTTGTTTCAGTAGTACTGGGTAAAATCTGTTTTGTGATACTTTTGGATGGTTATAATTCTTATTCAGTATTAGTCTTTTCACGTGTCATTCATAGGGATGACATTGGTTTCATATGTTGAGTTGAAATGAATATGAAAAGCTTACACTATATATTGGAACAGTACTTGAGTTGGATTTCATGTACATATTCATGATCTAGTCTAGATGTTCAGAACGTCACTCTTCGTTTTAAATAGCCACAAAACGTAAATATAAGATTCATTTGATGAAACTATTAAAATACATAACATACAAAATAGCGTGTAACACTGTTGACTAAAAAAATCAGCACAAAGCCACAGAATATAGGTTCAAAGTGGTTGCTGTCCCTACAAGGGTCTTCAATAGCATTAATCTAGTTCTCATGTGTGAGTTTTGCAGCATTTACTCAAGTTCTCCCATCTAAGGCTGCAAATATATGCATACAGTTAAATTCATGATGCATTTTGAATTAGGCTCCTTTTTAAAAACCCTTTTGAGCTTGTCTTATGTAAAATATGTTGGTCTAAACTGTCAGACATTATTCTTTGAAAAGTATTTTTGTGCTTTATTTTTCAACTCCATAATACTTATAAAAATTTCAAAGATATTTAAGTCATCATCTTATTAAATTATTTTTTTCTGGATTATTGTAAGAAAATAATTTTTTCTAAGGTTTTACAAAGAGAATTGATTCTGTATGGTGATTAGATAATGAAAGCTTCACCCAAATTATTGCATATGTTAAATTCTATGCGTATACATATATTTGTTTTGTCACATAACAGTCAATTCCATTTTGCAACCAAAATATGGCATTTCACCATTTTCTCAAGTTCATTGAGGATCAAGATGTAGAGAACATTTTGTTAGCATATTTTTACTTTTTTTTTTTTTGTATTTTTCTGAAGCGAGAAGTGGAAAGGAGGAGAGACACACTTCTGCATGCGCCTGACCAGGATCAACCCAGGATACCCATTAGGGGGCGATGCTGTACCCCTCTGGGGCCTTGCTGCATTGCAACTGGAGCCATTATAGTGCCTGAGGGGGAGGCCGTGGAGCCATCCTCAGACCCAGGCCAACTTTGCTTCAGTGGAGCCTTGGTTGCAGGAGGGGAAGAGAGAGACAGAGAAGAAGGAGAGGGGAAGGGGTGGAGAAGCAGATGGGCGCTTCTCCTGTGTGCCCTGACTGGGAATTGAACCTGGAACATCCACACACCGGGCTGCTGCTCTACCACTGAGCCAACTGGCCAGGCCTATTTTTGCCTTTTTAGAAACACTTATTTTGTTTTCTGGGGACTTGTACTTATCACTAACTTTCAATTTACATAATACAGTCAATGTAAATTGATTATATATATGTATTTATGACAAATATTAATTTTTATGTACATATATATGACAATGTTCTTTTTATTTATGCAAAGGTAGTTGGGTTAATTCTTTGGTTAGCAGTTTATTTCTCTTTATTTATAACCAAATGTGGCATCTTTCTTTTGAGAATACATTCATCCTCTATTATAACTAACCCTGTCATTGGGTAAGACGGAACTGTTAACTGTATGTTATATGTGCATCAGAAAATGTAAAAGCACGAAAGAGAAGTGTTCTATCACCATTCTAAAAAGCTCAATTGAAAGTGCTACGTATTTCAGTAGAATCTAGAATTATAATTTGGAGTAAGGGGACAGGAAGAGATTTTTAAATCTTGTTTTTATCCTCTGGAATCTGGTGCACATGGCACATCCTGTGCCATCTTTCTTGACACCCTCTCCAATTGATAGAAAAAGTTCTATGGAAGCTTGGGCTCAACCAGATCTGGACAAATTCAAATACTGGTTCTACTCAGAGAATATATATATATTATATATATAATAAAATTTTATTTTATTTTATTTTATTTTTTAAATGAGAGGTGAGGAGAAAGAGAGACAGACCACATGCACCCAGATCGGGATCAGTTCAGCAACCCCATCTGGGGACAATGCTTAAATCAACTGAGCTATCCTCAGTGACTGAGGCTGACATTTGAGTTAACCAAGCTGTCCTCAGCACCCCGGGCCAATGCTCAAACCAACTGAGCCACTGGCTGTGAGAGGACAAGAGAGAGAGGCAGATGGTTGCTTCTCCTGTGTGCCCTGACTGAGAATCGAACCTGGGACGTCTGCATGCTGGGCCGACACTCAGCCACTGAGTGGCTGACACACTGAGCCAGCTAGCCAGGGCCTCAGGGAATATTTTTAAGACACAATTCAAATGTCTGAGTTAGACCCTACATTAGAAAATGTAAAAGTTATAGAAGGCTTCCCTTGGCCAAATAATAATCAAATAGATATACATTTATTTTTTATATTTCCCAGCTACCCAGCCATACTTCATCCATCGAATTGCCTTTTTCCTTTTATGAACCCTGCCTAGTGCTCTGGTGCACCTTCTGACTGATTAGGGTTCTTTCTCCCCAACTCATGAGCCTGCTCCCCTTCTCTCCCTGTCCTGCATCTGAGCCTTTCTCATCTCCTGTGTCCTAGCATCCTCTCCATTGCCTTTAAAAATTGCTGCTTCTTTATTTCAGTCTTTCTGTGTTTCATTCTTCTAAAAATTAATCCAGTACACTAATTACTATTAAAGTAATAAAGGTTGATAATGTCTTACCCTTTTCTGGTGTGCCATGTTAATTAGAATCGTAACTTGCTCAGGTTATTTTTTGGTGAAGAACCCTTCAAAGTATACCCCCTTGAAGGCTGGACTTTGATGGTGAAACAGTTTTTCACACGGGTTCATTAGATATTTCTTTTTTTTTTTTTTTTTTTTTGTATTTTTCTGAAGCTAGAAACCGGGAGAGACAGTCAGTCAGACAGACTCCCGCATGCGCCCAACCGGGATCCACCCGGCACGCCCACCAGGGGGCTACGCTCTGCCCACCAGGGGGCGATGCTCTGCCCCTCCGGGGCATTGCTCTGTCGCGACCAGAGCCACTCTAGCGCCTGGGGCAGAGGCCAAGGAGCCATCCCCAGCGCCCGGGCCATCTTTGCTCCAATGGAGCCTTGGCTGCGGGAGGGGAAGAGAGAGACAGAGAGGAAGGAGAGGGGGAGGGGTGGAGAAGCAGGTGGGCGCTTCTCCTGTGTGCCCTGGCCGGGAATCGAACCCGGGACCCCTGCACGCCAGGCCAATACTCTACCACTGAGCCAACCGGCCAGGGCCAGGTATTTCTTTTGAAGGAAAAAGAACACTGATGGCCTATCATGCATATCCATTTCAAGATTTAATAATTCAAATACAACAGGCCCTCAAAAAATGTTGGTTTATTCAATGTCATTTCATTATAACATTGATGAGATGCCATAGGAACTTAACTCTTATTTATATCAGGTAGGTGATGGTAAAATTGGTTTTGTTATACGTCATTTTTCTGTAGTTCCAAGAATCCAAAGATGGTGTTAAGTGAGGACTTACTGTATGAAATTTTTGCTGCCCCTTAAAGAAAACCAATTTTAGAAGAGAGAAGGCAAACTTTTATAATAATTATAATCTATAATAAAATACACTCTAGTTCTACATTCTTAGCCAATTAAATGATAATATTTTAAAAAGAAAATACCATATAGGGACAGGATACACAATTTGAGAAGATAGGAAGCATCTATTTTTACTCACCTAATTGTTTTTAGTCCAAATTTTTGATGATGACTACCGATTTGCCCTGTGCTGTAATCTTTATCAGAATTGTTTAACATATATTATAGCTAAACTCTCATTTGTTAAAATATGAAGGGGGCATTTTTATTCTGTTCTTGTTATTTTTCTTACCAAAAGAATGCAACAAAGAAAGAACTAATGTCTATTTATAAAAAGATTATTTTATCATTTAAAAAATTCCTTTCCCATATTTTATACATCTATTATTGTAATAATAACATTTTTTCCAGATATTTATTTAACCCCTTCCTTGTTTGTGTTATCCAGTTTGACCCAAGAGGAAGCACTTGCAGTACTTTCAATCTACCTTTGTTGGAAACTCTGAATTTCAAAACCAATGCTTGCAGGAGTGTGAGGGGAAGCAAGAGTAGAGAGGCTATAATATATAATATAAAGCACTATTTCATAAGACACTTACGGTCTAATGGGAAATCAGGTTACTACATATGAAGTAACCTATTTGCAAGCCAGAGTAATTTTAAATTGTAAGATACTTGAAAAAGGGAACAGTATCAGGCATTAGAGAGAAAAGATAAATTGCAATTGGCAATGTTAAAACAGATATGTGAAAATGCTCTCATCAGAATTCTCAGTCCAAAGGGGATTCATACATGCAACAAACCGAGAAAAAAAAAGATTATTAGCTTCTAGGTTTCCTCATTAGTCCACAGGAAACCTGTCTAATCCTAGTGGACTGGACCCTTCTATTTTCAAACACCCCGTCTTAGTCAACTCCAGCTGCTTTTACAAAATACCATACATTGCGTGGCTTAAACAACAGAAATGTATTTGTCACAGTTCTGGAGTCTGGGAAGTCCAGGATCAAGGTGTTGGCAGATTCAGTCCCTGGTGAAGGCCCACTTCCTGGTGCATAAACCGCTGTCTTCTTATGTCCTTACGTGGCTTTTCCTTGGTGTGTGTACATGAAAAGAGAGAGAGAGATCTTGGGTCTTTTTCTCTTTTTCTCTCTGTAGGTATAATTGATAGTAAGATTGTAATTATTTAAAGTGTACAAAGTGATGATTTGATATATGTATACCTTGTGAAAGGATTCCCAAGTTAATCAATGTGTCTATCATCTCACATGGTTCTTTTTTTTTTAAGAGAACACTTAAGTTCTACTCTTAGAAAATTTCAGTTATAGAATACAGCCTTATCAAGTATAGTCACCATGTTATACATTAGATCCTTAAACCCAAACTGAAACTTTTCCTCTTTTCGTAAGAACACTAATCATATTATAAGGGTACCACCCTCATGACTTCTTCTAAACCTGATTACCTACCTAAGGTCATGTCTCTAGATACCATCATATTGGGGTTTAGGGTTTCAACATGAATATGATATGAAGAAGTGCTATTCAGTCCAGAACACCCCACAGAGCTCGTTTATGCTATGTTCAGCCTCATCTTTGCTTTGACTTCCTGTCTTCCTATAACACCCTGGGAGATAAGACCTACTTCAAAGGTGTCTGTAGGACTTTGTCCAGACTTAGCTTAGGGACATTTGTGTTCATACAGTTATATTAGTACTGATTTCAGGTATTTCTAAATATTTTTACATTTATGTTAAATTATTTTCCTAAAATTAGCATTTTGAAGAAATTGGCTCATCTTATGACTCCAAAAAAATGAATATTTGGTTTAAGATAAATGTAGTTTGTTTATTTATTTGACAGCTAGTGAAGGATACCTGTTATATGGTTCTTTCTGATTTTTGGGTTGAGTTTATTCAGTTTCCTGTTCCTATACTTACAAGGGCAGAACTGAGTTGGGCATAAAAGTGCTTGTTGTTAAATAGTTATAATTATTAGTGAATACATGTCTTTAAAGAACTTTTATATACTCTATCCACCACAAATTGTTATTGTGCACATATTATATGAAAAGTATTATTTATTAAGGTCAGGTGTTTACAAATTTTTTCTTAAAGGAGAAGGTGATGAATATTTTAGGCTTTGTGGGTTATGTAATTTCCATCACAATTACTCAGCTCTGCCATTGTAGCATGAAGGTAGCCATAGGCACTTAAAAAACAAAGTAGCCAGTATATTGGCTTTAATTTGTCAACCGCTGTGCGAGGTGATGGGGCTACCAAGATGGATATGACATGATCTCTGTTTTGAGGCGTTTATAGTGTAGCTGAAGACACAGACTCATCAGAGAAAATTTCAGAATGATGATAAGTTCAGGGTAATGCATGTGGTACTCTGAAGCACAGGGCATCAAGAGCCATTTGTTGAGTGGTAGGACTGAAGAATTAGCTGGGGCTTAGTCATGGGAGAGTCTTGTGTGGTGTGTTCAGGAGCTTATGACATGAGGTTAGAAAATGGTGAGTTGCAGATGCTTTTGGGAAGCCAAAGGGATATGTCCAGCTGGGTGTTTGAACCTTTAGTCTTAATATAGATTGAGAATCATTAGCATATGCATGATTGTTCGTGAACATAGGTGAGATTACCTTAGGCCTAGGTAGAAAGTAAAGAGTAGGGAATGAAGGACAGAGTCTTGGTAACAAGCACTGTTTGGGGAGTGGGTAGTGAAGGCTAAGTCCAAGGAAGAGTCTGAGAGAGGGGAA
The DNA here is from genome assembly GCF_036850995.1 of Saccopteryx leptura. NCBI lineage: Eukaryota > Metazoa > Chordata > Mammalia > Chiroptera > Emballonuridae > Saccopteryx > Saccopteryx leptura. The sequence goes on along the minus strand of NC_089505.1, from coordinate 272,896,603 downwards.
AGAATTAGTGGAGAGTATTGTCATTGTAGCCAGTACACATCCCACGGTTCAATGACGTTAAGCTACAGTAACAATAAAAACCACAAACAAGAAACACTGAAATTTCAGTGGCTAAACACAAAGCTTATTTCTTCTCATAGTAAGCCCAGTGCTGGTCTGGCTAATGACCTCTATCCTTTAAGTATACTTTGTGAAACTTGGGGGCTTTGAGTTTGCTCTGGTGACATTGTCAGGAGAAAAATGAGATGATGGAAGGACAGTGGTTCTTAGCTGCCTTGATCTGAGTTATTTGGACCAGAGTTCATCAGATAGGCCCAACCTGAATGCAAGGGCAGCTGGGAGGTGCAGTGACTCCAGAAGCACTCACAGCCTCTGTCTTATCTGGAAAGTAATTCATTTCAAAAAGCAATGGGCAGTCCACAGTATCTTTACAGTGGAAAGGTTCACCTAAGGAAAGAATTTAACCAATTTTAAGAAATGTGAGAATGTTCTGGATAGAATACCATTAATGTTTCCAGATCCATCCCTATTTCCAAGTGTGAAGTTATGGTACATCCTTCAATTTAGCCTATGAAGGCATCTCTGAAAATTGTTATTTTCCTAAATTCAATTTTTTTTAAGTAAGTATCTCCATTTTTCCTGTGAAGTATCTTGTTATGTCAGAAGGAGCTTTGTGAACAGAAGAAAGAAGAGGCAGGGATGATCTTACTTCTAAAGTGGGAATATTCTCTGCTCAGACAATGGAAAGTGACTCATGGGTCAGTTTTGTGTTTTTTAAGAGTCAACATTTTAGATTGCCAACGTCTATCCTCCACTTACAGGACAGGTTTAAATGCATAATTTTCAGGAAAGGTGCATCATTTTCAAAAAAAGATGTGGGGGATTTTGTAGTAGTGACAATGCCCTAAGGTAAATTTTAAATTATTTATTTATTTATTTATTTATTTATTTATTTATTTATTTATTTATTTTAAAGCAAAAGAATGACCAAGTAGCCAAAAGATTGGCTTCTAGATGTAATGGAATAGAATAGACTATTTTGGTAAAATAGAATAAATTGGAATCTCTCTCATGTAAGTCTTGTTTTCTGTAACTTTTCTTTTGATTACAGGTGTGTGTGTGTACATTTATGTATTTGTTCTTGTATGAAACACATGTCTTACTGCAGGTCATGGACAAAAAAGTGGTTGAAAAACACTAGACTAGCTACCTTGCTGGGATTCAAGGGTGTAGGTCAAGAGTGCTTTTGACTCATGGTCAGACACCTCCCTCGACTGGAACCTGGAGCTGAATGAAAGAGGATTCCTGAGGAGAGGAGACATGAGAACCAGAAAAGGGGAGCAGGAGATGTCTGCTCTGGAAGTGAGCACAGTATTTAGCTGTTTCAGTAGAAGGCATGGAAGTGTCAGGAAAGAAGATGGTCCCAGTCATCTGGAGGCCAGCCTACCTGAGGGAAGACATCTAAAGCCAAGTGCCTGTAGGCTTTGTCAGCTGTTTTGTTTGTGTAACAGACTGCTCTAAAACTTAGTGGATTAAAGCAATTGTTTTATTTTGCACCTGATTTTGTGGGATAAGAATGTGGGACCTGTTCAGCTGGTCAGTGAGGATGGCTCTTTGCTCACATGTCAAATACCTAGGTACTCTTTGGCCATTCTGTCTCCATATGTGTTGTCATCCTTCACGGTTTGACTTTTTTTATAGCACGGTGGTCTCTGGGTAGTCACATTTTTTACATGGCACTGGCTTCTAATAGCAACTGTTTTAAGACAGTGGTCCCAACCTTTTTTGGGCCACGGACCAGTTTAATGTCAGAAAATATTTTCACGGACCAGCTTTTAGGGTGGGACGGATAAATGTATCATGTGACTGAGACAAGCGTCAAGAGTGAGTCTTAGACAGATGTAACAGAGGGAATCTGGTCATTTAAAAAAAATAAAACATCATTCAGACTTAAATGTAAATAAAACAGAAATAATGTAAGTTATTTATTCCTTCTCTGCGGACCGGTACCAAATGGCCCACAGACTGGTACCAGTCCATGGCCTGGGGGTTGGGGACCACTGTTTTAAGAGACAGGAAGTAAAAGTTGCCAGTATGTTAGGGCCTGAGTCCAGAGCCTGCTACAATGCCATTTCCACCATATTGTATTTGTCAAAGGAGTCACAGAGCTCTCACCCAGATTCAAGGGGAAGGGAAATAGACCCTATTTATCCATGGGACCGTTATCAAAGAATTTGGGACCACCTTTAATGTGCTATATTGGCCAATCTATGGAGTTTGTTTTGGAAGAGTAGATCTGTCCTTTAATAACTTAGTGAAACTTTTGTGGCTTTTATTAGAATTGTTAAGAACAGAAATAATTATTTTGCTAGTTCAACTATTTTAAACTTCTTAAAACTTATTTTCTTTCTTTTCATTATTTTAATTAAACTTTTGAATTAGTTGTAAACACAGAGAGAGTTCGTGTACTCTTTACCTAGTTCCCCCTGTGGTAACCCTTGCAAAAATAGTGGTACAACATCACAACTAGGAAATCAACACTGATATAATCCATAACTTTATTCATACTTTCTAGCTTTACACATATTCATGTGTGTGTGAATGCACTTAGTTCTGTGAAATTTTATCACATGTAGGTATGCATATCTGTTACCACAATGAAGATAGTGAACAGGGCATCACCACAAGGATCCCTCATGTTGTCCTTTAGACCCACCTCTACCTCCTCTCATCCTTAGTCTCTGACACCCACTAATCTGTTCTCCATGTCTGTAATTTTGTTATTTTAAGAAGGTTGTATAAATGAATCATTCAATATATAACCTTTTTGAACTGGCTTTTTTCACTCAGCATAATTTAAGATTCATTCATGTTGTGTGTATCAGTTGTTTGTTCCTTTTTATTGCTGACTGGCATTCCATGGTATGACTGTACCCCAGTTTGTTTTAACTACTCCCCTTTTGAGTACATCCAGGTTATTTGCAGTTTGGGGCTATTGTGAATAAGGTAGCTATGAATACACATGTACAGTTTTTTTTTGAATATTTTTTCTATTTTCTTAGAATAAATACTTAACAGTGCAATTGCTGGGTTGTATGGCAACTGCATTTTTAGTTTTAAACTGCCAAGCTGTTTTCCAGAGTGCCTATACCATTATTCATTCCCAATCCTTGTCAGCATTTGGTGTTGTCTTTAGTTCTTATTTTAGCTATTTCATTATATATATAGTGATATCACATTATGGTTTTAATTCACATTTTGTTAGTGGCTAATGATGTTGAAGATATTTCATATGCTTATTTGCAATCTGTATACCCTTTTTGGTGAAATGCCTGTTCATGTCTTTTTTTTTTTTTTACAGAGTCAAAGAGAGAGTCAGAGAGAGGGATAGACAGGGACAGACAGACAGACAGGAAGAGAGAGAGATGAGAAACATCGATCATTAGTTTTTCCTTGTGACACCTTAGTTGTTCATTGATTGCTTTCTCATATGTGTCTTGACTGTGGGGCTACAGCAGAGCGAGTAATCCCTTGCTCGAGCCAGTGACCTTGGGTCCAAGCTGGTGAGCTTCGCTCAAACCAGAGGAGCCCGCACTCAAGCTGGAGACCTCGGGGTCTCGAACCTGGGTCCTCTGCATACCAGTCCGACTGCTCTATCCACTGCGCCACCGCCTGGTCAGGCTCTGTTCATGTCTTTTGCCCATTTTCTAATTGTATTGTTGTTTTACAGTTTAGTTTTCAGAACTCTTTATGTATTCTACAGACCAGTCCTTTGTTGGATATGTGGTTTGCAAATATTTTATTTAGTCTGCAGCTAATCTTTTTATCCTGTTTCTAAGCTCTTTGCAAAGAAAAGATATTTATTTTTGATGAAGTCCAATTTAACTATTTTTCTTTGTGGATTGTGCTTTTGCTGTCAAATCTAAGAACTCTTCTCCTAGCCCTAGCTCCTGAAATTTTTCTATGTTTTTTTCTTTTTGTCTAAATTGTGTAGTTTTATGTTTTCTTAAAATTTTTTATTTTAATTTATTGTGTTTACATGAATTCAAGTATCCCACCGAATATAACTCCCTCACCCTCACCCCCGTGTCCCCCTTTACACCCCCATTGCCTCCTTCCCCTTAACTCTCTCTCCCCTTCCCTCCAGGATTTGCTGTCCTGCTGTCTCTATCTCTGTGTTATGTATATATAATTTCACAAATCTTGTTACCTTCTCTGATTCCATCCCCTCAATCCCTTCCCTCTGAATGCTGTTCCTCTGGTACCTATGACCCCACCTCTGCCTCTATTCCGTTCCTCAGTTCACTTTGTTCATTAGATTCCTCATATAAGTGAGATCTCTGTGTGGCTTATTTAACTTAGCATAATAGTCTCCAGGTCCATCCATTCAGTCGCAAAAGGTAAGATTTTCTTCTTTTTCATGGCCCAATAATATTCCATTCTGTATATGTACCACAGCTTTTTTTCTTTTCTTTTCTTTTCTGTATTTCTCCGAAGCTGGAAACGGGAGGCAGTCAGACAGACTCCTGCATGCGCCCGACCAGGATCCACCCGGCATGCCCACCAAGGGGCGATGTTCTGCCCATCTTGGGGCGTTGCTCTGCCGCAATCAGAGCCATTCTAGTGCCTGAGGCAGAGGCCACAGAGCCATCCTCAGCGCCTGGGCAAACGCTGCTCCAATGGAGCCTTGGCTGCAGGAGGGGAAGAGAGAGACAGAGAGGAAGGAGAGAGGGAGGGGTGGAGAAGCAGATGGGCGCTTCTCCTGCGTGCCCTGGCCGGGAGTCGAACCTGGGACTCCTGCACGCCAGGCCGACGCTCTACCACTGAGCCAACTGGCCAGGGCCTGTACCACAGCTTTTTAATCTAATTATCTACTGACGGACACTTGGGCTGTTTCTTGATCTTGGCTCTTGTAAACAATGCTGTAATAAACACGGGGGTGCTTATCTTCTTTTGAATCAGTGATTTGGTGTTCTTGGGATATATTCCAAAAAGTGGGATAGCTGGGTCATAAGGTAGTTCCATTTTTAATTTTTTGAGGAGTCCCCATACTGTTTTCCACAGTGGCTGCACCAGTCTGCATTCCCACCAGCAGTGCAGGAGGATTCCCTTTTCCCCACATCCTCACCAGCACTTCTTGTGTGTTGTTTTGCTAATGAGCACCATTCTGACAGGTGTGAGGTGGTATCTCATTGTGGTTTTAATTTGCATTTCTCAAATGATTAGTGATGTTGAACATTTTTTCATATGCCTATTGGCCATCTGTATGTCCTCTTTGGAGAAGTGTCTGTTCAGTTCTTTTTTCCATTTTTTAATTGGATTGTTTACCTTCCTGGTGTTGATTTTTAGAAGTTCTCTATAAACTTTGGTTATTAACCCCTATCAGAGGTATTGGTGAATATATTCTCCCATTGTGTAGTTTGTCTTTTTATTTTGTTCATATTGTCTTTTGCTGTGCAAAAGCTTTTTAGTTTGATATAGTCCCATTTGTTTATCCTGTCTTTTATTTCACTTGCCCGTGGAGACAAATCAGCAAAGATATTGCTATGAGAGATGTCGGAGAGTTTACTTCCTATGTTTTCTTCCAAGATGTTTATGATTTCACTACTTACGTTTAAGTCTTTTATCCATTTTGAGTTTATTTTTGTGTATGGTGTAAGTTGGTAGTCTAGTTTCATTTTTTTGCATGTACCTGTTCAGTTTTTTCAACACCGTTTGTTAAAGAGACTGTCTTTACTTCATTGTATGCTCTTACCTCCTTTGTCAAATATCAATTGGCCATAAAGGCGTGGGTTTATTTCTGGGTTTTCTGTTCTGTTCCATTGATCTGTATGCCTGTTCTTATGCCAGTACCAAGCTGTTTTGAGTACAATGGCCTTGTAGTATAACTTTTTAAAAAAATTTATTTTATTTATTTATTTCTTTATTTTTTACAGAGACAGAGAGAGTCAGATTAATAGACAGGGACAGACAGACAGGAACAGAGAGATGAGAAGCATCAATCATTAGTTTTTTGTTGCACATTGTGACTTCTTAGTTGTTCAATGATTGCTTTCTCATATGTGCCTTGACCGCGGTCCTTCAGCAGACTGAGTAACCCCTTGCTGGAGCCAGTGACCCTGGATCCAAGCTGGTGAGCTTTTGCTCAAGCCAGATGAGCCCGCGCTCAAGCTGCCGACCTTGGGGTCTCGACCCTGGGTCCTTCCACATCCCAGTCCAACACTATATCCACTGTACCACTGCCTGGTCAGGCCTTGTAGTATAACTTGATGCCTCCCACTTTATTCTTTTTATTCAAGATTATTGAGGTTATTTGTGGGGGTTTTTTGGTTTTATATAAATTTTTGGAATATTTGTTCTATATCTTTGAAGTATGCCATTGGTATTTTAATAGGAATTGCATTGAATTTATAGATTGCTTTGGGGGTAATATAGACATTTTAATGATGTTTATTCTTCCTATGCATGAACATAGTATATGCTTCCACTTTTTTGGAACTTCTTTGATTTCTTTTATCAATGTTTATAATTCTCCAAGTACAAATCTTTTACCTCCTTGGTTAAATTTACTCCTAGGTACTTTATTTTTTTTTTGTTGCAATAGTGAAGGGGATTGTTTCATTAATTTATTTTTTATACAGTTTATTGTCAGTGTATAAAAATGCCACTGATTTCTGAATATTAATTTTATATCCTGCCACCATGCCAAATTAGTTTATTAGTAGTTTTTTGACTGAGACTTTAAGGTTTTCTATATACAATATCATATAATCTGCAAATAATGATAGCTTTACTTCTTCTTTTCCAACTTGAATGCCTTTTATTTCTTCTTCTTCTCTGATTGCTGTGGCTAGGACTTCCAGAACTATGTTGAATAAGAGTGGTGAAAGGGGGCACCCCTGCCTTGTTCTTGATCTTAAGGGGATTGCTTTTAATTTTTGCCCATTGAATATGATGTTGGCTGTGGGTTTATCATAGATGGCCTTTATCATGTTGAGGTATGTTCCCTGTATTCCCAGTTTGATGAGAGTTTTGATCATAAGTAGGTGCTGGATTTTATCAAATACTTTTTCTGTATCTGTTAATATGATCATGTGATATTTATCCTTCCTTTTGTTTATGTGATGAATCACATTGATTGATTTGCAAATATTGTACCAGCCTTGCCTCCCCAGAATAAAACCCACTTGATCATGATGTATGATTTTTTTCATGTATTGCTGGATTTGGTTTGCTAATATTTTGTTGAGTATTTTAGCATCTAAGTTCATCAGGGATATTGGCCTATAGTTTTCTTTCTTTGTAGTGTCTTTACCTGGTTTTGGAATGAAGATTATGCTTGCCTCATAAAAGGAGCTTGGAAGTCTTCCCTCCTCTTTAATTTTTTGAAATAGCTTGAGAAGGATAGGTGTTAGTTCTTCTTTAAATATGTAGTTTTATGTTTTAAATTAAGTTCATATTCCATTTTGAGTTAATTTTTGTATGTGGTATGAAGTTTTGGTTGAGATTCATTTCTTTGTTGTTGTTGTGGACATTTAGTTACGCTTTTCTTTAAAGTTTTAAATATAGTTACCTTAAAAAATGTCAGCTTGTTTCAGTTAAATTAAGAAGAAACAAGAAATTTTAATTTGTGCTTTTTCTTTTTTTCTTATTTAGTGAGAGGAGGGGAGGCAGAGACAGATTCCTGCATGGCCCTGACCAGAACCCACCCAGCAAGCCCACCAAGGGGCTATGCTCCGTCCAACTGGGGCATTGCTCCATTGCTCAGCTGCCAAGCTCTTCCTAGTGCCTAAGGTGGAGGCCATGGAGCCATCCTCAGCACCCTGGCCAACTTGCTCCAACCAAACCATGGGGGGGAAGACAGTGAGAGGGAGAGAGATAGAGAGAGAAAGAGAGAGAGGGAAGCGAGAGGGGAGGGGTGGAGAAGCAGATGGATGCTTCTTCTATGTGTCTTGACTGGGAATCGAACCTGGGACATCCACACACCTGGCTGACTCTCTACCAATGAGCCAACTAGCCAGGGCCTAATTCGTGCTTTTTCCAAAAAAAAAAAAAAAAAAAGCAGAAAAAGAGTCATTAAGCTGTAGGGATATAAAAGTGAGATAACTGAATTAGGAAAGTTGAAATAGAAGGAGAAATAGCTGAGCACTACTTGTATATCTCATTCCTTTTGTAGATTATATTTTTTTCTATTCAAGAATTTTTCTCATTTTTTAAAAATTTTGTAACATAAGGGATGATTCTCTTCCTTGCCTTTGAGACAGTTTTTAGAGATTTTTATTTAAGTATAGTAAATTATTTTTCTTGTCTGTTCCTGATTATACTTGATTTTTGACATTTGGGGATAATAGTGGTTGTTTTTAGTCATTATCTGTGTAATTTATTATTTATTTATTGGAGTTGAAATTATGTTAAAATCCCGATTATGATCTGGTCAGAAAGAAACCTCATTTCTCATTGCAGGGAAACACTATAATGCATATTCCACATGCCTAGAACATTAGTGTAAATAATGAATAATTATATGAGGTATTTCTTCTAGTGTAAATACAGTTAAAGAAATTCATCACCTTATGCCAAATTTTTTTACTGACTAATTTTCTTCCAAAATTAACTCTGTTTAAACCATTCTTGCTTTTTGTCATATTTCAAAATGTGTTAGCTAATATTGCTTTAAATAATCAAGGTATCATTTTTATCTTGCAAATTTATGCTGATCAAAAAATCTTCAAATTGAAGTGTTTATGAAAATGACTATATGACTGAATGGCAAACATACTCTTTAAAATTTTTAATTTTAAAAGCTCACAAGGCATTTAGAAAGCTAGTGCCTACAAGAAATCATTATTTTCAATATTATTTGCCTGTTTATTTTGGAATTCGTAAAATTGGTTAAATTTTTTAAAAATTTGAATATGTAGGTCAGAAAAGAACAGAAAAATTGAAGGCAGTTTGGAGCTGAATAGAAGTTATTTTTCTTTTTTATTGAATTTATTGGGGTGACATTGGTTAATAAAATTATACAGGTTTCAGGTATATGATTTTATAGTACATCATCCGTATATTGCATTGTGTGTCACCACCCCAAGTCAAGTCTCCTTCCATCATCATTTATCCCCCTCTACCCTTTTCCACCTCCCCCACCCCTCTTTCCTTCTGGTAGTCATCATACTGTTGTCTGCGTCTATGAGGTGTTTTTTCCTTAAACCTTTCACTTTTTTACCCAGCCCCACAACCCCCCTCCTCTCTGAAATCTGTCAGGCTTCTACCTATGAGTTGCTTCTATATATTTTGTTTGTTAGTTTATTTTGTTCATTAGATCCCACATATGAGTGAAATCATATGGTACTTGTCTGTCTCTAACTGGCTTATTTCACTGAGCACAACGATCTCCAGGTCCATCCATGCTATCACAAAGGGTAATATTTCTTTCTTTTTTTTTAATGGCTAAGTAGTAGTCCACTATGTTAATGTGCCACAGCCTTTTTATCCATCATTTACTGATGGGTGCACCTGGGCTGCTTCTAAACCTTGGCTTTTGTAAATTGCATGGCTGTGAACATGGGGTGCATAAATTCTTTCAAATTAGTGTTTCAGGTTTCTTCGGATATATTCCCCAGAAGTGGAATTATTAGGTCATAAGACGATCTTACTCTTGATTTTTTGCAGTAACTCCATACTGCTTTCCACAGTGGCTGTACTAATCTGCATTCCCACCAGCAGTGCAGGAGGGTTCCTATTTCTCTACATCCTCAACCAACATTTGTTTGTTGATTTATTGACAATAGTTATCTGACAGGTGTGAGTTGATATCTCACTGTGGTTTTAATTTGCATTTCTCTGATGATTAGTGTCTTTGAGCATCTTTTCATTTGTCTATTAGCCATCTGTATGTCCTCTTTGGAGAAGTGTCTATTTAGGTACTTTAACCATTTTTTAATTGGATTTTTTTGGTATTGAGTTTTATAAGTTCTTTGTAAATTTTGCATATTAACCCCTTGTCAGATGTATCATTGGTGAATATGTTCTCCCATTCAATGGGTTGTCTTTTCATTTTGTTGATGGTTTTGTTTGCTGTGCAAAACCTTTTTGGTTTGCTATAGTCCTATATGTTTATTTTTCCTTTTGTTTCCCTTGCTCTAGTGGATATATCAGAAAAAATATTGCTATGAGAAATGTCCAAGATTTTATTCTAGGATTTTTATGGTTTTGAGTCTGACATATAAGTCTTTAATTCATTTTGAGTTTATTCTTGTATATGGTGTAAGAAGGTGGTCTAGTTTCATTTTTTTTGTATGTATCTGTCTAATTTTCTCAGCACCATTTATTGAATAGACTATCTTTACCTCATTGTATGTTTTTGTCTCCTTTGTCAAATATTAATTGACCATAAAGGCATAAATTTATTTCTGGGTTCTCTTGAATAGAAGTTATTAATGAGATTAGCTTTGACTGAAATATGACAGAGTAATGGTTAAATTTTCTTCTATAGCAAGTCTGTTAAAACTTCTAGCTTGCTTCAGTAAATTCGTTTTGTCATTACAAATTGAAGGCAAAGGCAAAGTAGTTTTAATTTCAGTTTTGAAATTCAGACCTTAAATTCTTAGTGACCTTCCTTCTGAACAAGGCAAGGACTTGTTGCACTTCTTTGGAGTACTTAAAAAAATTTTGATACTATGAATCATGTAACACATCACATTTTCTTTTTTATATTGACAATAAAAAACACTGAACCAAATTCGTTGGCTGCCCTTAGTTGGCATACTGTAGCATGTGGTATGCCTTTTTTTGTATCTACTTTGACTTTATTTTTTTTTTTTTACGCTCTTTGCTCTGATCTTCTCATCATTTTAGAAATCCTATCACAATAATAATAACTCATTTATTTACTGATTACTATAAGGACTCTACATATTTATATTAAATTTAATGTTTAGTATCCTTTTGAGATATTCTCATTATCTCCCCTTTATTGATGAAATGTGGAGTAGTGCTATTGAGTACCTAGTCTGCAATGAAATTAGCAGTTTGTACAGAATTAGATCAACTTATACTTCCTTCATCAATATATTGCATTTAGTTGTCACATTACTTTAGTTCTTTTTAAAACTGTGGCAATTCCTCTTTCATGCCCTCGACACTTTGAAGAGTACTACTAGTCACTAATGTTTTAGTCCTTCATGATTGTATTGAAGTTATGAAGGTTTGGCTAGAATATCACAAAAGTGAGGCACCTTTTCTCAGTGCGTCATATCTGGAGTTACATGATTTCCAGGTGATTTATTACTGGCGATATTAACCTTTATTACATGGGTAGAGAGGTGCTTCTTAGGTTTCTCCACTGTAACACTATTATTTTTCCCTTTGTAAATAATAAGTATCTTCAGACAGATCATTTGAAACTATGCAAATATGCTTTTTCTTTTTTAATTGAGGTATAATTGACATATAACATTATATTAGTTTCAGATATACAATTTAATGATTTGACATTTGTATGTATTGTAAAATGATCACCAAAATAAAACTAGTTAACATTTGTCACCATACCTAGTCATAGCATTTCTTTTCTTTGTGATAACTTTTAGGATTTAATTTTTAGCAATTTTTAAATATGCAATACAGTATTATTAACTATAGTTACCATACTGTACATTCCATCCCCATGACTTATTTACTTTCTAACTGGAAATTTGTACCTTTTGACCCCTTCATCCACTTTGCCTACCCCCAGGGCCCCCCACCTCTGGCAGCCACCAGTCTGTTCTCTATATCTATGAGATCACTATTGTTTGTGTGTTTAAGTGATTCTACATTTAAGTGAGATCATCAGTATTATTATTCTCAGACTTATTTCACTTATCATAATGCCCTCAAGTTTCATCCTTGTCACAAATGGCAAGATTTAATTTTTTATGGCTGAGTACTATTTTGTTATGTGTGTGTGTGTGTGTATGTGTGTGTACATTTATGCCACATTTTCATTATCCATCCATTTATCTGTGGACACTAGGTTTTCCCCATGTCTTAGCTAATGAGTAGTAAATAATAATGCAGTGAACACAGAGGTGCATATTACTATTTGAATCACCGGTTTCATTTTATTTAGATAGATACCCAAAAGATGTGAAATTTCTGGACCATGTGATAGTTCTAGTTTTAATTTTTGCAAATATTCAGTTTCTCATCATCCTTTCCCCCTCTGATTAGCATTCATGGATTCCATGGCCCACATTCTTAATGATTACATTATACCTTTGTAAGTTGTCTGAAAGTGAAAAGGTACTTCAGTGGAAGGCCTATAGATCTGCTTCCTGAAATCACCTGGGACTCTTGCTCTAGCAGTTCCCACCTCCGGGCTGTTTTTCCCCTAGAAAGCACTTGGCCGGCTCCCGCACTCCAAGTCAAGTCTTTGCACCAGATGAACCTCTTCAGTGAGACCTTCTGGACCACCCCACCGACGACTGCAAACCGCCCTCTTGAAAACCCTCACGTCCACTCCTCACCCCCTTTCCTTTGCATCGCTGCTCCTCTTCTTCTCCTTCTTCTTCCTCGTTTCCTTCTTCTTCTTTCTTCCTTCTTCTTACTCCTTTTTCTTTTTCTTGATAGTACTGACCTTCTAACACCATACAATTCGCACGCATAGGTCCTGCCTCTTGTAATATCAGACTTTGGAACGGTGAGATATGAATGACAACATTCTGAGAACCTTGCTTGTGGGTGGAGGGAGGTGCACCCAGCGCTTTTCCATCTGCCTTCCTTAGTTAAGTCGCGGTGGCACTTGTGGTTGCTGGTGCTACCGCTTCTCAAAGAGCTCAGACTCCAGGATGCTGCTCCCTTGCACAGCCCCACCATCTCATGTTCCGCCTTCTTTGTGTCATTTTGTACATCAAACAAAATTTCTTCCTCTTCTCTTTGAGGAGGTAATAGTGTAGTGGTTAAAAATAGAGCATAAAGTTATTAACGCTTCCCCATAACCAACCTTTTGACTTTGGACAAACAACTTCACCTTTCTCTGTCTCATTTTCTTTATAAACTGAGGCTAATAAAGCATAGGTTTGCTGTTGGGATGAAATAAGGAACACACATAAAGCACTTAGCATGGCACCTGGCATGTTGTAAGCATTCAGTGAGTGGCAGCTCTTACTATTATTATTGTGTAGCTGTTCAGGATGCATTTTAAACATGGAACAAAATTGTACTTTCATTTATCTCATTTTGACAGTATATTACTTCTTCTGACCTACATGTACCTAAATTTAAAGAACATTTTTTCTACCCTTTCATTATTGTTAGTCTTTCAAGAGTCTCCTACCTTCTTGCACTGTCTCAATTCCTAGTATATCGTGTTTGAACCACAGTAAAATAAAGCTGGTAGTTTTTCTATATTGGAAGTCCAACTGGTTAAAGACAACATAAAATATATGTATACCTAAATCTATATCTGTATAAAATTTTGAAAGGCATGATGTATAGCCAGCTTGAAATGGATTTATTATACTTGCTTAATATTGCATTTTTATTTGATTTATATTTTTAATTTTTTCTTATTAAGATAAGGTTAATGTAAACAAACTTCCTTTCTCAAGCAAATAAAATGAGTATCAGTATTCCTAGGATCTCCTAAATCCTTGCAATGGTATATTATCCCCATCTGTGTGTGGGGTACCAGGTCAGAAAAAAACTTGTTTAATTACACTTGGTTTTAATGTTATGCACAGGAAATCATGCATTTCATGAATAAAAAGTATTCTAATGAGAGCTTTGATAATTGGCTATATGTGTTTATTTTCATGGCTGATGCTGGCTGTTGGTCATAATTCCCACACCATGCAGAGGGAGAAATGCACTCAGGCAGCTCTTTCGTGTGGCCCACTACAGACAGCCTGCCCACCCACTGCCGGGCCCGCCTGCACCCTGCCCCTCCGTTCTTCTCACAGAATTAGATGGGGGACAGAGGAAAGGTGGCCAGAGCATAAGAGAATGACCAGTACCATAGTAGTGATGCAATAACTGTTGATGAATTAATGAATGAGTAAATAAACAAACTCTTATTTCTATGTTTGGTATGACTGCTAGAAATGTAAGAGCTAAATTTCCTATTCAGTTATAGCAACTAGAATATGTGTTTGATACATGGTCTTTCTATTCCTAATTGTTTTTAAAGATTGGTTATCCAGCTTTATGGATGCCTTAATATTATAAGCTCCTTTCCATAGTTGGACTGTGAGACTTAAGAATGATTGATTTCAAGGGCATGGTGCACATGCAGGGGGAGCTCCTCCTGGGATAACGGGCAGGTTCCTACCGTGCCTTCCTCTCACCGCAGCCTACGCACTGACTCCTCTCTGCCTTCTTGGGCAGGCGCGCTGGAAAGGACATGTTCTGATTGCTCTGAACCTTGACTTATTCTGACAGGGTAGAACAGAGCATCATAAAGGCTGAGACAGACATTTCTCCTAGCTTCCAAGATGGGAAAGGTTAAAAAGAAAATCCCTCTGCACTTAGAAAAAGCAGAGGGTGAGTGGTTATGTGGAGCTCAGCAGGAAAAGCCCAGAAGGAGGTAGAGAACCGGCATGAATTGCCCAGGGTTAGGGCCTGTATCCAAGACGGGCATATATGTTTAGGAGGAAGATAAAATGTACCTCACGTTGGTGCCAGGTAATATATTAAAAATACCTTTGGCCAGACCTTAAAGACTGATAGATGAAGGGGTTGGTAGAGGGTGAACTTGGCGAAATGAGGCCTTTTTAGGATAACGTGCCATAGATAGCCCAAAATGTCTACATATATCCAAGGCATCTATCTCCTCTGTGATGACTAAGCAAGTCTAGTATTGCTTTGTCTCTGGTCTTTTTGCAGGGGAGCACCAGTTTATGGCACTTGCTAGTTTATATTAGATAGAAAGTTGAAAGGGAGTGTTGTGCAGATTAACAAGGGCGTCTAATTCCAAAGGAAGGATACTGATGGGATGAGAAAGGCAAGGGAAGAACTAATAAGATCGCAAATGCCGTGACAGGACGGGCCTTATCTGTCTTATTTCTTGCTAGGGTCTGACATATGGTAGATGCTCAGTAAATAGTTTTGAATGACAGTTTTAATAGGAGAAATTTGTAACAGATTAAGTACAAGGTCAATTATATGAAGGGTGATTGCAACATTTATGATATTCATGCCTAGGTTTCTCCCTATAGCTTTCCTGAATATTTTAAAATAATTAAGTATATATTGAAGGAATATGTTAGGTAATCATAAGATATAATTACTATTATTTATAGGAAGGTGCGAAGGATGGTTTAGTATATCCACTGTTGGATGTCAGGCCTACACAGACTAAGAAGTTGGATAGTTTGTGTGGGCCACCTGCTTATCTGTACAGGCCAAGTGGCAAATAAAGATGACCCAATATACTTTTATGTCTTAAAAGCTATAAAACTTTAAGAGGTGGGAGGCAGGGGTGGCCAGGTACAGAGAAAGAGAGAGGGACCTAGGATTAATATCATCATATCACCTACAAAGAGCATACCCAGAAGTCAGTGGGGCCTCACAAGTGGTTCTCATTTCTCTAAGGGGAGATTAGATCCACTGCTAAGTGCTGGCTTTGGTGTCTGAAAAGCATTTTGGGAAACTGGCTCTGGTCAATCTAGAGGCTTTTTAGGGGGCCTGGGAGGGGTTAGGGTGAATTTTGAATTAGCGTAATAGAAGACTTGTTATACTGGGTAAAGATATTCAGAGGCTGACAAAAGTAGCGCTTTTGGTTCTGGTGAGGGATATCTGCAGCGTTCATAGAATATTCTAGAATGCAGGGGCTTAGGGGAGGTAAATGACCAACAAAACAATCAATTCATTTATCTGTCAGTCAGAGGTCTTCTAGGGAAAATATGACATGGAAAGATCTCTGTTACAAGAATCAACAATATGTTTCTCTTACCCCCCCCCCCCCAAATAAAGATAATGACTCAAAAATGGATAGAATGATGCCACTAATGAATGAGTCATGGAATGTGGGAAGGGGAACTCTTCTGGGAAGAAGGATGGTCATTTTGGTATTAGAAATCTTGAGTTGTAAAATAATAGCCTAGCATGTTGTAACTTTGCACTATTACTAAGGTTCTATCAGGAAATATATGCTCAAAAGCTCCCCCCCCCCCCGCCAGAAAAAAAGGTCCCATTGCTTATGGTGAAATGCACTAGGGTGGCAGATGAGTAAAAAAGAAAACCTCGTGCCTGACCTGTGGTGGCGCAGTGGGATAAAGCGTCGACCTGGAACACTGAGGTCGCCGGTTCGAAACCTTGGGCTTGCCTGGTCAAGGCACATATGGGAGTTGATGCTTCCTGCTCCTCCCCCTTCTTTCTCTCTCTGTCTCTCTCTCTTACTCCTCTCTCTCTAAAAAATCAATAATTAAAAAAAAAAAACTAATATTAAAAAAGAAAACCTCATATTGAGCACCAAAAGTCCAATAATTCTACTCCAAACCATGCTGGTTTACTTAAAATTTATTTCCCAATTCTCGTTAGACTCATACATACAGTAAATAAATTAAGAATCTTTTCCACTGGGAGTTTTTTAGAAACACTTAATGAAGTAAATGCCACAGTGTTAGGTCAGAGGGGAGCCATGCTACTGAATTATTTTTAGCATGCATTTCTAGTTTGATTTTTGTTGGTTTCTTTTGATATAGGCTTGAATCTAAGCCAGATAGTGTGGGGTTCAGGGGACAGAGTCAGGGTAGAGAGAGATTTAGGGTTAGTGTCTGGTACACATAACATCTTTATTTCAAAGGGTAAAGAATTTCAATTTGTTAAGAATGCCTTTCTAAATGTTGAAATAGCTGTATTTGGGATGGCTAAAGAAATATGCTATTAACTTATTATTGAAAAATTCTATATGCTTAATTTTAACTATGTTGCTTTTCAAGTACTGTATTATTGTGTACTATTTAGGAAAAATAAACATACTTAACAGTGAAATTATTTTAAATATCTTAATCTTTATAATTAAGAAAGCTTTGGGGGATCTTGAAGGGTCTTGAATCATCATTATGAGAGTTAGGTTTTTATTATATCATAAATGTACATGTTAATCAAGATTTTTATTACTAGAATCCCTTAAAAAAAAC
Organism: Saccopteryx leptura; assembly: GCF_036850995.1. Taxonomy (NCBI): domain Eukaryota; kingdom Metazoa; phylum Chordata; class Mammalia; order Chiroptera; family Emballonuridae; genus Saccopteryx; species Saccopteryx leptura. The sequence continues at coordinate 272,879,483 of NC_089505.1, read as the reverse complement.
TATAGCCACATTTTTTGAATAACTAAAAGCAGTTGCTAATGAGACCAAAAATAATTAAAGAAAAAAACACCAACTGTTTGAGTAAAACCAATGTAGAAATGCGTTTGTGAAGATGCCCTGTGTCTGGAACCAATCTGTGTCTGAAGGGAAATCATCAATTTTGATTAATATATTTTCTGTGTAACTTAAGAACTAATGAAATATAAAATTGGGTAATTTACAGCAATAATTTTGCACTGTGAAATCTTTTAACAGACTATTTTAATTTCTCAGTGGTGTACTTTTAGAAGTATGGGATTTTATTCTGGAGGGAAAAATAGAAGATGGGTTTCTTTTTGCACAGATTGTCAGCACCTCTCTACACCGTCTCTGCAGGGAGTGGTGCTCCTCATGCTATGTTGTAGCCGATAGTGAGCACGGTCCAGCCTTTCTGCCATTTCCAGGTACTCAGAAAGTTTTCCAAGGTGTAATGGAAAACAAAGTGGAAACAGCAGTATCCTAAGTTACAGGCCAAATGAGTAACCCCCAAAGAAAGCTTTTGACAGCTATAAATATTTCATCTCAAAGCCTTGATGCTACTGTGTGAGAATAATTTAGCTAGAAAGATCATCAACAATTAGGTGACATCTCTATCACACTTATTACTGAGTTGAAATTTCACTGACATGAGTAATAAGGGGTCTTGTTTGACATTTAACAGTTTAATTAATTTGTTTCCTAAAGTGAATGATGTTTTACACTGTGATTTTTCAATACGCCCTCTCCATACACTTGATTTTTTTTTCTTTTTCTTTTCTTAGGAAACCATTTAGTTTTTCTTTTCACTTAACAAATTACCTCCCCATCTTGGCTCCGATGCTAGCCAGTGTTGGGCAGGGCTTAGAGCAGGCACCGCCAACATACTGAGTTTATGCGGCCTGCGATTAAATTTTTAATATTCTCCGCATAATGCACTGTGGAAATGAAATAAGTGGTACTTTTAAATCATTATACATAAACTACAATATCTTCAGTAATTTTCAGCTCAACTTATATTTGTGAACAAACTTTTTCTTTAATGAATCTAAATAAAAGTACAACAAAATCAAGATCGAATGATTTACATTTGGAGGCTGTGTTAAGAATAGCTACTACAAGTATAGAGCCAGATATTAAAAAAATAATAGGCAATGCAAAGCGCCTCAACACGTCACATTAGTTTTTTTGTTAATTTATTGTACTGTTACTTACATTTATTCATAAACAAATTACATAATAAAATTTTGTTAAACAAATCATTTTTGTATTTAACATTTTTTAATTTTAATATTTTGTTCTGCTCGTGAAAAAAGTTTTCTTTTAATTTGCCTCAGGGGCAAAAACTGTTGGCCACGCCTAGAGGGCGTGGCTTAGAGGGTGGAGCTAGGGTTGAGAAACGAGCAAGTGCTGTGAATCTTCCTTCACTATTCAGTTTCAGAAGATATGATGTGGGAGTATGAAAAAATGGAAAAGCAAGACTTTTTTTTTTTTTTTAAGAAAATGTAGTGCTTTGTTGTTTTTAGACAAAAACAAAAGTCTTGTCACTTAAGTCATTCTAGTCATGGAGGATCATCAAGGGGCCATTATGTGTAGTCACACCTGTCATGTGTCATAACTATTTGCACTATTCTTATATGTTATTGACTTTATTGGTTTCGCACACCTTCAAGATATGTTGTACATTAATGTGATATCTGCAGTGCTAGTTTTGACAGTAAAACACATAATGTTTGCTAAAGGTCACTTCTGAAACAGCTGCTATGAAGGTAGGGAGAATAATCCAGTGTGACTATAGAAAGCATGAACCTACTATGTGTTCTTTAAAAAAATTTTTTTTTTTAGATTTTATTTATTGAATTTTGGAGAGAGAGGAGAGAAGGAGGGGGGAATCAGAAAGAGGAGGGAAAGCAGGAAACATCTTGTACTATATCTACTATATATTCTTGCAAATACAAATAGGCAACTCGGGTGAAAAATTAGTCAACTTGGGTGGTGAACACACAATATAGTATAGAGATGATGTGCTGTGGAATTGTGCACCTGAAACCTGTATAATTTTGTTAACCAGTGCCATCCCCAATAAATTAAATTTAAAAAAAAAAGAAAAACTAGTCATTTCAAATTATTTACTCTCATTACACTTATACAAGTCTCAAATCCCTTACCTTAAACTACTTCCCTTTGCAAAGAGTATTTAAAGACCAAACATGTGTGGAAAAGCTACTTCTCTCCCACTCGAACTTGTAGGATTTCACGGTAAATGATACATGGGTATTCTCCAGAGTACAAGTGTCCTTAACTGTCTGAGTATAATGTGTATTTCTGATGGATGGAACTTAGCTGGATAGATGTGCCCAGATGAAATCAAGTGAGAGAGTGCGTGTTCGTGACAGGTGTGAGTGGGAAGACTGTCTTAGAATACATCATCTTGAAGAGGCTGCTGAAGTGTTGTAGGTTGAATACTGAAAAGGGGAAGATAAGCTTCAGATTTGGGGGGTAAGATAGTCCAGTACACACCTCCCATGTGATACTTTTTCCCTTGTTACCTGTTCTTATTTTATAATGGTTTTACTGTAAAGTAAAACAGGTACCACCATTTTTAGGGCCAAATATGATGAAAGCAATATGAAACTGATTTTTAACTATTAAACCTCTAGGATGGATAAACTTATAATACCATCACAAAACACCATGAGATGCTTCACCATAATAGAGTGCTAGGAAAGTTGAAATTGCTGCTGTTATGTATCTCAGACTTGTTAAAGCTATTCCAAACCCATGGTGAAATAGATTGCTTCCTTCTACTGATGGAAATTGAACTTTTTCCTCCTGTACATGTGTTTGTAAATAAGCTGGGACGTAAAATCTGTCTTTGAAGCTGAGATGTATGTTGGTAGAGAGTATTATGTGTATCACCTAAATGTTTCTTTTTCCAAAACAGCTTGCTTTCAGTTTGTAGGTTTGAACCTGTACCATTTTCATCATGATTTTCTCCTCTTTTGAACTGAAAGATCATTTAATAAATGAAAATACTTTACATTCATTTTTATTAAGTCCTTTTCATCTTCATGCATAACAAAGTATCAAGAATAATTTAGTAAAGATAATTAACCAAAGCCTTGAGGGAATTTCTTTTACTACAGACTTAAAGTAAAAGAGTTGAATCAGCATGGTTTGGTTAAAAACAAAAACAAGAACAATAAAAACTTGGACCTAGGGCATAGGAGTTGTATATTTACTAAATACATTTACTATGTTCCAGGCATTGTGCTTAGAACTCAACATACTTTATTTTATTTGGTTTCAATAACCTAGTGAGGCCAGACCTGTAGTGGTGTATGGGTAGAGTGTTGACCTGGAATGCTGAGGTCATCAGTTCAAAACCCTAGACTTGCCTGGTCAAGGCACATACAAGAAGCAATGACTATGAGTTGATGCTTCCCACTCACCACCCCCAGCAATGCTTTCTCCCTCTCCTCTCTCTAAAATCAATAAAAATTAAAAAAAAATAACCTAGTGAAGTAGTTGCTATTATATTGTCTTCATTTTGTACACGAGGAAACCAAAGCATTAAAATAGTTTCCCATTGATTTTAGAGAGGAGGGGGACATTAATTTGTTTTTATTCCACTTTCTTGATCTATTTAATTGTGCACTCACTACTTGCTTCTTGTATGTGCCCTGACTGGGGATGGAGCCCATGCTCTATTCACTGAACCACCCGGCCTGGGCCAAACCAAAGCATTTTGATCATTTTGTAATATTCACATTCATCAACACTCTACCACTAACTGGTTATATTATCATGAGTGATATACTTAGACTCTGCAGGAAGCAGTTTCTTTACTTATTAAGTGATGGTCATGGTATCTGCTTCTCCCTCTCTCTCTCTCTTTTTTTTTTTTTTTTGACAGAGAGAGAATCAGAGAGAGGGACAGACAGATAGGAAGGGAGAGAGATGAGAAGCATCAGTTCTTTGTTGTGGCACCTTAGTTGTTCACTGATTGATTTCTCATATGTGCCTTGACCCGGGGGCTACAGCAGAGCAAGTGATCCTTGCTCAAGCCAACGACCTTGGGCTCAAGCCCAGCGACCCTTGGGCTTAAGCCAGTGACCATGGAGTTGTGTCTATGATCCCACGCTCAAGCCTGTGACCCCATGCTCAAGCTAGTGAGCCCACTCTCAAACTGGTGACCTCGGAGTTTTGAACCTGAGTCCTCTGCATCCCAGTCTGATACTCTATCCATTGCGCCACCACCTGGTCAGGCAGTATCTGCTCCTCCTATTTCAAATGCGTCATGGTACATTGGAAAGATATCTCCTGCTTGTTTGGTTCCTTGGGACCAGAGCAACTGGATCACAGAGGAGGCATCTATCTACAAGGAGACACTGCCCTAAGGAGATCTGAAAAGCCAGAAAAGTGTGTGAGAACTAACAAAAGTTGGTGTTCAATGCCAACTGCTAGAAAATATAGGGGTTCTCGGGTTACAACAGTCTCGATTTACAATGTTTGGCATTTACACACTCACTCCCATAAAAACTTTAAAAAGTTGAGACATCAGTATTTCGACTTATGCTGTTAGCATCATACTTATGGATTACGTGGGCAAACTAGTTTGGTTGCACATGACGGAAGAATATGCAATAATGTGGCATATGAGTGAGGAAGTTGTAGTTCATCTGTATTACCTATGGCATTTTGACTGTTAAAAGTGTAAGTGTTCCATTTTTGTTAGGCTAGGGCGTGTTTGACTTACACCAAAATTTGGATTATGTCACTGTTGTAGGAATGGAACTGTGTTGTAACCCAACGATCCCTGTAATGGAAAATCCCCTTTATATTAATCTGCTATAGAAGTGCTGCTCATACATAGATGCCTAGAGAGAGAAGGAAGCCATCAAGTACCATGAACAACCAAGTAGTAAGACAGCTCAGAAAGAAAATAAAAAATCTCCAGAAAGCAAACTGAAGACATGGAAATATATGATATAAATGACAGAGAATTCAAGATTGCAGTTCTGAAAAAAACTTAATGAGATGCAAGAAAATAAGTCAGGCAGTTTAATGAACTCAGAAAACAAATCAATGAACAAAACAGGTATTTTAGCAAAGAGGTGGAAACTTTAAAAAATAATTAAACAAAATCTGGAACTGAAGAATTCAGTAAAAGAGATCAAGCATGAACTAGCAAGCATAGACAACAGGGTGGACTAGATGGAGGATGGGTTTAGTGATACCAAGATAGAAACCTAGAAATGATACAGAGGGAGGAAGAGAGAGACTTGAGCATATAAAAGAAAAATGAAAGAACTCTATGAGAACTATCTGACTCCCATTAGAAAGTGCTGATTCCATCATAAGAATAATAGGCAAACCTGAAGAAGAAGAGAGGTAGAAAGGTATGGAAAGCCTTTTCAAACAAGTAATTGATTAGAACTTCCCAAACCTATAAAAGGAGCTAGATCCTTGAATCCAAGAAGCAAACAGAACACCTAATTACCTCAGTCCAAAAAGGCCTTCTCCAAGGCACATTGTATTAAAACTGTCAAAAAATAATGACAAAGAAAGAATTCTCAAGGCAGCCAGGGAAAAGAAGAAAGTAACCCATAAAGGAAAGTCCATTAAGTTATCATCAGACTTCTCAGCAGAAACTCTACAAGCTAGAAGAGAGTGTAACCAAATATTCAAACTACTGAAAGAGAGAAATTACCAGCCAAGAATAATACAGTGTGTCCGTAAAGTCATGATGCACTTTTGACCGGTCACAGGAAAGCAACAAAAGACGATAGAAATGTGAAATCTGCATCAAATAAAAGGAAAACTCTCCCAGTTTTATACCTATTTAGTGCAGTTCGATGTGGGCCCATGCACAGACTTTTTAGGGCTCCTTAGGTAGCTATCCCATATCTTCTACAGCAGGGGTCTCAAACTCAACTCAGCATGTGGGCCGCAGAGCAAGATCACAGCCGTTCGGCGGGCCGCACTAGGTCTACAAAAGGCAACTGTTACGCAACACTTTTCTCACTGCAGTTGAAAACAAAAAAAAATCAGTACAACAAGCACAATCGTACATGCAGTTTACTCAGTGTCACAAAACGACCAGAAACTGTAGTTCGCATCACAACTGCTGTTAACTAAGCTAATATCTAGCTAGGATGCTAGAGAAATGAAAAATACAAGTAGGCCCCTAGGCTTACTTAATTTTATCCAAAATATTTTGAACTTCGTGGATTAGTCTGTGGGCCGCACAAAATTGTTCGGCGGGCCGCGAGTTTGAGACCCCTGTTCTACAGACTTGTCACTGACTGATGGCCTACCAGAACAGGGTTTCTCCACCAAACTGCCGGTTTCCTTCAACTGCTTATCCCACCCAGTAATGTTATTCCTATGTGGTGGCGCTTCATTATAAACACGCTGATATTCATGTTGCACTTTGGTCATGGATTCGAATTTAGCGAGCCACAGAACACATTGAACTTTCCTCTGTACTGTCCACATCTTGACTGGCATGGCCATGGGCTGCGCCACTGTATACACAGTGTTACGTCATCATCTGCGCATGCGCATATGCTGCCACATCATCCTACAGAAACTGAGAGGGTTTTCCTTTTATTTGGTGCAGATTTCACATTTCTATCATCTTTTGTTGCTTTTCTGTGACTGGTCAAAAGTGCACCATGACTTTACGGACACACTGTATATCCAGCAAAGTTATCCTTTAGCTATGAAAGAGAAATAAGATTTTCCAGACAAACAAGAGCTGAGGGAATTTATCACCAGAAGACCTTCATTGCCGGAAATACTCAAGGGGGTTATTCTACCTGAAATAAAGAACAAAAGGTCACAAAAATCTGAGTGAAAGCACCAGTAAACTTACAGCATAAACAGAAATGGAGATCAGATGCATTCAAAGGAAAAGGACAACTATATAAATAATTTTTTTTCATAAACCTAATGGTAACCACCCACAACTAAAACTGAGACACATAGCTTAAAAAAAAAAAGGAAAGAAAGGAATGAAGTATGGAATACCACCAAACAAAAACAACAGACAGAAACATAAAGGAAAAGAACCAATAGAAGCATAGAGCTACCAGCAAACAAAAGATAAAATGGCTATAGGAAATACTGAGTACATCAATAATTACCCTAATATAAATGGACTGAGTTCATTAATAAAGAGGGAGAGAGTAGCAGATTGGATAAAAACAAAACAAAACCCAGCCATATGCGGCCTTCAGGAGACACATCTAAGATGCAATGACAAACTTAGACTAAAAGTGTACAGGTGGAAAATGATCCTCCAAGCAAATAAAATCCACAGAAAAGTAGATGTAGCCATATTTATATCTGACAAAACAGAATTCAAGATAACAAAGGTAACAAGAGATGGACATTTTATAATGATAAAAAGAATACTAAATAAAGGAGATATAACACTTCTTGGAATATATGCTCCCAATCAGGCTGCACTGAAATATATAAAGCAACAACTACCAGAAATAAAGGGTAAAGTAAATAAAACACGATCCTAGTGTTAATAGTCTATTGATAGCTCTAGATTATCCAAATAGATAATCAATAAAGAAATATTGGCCTTAGGTTACACATTAGACCAAATGGACATAATTGGCATTTATAGAGCCTTTCATCCCAGAACATCACTTTATACATTTTTCTTCAGTGCACAGGAAATATTTTCAAGGTAGACCACATGTTTGGTCACAAACTAGCCTCAACAAATTCAAGAAGATTGAACTCATATTAAGCATATTCTCTGATAACAATGCTTTGAAATTAGAAATCAACTGCAAAATATGAAGTAAAGAAACCCACACATATGTGGAGATTAAGTATCACTCTACTAAAAAATGAGTGTCAAAGAAGAAATAAAAAGTGAAGTCAGCCTGATCAGGCAGTAGTGCAGTGGATAGAGCATCAGACTGGGATGCATAGGACCCAGGTTTAAAACCCCAAGGTTGCTTTCTTGAGCATGGGCTTATCGGCTTGAGCATGGGCTCATCAGCTTGAGCGCAGGGTGGCTGGCTTGAATGTGGGATCCTAGACATGACCCCATGGTCACTGGCTTCAGCCTAAAGTTTGCTGGCTTGAAATCCAAGGTCGTTGGCTTGAGCCGTAGGTTGCTGGCTTGAGCAAGGGGTCACTTACTATGATGTATTCCCCCAGTCATGGTGCATATGAGGAAGCAATCGACAAACAATTGAGGTGCCACAATGAAGAATTGACACTTCTCATCTCTCCCTTCCTGTCTGTCTGGCCCTATTTGTCCCTCTCTCTGTCTCTGTCACACAAAAATAGTGAGATCAAAAGATAGAGACAAGTGAGAATAAATATATGACTTATCAAAACTTCTGGGATGCAACAAAAGCAGCAATAAGAGGGAAGTTTATATTATTACAGGCGTATCTCAAGTAATCCTAAGTAAACAACCTAACATTACATCTGAAAGAACTAGGAAAAGAAGAACAGAAGCTACGCAAAGTAAGCAGAAGAAAGAAAATAATAAAAATTAAAGTAGAATTGAATAAAATAGAGAACAAAGAAACTATACAAAAAATTAATACAACAAAGAGCTGCTTCTTTGAAAAGATTAATAAAATTAACAAACTCCTGGCTAGATTCACTAAAAAGAGAGAGAAGACTCATATAAACAAAATCAGAAATGAAAGAGAAGCTACCACAGATACCACAGATATATAAGAAATCACACTAGAATACTATAAAAGACTATATGCCACCAAATTAGTAATCTGGAAGAAATGGATACATTTTTAGAAATATACAACCTTCCTAGACAGAGTCATTAAGAATTGGGAAATCTAAATAGACTGATAAACAGTGAGGAAATGGAAATAACTATCAAAACACTCCCGAAATGTAAAAGTCTGGGACCAGAGAGCTTCACTAGTGAATTTTACTAAACGTTCAAAGAAGGTTTGATACTTATCCTTCTCAGACTATTCCAAAAAAATCAAAGAAGAGGCAATACTTTCTAATACATTTTATGAAGCCCACACAACTCTGATACATAAACCTGGCAAAGATAACACACACAAAAAAGAAAAGTACAGACCAATATCTCTGATGAATACAAATGCAAAAATTCTAAACAAAATACGAGCAATTCAAATGCAACAATACATTGAAAAAATAATACATCACGATCAAGTGGGGTTTATTCCAGGGACACAAGGATGGTTCAACATATGCAAATTCATTAGTGTATACACCACATTAGCAAAACAAAGGATAAAAAAAGTATTGATTTTATCAATAGATACAGAAAAAGTGTTTGATAAGACACAACTTCCATATCTGTTGAAAACACTCTACAAAATCGGTATAAAAGGGAAGTATCTCAACATAATAAGGGCCATTTATGACAAACCCTGAGCCAATATCATACTCAATGGTGAAAAACTGTAAGCTTTTCTTCTAAAATCAGGAATAAGATAAGGATGCCCACTCTTATCACTCTTACGCAACATAATACTGGAAGTCTTAGAGCAATAGGCAAGAAAAAGAAATAAAAGTCATCCAAATAGGGAATAAAGTGCCACTTTTTGCAGATGACATGATTCTGTATATAGAAAACCCTAGACTCCACAAAAATACTACTAGAAACAATAAACAAATAAAGGTACAAGATACAATGTATAAAACCCCACTGCTTTCTTATATACTAACAACAAAAGTTCAGAAAAAGAAATTAAAAACACAATTCCTTTTGCAATTGCAACCAAAAGAATCGAATCCCTAGGAATAACCTTAACAAAGGATGTAAAGAACCTATATATTGAAAATGACAAAGCATTATTAAAAGAGATTGAAAAAGACATAATGACATGGAAAGATACTCCATGCTCATGGATGGGAAGAATCAACATAGTTAAAATGGCCATATTACCCAAAGCAATATACAGATTTAATGCAATCCCCATCAAAATTCCAATGTTGCCCTGGCCGGTTGGCTCAGCGGTAGAGCGTCGGCCTAGCGTGCGGAGGACCCGGGTTCGATTCCTGGCCAGGGCACACAGGAGAAGCGCCCATTTGCTTCTCCACCCCTCCGCCGCGCTTTCCCTCTCTGTCTCTCTCTTCCCCTCCCGCAGCCGAGGCTCCATTGGAGCAAAGATGGCCCGGGCGCTGGGGATGGCTCTGTGGCCTCTGCCCCAGGCACTAGAGTGGCTCTGGTCGCAACATGGCGACGCCCAGGATGGGCAGAGCATCGCCCCCTGGTGGGCAGAGCGTCGCCCCTGGTGGGCGTGCCAGGTGGATCCCGGTCGGGCGCATGCGGGAGTCTGTCTGACTGTCTCTCCCTGTTTCCAGCTTCAGAAAAATGAAAAAAAAAAAAAAAAATTCCAATGTTGTTTCACTCAAGTGTGGGATATAAAATTGAAATTCACAGACAAAGGTATGGTGATTATCAGAGATAAGGGGGTCAGGGGTTATAAAGGGTCAAAAGGAGCCAAATGTATGGTGACAGAAGATGATTTGACTTTGGGTGGTGGGCACACAATGATACAGACTCTGTATCATAGAAACCTATATGATCTTATTAACCAATGTTACTCCAATACATTTAATTTAAAAAAAAAAGGAATTTGGAAAGGGCACAGGAGGGTAAGCTATTTTCTGCTCCATGATGTTTGGGGTCTCTACTAGCAAGACCTGAATGCAGAGTGCAAGCATTCCAAGAGCAAGGATCAGGTGCAGGTTGCATGACTTTCTTACCTAACTTCAGCAGTTGCATAGCATTATTTATACCAAACTCTAATGTTAGCAGTTACAAGTTTGCCCAGATTCAAGGGAAGGGAACACAGAATTCACCTCTTGAAGTGAAGAGTATCAAAGAATTTTGGGTTCATGTTTTAAAACTCCCACAGCGATGGTAAAATTCAAGGAGTTGTCTCCATGGTCCAGTAACTTCTCTCCAATCCCCTCATCCTTCATCCAGCAGTTTCTCCTTCCAGGGCCAAATTGCAAGTTTCAAGATATTATTTAATTAGGAATGGAGCATTTCTATCTAAAGGTGGTAGTATTATTATTGCTTTCTTTTTGCTAATGGTCTACTACTTATTTTCCCATCTTCTTCCTTTTTTTTTCTTTTTAATTTCCTCCTCTTCCACTAGTTCTCTTGCTTTTTCCTTCTCTCTCATTTTCTTCATCATCAAGCAGTGTGCACTGGGCAGCCTTTTGTATCTGTTTTCATTTTATTGTGTTTTTACAGTTTCTTTGGTTGTTGTTAGCTCTAAAGGCAATCTGAAATCTATAACATATCTCAAGCTGTACAATATGAAAAGAGGACAAGAACACAATAGAGAGAATAAATAGAATAAAAAGGTAGAATGAATCTGGGAGAAAATTTTTATTCTGTGAGTGCATTGTATCAGTAAGAAGTCAAGTTGAAAGAAATTCGTTTAAAGCAACATATAGTCTCTTGTTTTAACTTCCAGGGAGATAACGTATGAGAAACCATTTAACTTCCAGGGAGATAAAGTGTGAGAAACCATTTGGACTCCTCAGCTCCCCAAATGTAGCCAGTACATGGTATTTCTGGTACAAATGAAAGAAGGAAACTTTTAACTTCACGCAGGTCTTCTTGCATGGTCGGGCGAAACATGTAAAATGTGAGTAGAATTGGGGGAGGTGTACTAGCCAGGAGAATCTGTGAGCATTCCATAAGTATAGAAAAACGTAAGTTCAAGTTACTCATTTCTTAAGCTCTTAACAGAATCATTAGTTGGTCATGCATGCTAATGGAATATAATGATATTGATACTCAAATATTATTGTTTTAGGGTTATGCTTTGCTTGCTTTCATATTACTTGAGCCTGTTATAAGGAGTAAACTAACACTCATCCAGATGGCAGCTGATCAGTCATCAGCTTCATATTTAAAACTCTATACTGATAATTCACCTAAGTGGACAATGCCTTTGCAAAAAAATAAGAGAAATTTAAAAATTTGGAAGTGATCTAGGTGAATCAAGATGGCTTATAGAACTCAGAGAGCTTGTCTCACAAAAGTTCACAATAATTAAAAATGTCAGTGCAAACTCACTGCCTTGAAATTCTTCTGCCATCTACTCCCTTATCACCATCATGTGCTCTACTCTAACACTTTTAAGACATCAGTGTAATTATTTAGATTGTCTGCTTTCCCTGATAGACTGGAAGCTGCTTGGGAACATTCATTCTACCTTGTTTACCTCTGTATCCTCAGCATCTGCACATATTTGGTGATTAAATGAACTAAACACCAGGGCTTAGGAATTCCGTTCTTTACCTAATTGTTGACTCTCCATGGTAGTGAAAGGATTCCTCATTTTTGCAGTTAGCCGTACTTTACTTTATGCTCCAGGAATACTTTGTATATCCCTCTGTTAGCATTTATCTAATTGTTGGGATTATTTGCTTACTTACTTGTGTGTGATCATAGGCTGGGAACTCTTGGTGGTCAAAATTCATCATTAATCCACCAGGGCTGGCATGATGCTTGGAATTCAGCAAATGTTTGTAGGATGGTTGAATGAATGAATGATTTTCTCTCTCTGCTTTTCCTGTAAACAATAAACATTATGCCTCCTAAGATCTTTTCTTTTTACCTTAAACAGCTTAAGAGACTCTACATGAGTGTAAGATATGATAATAAAATAACCAAATTAGCTTGTTAAAGCATCCTTTTGTTTTATTTTCATTAAATATTCAACTAAGCCTTTTATATGCGAATACATGAGATCAAGATATTCAGCATACATTAGTAGTAATAGTAATAATAGCAATAGTGTTGGAAATATTTTTAGGCATTTCTAAAACATCTCAGGTTAGATGATACAAATATATAATTAAATTATTATTATTATTACTAAATCTGTTCATATCTAGCTTATTGATGACTAAAATCCAACTGCAACCATTAGGAAAATTATCTATCTAATACGTAAAGTGGATTGAATTTGCATAGGGGCCTTATTGTACAAACTCACTTACATGAAGGTGTTTGTGTGTATCTCTGGGACTGTGTGTGGTATCCTAAGGTGTTCACCTTTATAGAAGAGGTCCCAAGTCGTCTGCTTTGGGCTGGGATTGTTTCTGGGTGGCAGCCCTGCTGCAGCAGACCTTCAGACCTTAAAAATGAGTGCAGCCTCTGAATAAGTTCTTCGGCTCTGGCCACAGGAGGGGAGTGAGACTATAACATTCAGTGATTTGTCAGGTTTACCGGCATTTTTATAGTATTCCTATCAAAGAAATTTGTCTTAAGTGTCAAATTGCTGATTTTTCCAGTAACTGAAAGGTTTCATGGGGACTTCTGTTGTTATTTACATGTATATGGAGAAAATTGCAATCTGTGAGTAATTTGAGAAATTTCAACAGTTCCAGCAGTAGTGATCTAGAAATTGAATGGATTTCAAATACAATGTTCCAGTGCAGTGCTGCATATATAATGTATGTGCAGCATATGCTGAGGTCTTTTTCAAAATATTTACATTAAACCTGTCAGGTATTTATGAATAGCAAAAATTAATTTCCCCTAGTTCTGCCATCAGTTAGAGAAATGGATTTCAGCATAGAAGACTGTCAGTGTTTCCTGCATACCAGAGCAGCTCCCTTCAATGTCATACTATTACACCAGGTGGCCTTCTAAGAGTCGGCTTAATGTGATTTCAAATGATAGGGTAGAGAATGTGAGGGAAATTAAAATAGTATCATACTTATGATTTAAAAGCAAGTTAATTACAAGGGCTTGTTAATAAACAAAGAAAAATTCAGAATGTATTATCTGTTATATAGCATATCAATAACGAGTGTGATGCTTTGAAAACAAACAAAAAAAATCTACCACTATGTGACTTGGATATGGCTTAAAAATAGTTAATTAAATTGGTGACAAATGTGTTTGTCTACTAATGGCCTTATAGCATTTGAAAGAATATTCAGATATTCATTTTAGCTCTTAAAGCACTTCTAAAAGCATTGTTTAACCAAAAAGATTAGCTACGTTGTTGGCATTTTATCTAGAAGATCACAGATGATGTGTGTGACGTGAATGATTCTAATAGCACTGTATTTTGTCAATGTTCAGTCAATGCATTTTGTCCAACTGAATACTTTTAAGGTCCTTCAAGGGCCAAAGCACATGCAATATCGCTACTACTGAAACACATTTCACTTGATAAATGCTTTAATATTGTGATGGGCATGGATGGAGTGCCTCCCCAGTGCTTCTGTCTTCTATATTAGAGAAAAAGGAATGTATTTTAAGAAATTATTTAAATTCTGATTTTAAAAAAATTATCTGAAATTTTAATAAGTAGAAAGTATTTACAACGTTTACTGTTTGTTAACTTCTGACAATATCACAATATTTCTAGGTCTGGGCTCTTTTTAAAAATTATTAATAATAGTTGAATGAAGTGGTGGCCTTAGAGGAAACTGGAGATAATGACTAGGGCATTTCCCATGATGCACATGAACTTGCTGGGAGGCCAATGGATATATTAGTATGAAGAATGGGGACTGATTTTATTAATACTTGGCTTATAAAAATCTAATTTTCTAGTCATAAGATGAACTGGGGATAGATTCTTCCCTCTCTAGATGATACTGTTAAGTGGTTAGTAAACCTGTTCTTTTAAAGATTATTCCAAGGAATTTTAATAGTTTTTGTTGCAATCTGTTTTTAAGAATTAAGTCCAACTCTTAACATGTGTCTTTTTAAATAATGGTTCCAATACAACAGTGTTACATGGAGTCCAAGTCCTAGAAATACATTGTTGTACTCACATAAAATTTTATATAGTTTTTTAAAAAAGTTTTTCTGTTTAATTTTCCATAGTATAATTTGAGATTGTACCACCCTATTAAAAAGGATTTCTTTGTAAAAAGAAATCCTTAGCTCCTTCAAGGTTCTTTAAACATCCTGGTGAGTAGCCCCCAACTGCTGTGCTGATGTGGATATAAGAAATTCAATTTGAGAAAGACAACTGACATTGTATTCATAATTTTACCAGTGGCCATAGCATTATTAGTCACAAAAGTTAGTGGTTTGATTCCAGTCATATATCTCTTTTTTTCACAGGGCTTCCTACTTACTGGTTATTGTTTATAAACATCATGTATATCTATTTTATGTAAAATAAATAGTAATACTGCATACTTCTTTCATACATATTAGCATCCATTTTATTTGAGGTTTGTCTATGTCATAGCAGTTTTGATAAGTATTTGAATCTCATGATACTATACTTGTATTTTTTTAGTTATATAGAATTTCCTTTAAGAAAAGTATGCCAAATGTTTCATAGTATATTTCAAAAGAATGTAATTTCTGCATTTTTTTTGTCTTATCACAGTGTTGTAGTGCTATGCCATCATTCTAAGGCATCTTCTACAAGAGTTTAAGCATTAGAAAATAAAAGGCAGGAAAGAATATTTTTAGAAACTATTTGACTAACTTAAGTGTTATGTCATAGTAATTGAGAGTTAAGACTTTTGATTCCATCCCTTGAAGTCCTATGTATAGAATGTACATATGTACATGCATTTTCTGAATATGGTTCTCGCTTACCCAGTGTTATTTTTTTATACCTGACCGGTGGTTGTGCAGTGGATAAAGTGTCAGCCTGGAAGCAGAGGATCCAGGTTTGAAACCCCAGAGTCGCTACCTTGAATACAGGCTCATCTGGTTTGAGTGCTGGCTCACCAGTTTGAGTGCGGTATCACCGGCTTGAGCATGTGATCATAGACATGACCCCATGGTTGCTGGCTTGAGTCCAAAGGTCACTGGCTTGAGCAAGGGGCCACTGGCTCGGCTGGAGCCCCCTGGTCAAGGGACTTATAAGAAGCAATCAATGAACAATTAAAAAGTGACTCAACTATGAGTTGATGCTTCATGTCTCTCTCACTAATAATAATAATAATAATAATAATAATAATTTGTTAATGATCAATGGTGATGATGAACAAATGGAAGCCCTAAATTCTTCAGGACAGCCCCAGCACAGGAAAGTGAGTACACTGACCAGAGAGGGGATATGAACATCCCTGCTTCACACCAAATTTTAAAATATATACAAACCCTTCTTCTTTTTTTTTTTTTAAGTGAGAGAGAGAGACAAACAGAGAGGGACAAGAATATTCTCTGATAAACCACAGTACAGTTATCAAAATCAGGAAGTTTAACATATGTAGATACAAACTATCATCTAACTCAATATATATTCAGATTCCATCAGTTGTCTCAGTGATATTCTTTATAGCTATTTTTCTTACACCAGTACCCATTTCAGGATCATGCATTTCATATATACTGCTCACAAAAATTAGGGGATATTTCAAAATGAATATGATGTGATAAAATATCCCCTAATTTTTTTGAGCACTGTACTTGTCATGTCTATTTAGCTTCCATTAATTCAGAACAGTTCCTCAATCTGTCTCATTTGACCTTGACATATTTGAAGAGTAAAGGCCAGTTACTTACTTTGTTGAATGTTCTTCAGTCTGCGTTTGTCTCCTGTTTCCTAATAATCAAACTCAGGTTATACCTTTTGGGAGGCATATTGCAGAGTGATGTCTTCAGCAGTGAGTGCATCATATCAGGGGACAGCATCATATTGGTTTGTTCCATTATTGGTGATGTTGACACCAATCACTTGGTGGTGATAAAGGTGATTCAGGTTTTCCACTGTGCAGTTACTATGTTTCCTTTTGTAATTAACAAGTAATTATGGAGAGAAACTTTGAGACTATTTAAGTATACTATTCCCCATCAAACTTTCACCCACCAATATTAGCATACAATGATGAATTATGCCTGAATCAACTATTACTATACAAATCATTCCTTCTACATTTATTAGTTGACATGCTACTGTAAGGAAGAGTTTCCTATTTTCTCTCTACTATGTATGTATTTAAAAATGTACGGGGGCCCTGGCCAGTTGGCTCAGTGGTAGAGCGTCAGCCTGGTGTGCGGAAGTCCCGGGTTCGGTTCCCAGCCAGGGCACACAGGAGAAGTGCCCATCTGCTTCTCCACCCCTCCCCCTCTCCTTCCTCTCTGTCTCTCTCTTCCCCTCCCGCAGCTGAGGCTTCATTGGAGCAAAGATGGCCTGGGCGCTGGGGATGGCTCCATGGCCTCTGCCTCAGGTGCTATAGTGGCTCTGGTGGCAACAGAGCAACACCCCGGATGGGCAGAGTCTGTCTGACTGTCTCTCCCCGTTTCCAGCTTCGGAAAAATACAAAAAAAAAATGTATGGGTTTTTTTGTATATATTTGTATGGATTCTTATTTTATTCACTGAAGTAAAATCTTTTGCTTTTTAAATTTATTCTGGTTCAAAATGTCTGAGAGTTAGTCACAAGAAGCCCCTTCAAGATGACTACTTTGTTCTGTTGACATGGCCCTATCATTTTTTTTTTTGGTATGTTTTTTTAACTTTTTGATACACCAGAGTATTCCAGGATTATTTTATACTTTTCCTGACCCAGTCATTGAACCAACCAACCCTTCAAGGAACTCTGGTTCTGTTTAATAAAAATATTATTTAGAAACCCAGATATAGTTCTAGGTGCGTTCATTGTTACTGGGGTGTTATTATTTTTATATCCTCACAGGGAACAAAGCTTTTAAGAAACTCCTATTTATATGAGCTCATACTGATGACTCCAATCCCATTCATGAACCACGGTATTCATTATTTTTTTTCTTTCCATATTTATAATTATCTCCTTTATAAAACCCTGACTCCCATTATCCTCAATATATTTATTCACTTGCCAAATTTTAGAATATACAAAAAGTAGTTTCAGAATTGCTAACCCATAAGCACTTGTACAAAAACCAAACTTGTTTGCTAGAGTTCAGTATTTGTTTATATTCTGTTTGTCTTTAGGCTGAGGTATAAAGTCAAAAAATTGTGCTCAAACGTTACTTGGGTTAGTCCCATCCCGCCCCCAACCCCTCCAACCACTGCCCCACCCAGTGTACTTATATAATTAAAATAGTTTTGTTCACTTGTTTTATATATGTTTCATTTTAAGGTTTTCCCCGATACTGTTTTATCTTTTTAATACATAAACTATTACCATGAGTCCAAAAGTTTAAAATTTACGAAAGGGTGTACTCAAAGAGAGTGTCATTCTGATTCCTCCCCCACCACTCTCCCATCCCATTACTGCCCTCTCCTCGAGGAAACCCATCTCCTTGGTCTCTGATTTATCTTTTCTATATTTCTTTTGCAAAAAACAACAGATATGTTTACTTTCTTATTTTATCTTCTTTCATATACAAAAGGTACCTCTCTGTATTGTATTGTATTGCACTTTGCTTTCTTCATGTAACAATTTACCCTATAAATCATTGTAGCAGTTCACAAAGATTTTTTTAGTCTTTTCTTTTTTTCATTGTAGCCATGTGTCACTCCACTGTGTTGATGTCCCATGGTTTATTTACCCACTCTATTGTATATATGATATTTAGGTTGTTTCAAATATTTTGAACTCCACAAAAAAGGCTGCAATGACAAACTGTATAAATATGTATTTTTACATTGTTGAGGTATTTCTTTAGGGTGAATTCTTACTGGTGGGACTGCTGGGTCAAATGGTGAATACAAATGCAGTTTTTTGTTTTGTTTTGTTTTTTGTTTATTTTTGTGACAGAGACAGAGAGAGACAGAGAGATGAACAGACAGACTGGAAGGGAGAGAGATGAGAAGCATCAATTCTTTGTTGCGGCACCTTAGTGCTTTCTCATATGTGCCTTGACCGGGGGCCTACAGCAGACCGAGTAACCCCTTGCTCAAGCCAGCGACCTTGGGTTCAAGCTGGTGAGCCTTGCTCAAACCAGATGAGCCCATGCTCAAACTGGCCACCTTGGGGTTTCAAAACTAAGTCCTCAACATCCCAGTCTGATGCTCTATCCACTGCGCCACCGCCTGGTCAGGCTGCAAATGCAGTTTTATTATGTGTTGCCAAATTCCTTTCTGTAAGGGTTGTACCATCCTCCATTCCCACTGGCAAATATGAGAGTGCCCCAAGAATGTTGGTCAAGCCTTTAAATTGTTGCTGATCTGATAGGTAGTAACTGCATCTTAGTGTAGTTTTAATTTGTATTTTATTATGAGTTGAACATCTTTTCATGTTTAAGGGATATAGCTATCTCTATCTACCTATCATATGTGCATGGGAATTTAGGTATTTTTCTCCTCTCACTTTTTAAGAATCTTTTATCCTTAGTATGTGTTACAGACATTTCTACTAACTAACTTTGCTTATGATGTTGTGAGTTTCTTTTTTTCACCATGCATACAAAAAGTTTTATTTTTGTTGACTTTATAGAGTAAATTTTATCAAATTTTTTTTCTTGTGTTGCATCTGGATTTTGAGTCATTGTTTTTCCCTGCACTCAGGTTATAGAGGAATTTACCCATTTTTTTAATAGTACTTATATGATTTAATTTTTTACATTTAACTCTCTCTGATACATTTGAAGTTTATTTTTTGTGTGTGACATTAGATATGTATCGAATTTTGTCTTTTTTTCCCTCCAAATTGCTCTCCAGTTATCCTGGCAACATTTATTTTTAAAAGTCTATCTTTGTTTCAATGATTTGACACATAACCTTTTTATAAACTAAATTTTCATATGTACTTGGGGCTATTTCTGGGCTTATTCTATTCCGCTGGTCTATCTGTCTGTTCATGTGCCAGTATTACAGTGTCTTAGTTTTAGAGGCTTTATATTGTGTTCTTATATCTGGTATGGTTGATTATATATATATATATATATATATATCTCATAGCTTCTCTTTTTTGACTGATCGTACATGTTATTTTTCTATATCAACTTGAGTAACAGTTTATGTAGTTTTATTTAAAAATTTGTTAGAATTTTTACTGAGATTGCATTGAATCTATAAATTAAGAAGAGCAGACCTCTTTATGATGTTTAGTCATTCTGTCTAAAAATAGGGGATGTCTTTCCATGTCATGTGTTTAAGTTACTCTTGGATTTCTCAAGAGTGTTTTAAACTTTTCCTCATGTAATAATTTTCTTACTAAGAAAATTTGTCATAAAGATTATTTTATAAATAATTTTTTATATTTATAAGATTATTTCCTTTAAAGATTATTTATGTTTTCTTTGTTGCTATTAAGAGGGTTTTTTCTCTACTATTATATTCTTGAATTGGCTATTAGGTATATATTTAAAGACTATTAATTCTGTATATAATTTTATATCCTGCTACCTTATTGATTTGTCTAGGACAGAGGTCGGGAAACTTTTTGGCTGAGAGAGCCATGAACGCCACATATTTTATTTTTTTTTTTTTTTTTTTTTTTTTTTTTTAAATTTTTATTTATTTATTTATTTATTCATTTTTTTAGAGAGGAGAGGGAGAGACAGAGAGAGAGAGAGGAGAGACAGAGAGAGAGAAGGGGGGGAGGAGCTGGAAGCATCAACTCCCATATGTGCCTTGACCAGGCAAGCCCAGGGTTTCGAACCGGCGACCTCAGCATTTCCAGGTTGACGCTTTATCCACTGCGCCACCACAGGTCAGGCCACATATTTTAAAATGTAATTCCGTGAGAGCCATACAACGACCCATGTACATTACGCATTATCCAATAAAAATTTGGTGGTGTCCCGGAGGACAGCTGTGATTGGCTCCAGCCACCCGCAACCATGAACATGAGCAGTAGGAAATGAATGGATTGTAATACATGAGAATGTTTTATATTTTTAACGTTATTATTTTTTTTATTAAAGATTTGTCTGCGAGCCAGATGCAGCCATCAAAAGAGCCAGATCTGGCTCGCAAGCCATAGGTTCCTGATCCCTGGTCTAGGAGGAAGCATGAGCCTCATCAAGGTTTAAGGCTGAAAAGACTTGTCTCAGTGCAAATATCAGTAGAATGAATTATGCTAGTATTTTAATGAGATTGTTATTATTTTCAGTTTTGTTCTGGTTTAAAAAGTGTTAAGTGCTCTGACTCAATTCTATTTTTCTTATAAGCCCTAATTTTTTTAGTGCAGAATTTTGCAGAATGCACAACTTTTCAGAAAGACTATGTAGTTGATTTTATAAGAAAGCAATTTCTAATATTTAGCAAATATTTACACAACATAGTGGATCTAATACAGTAATTCTGTAATTTCTTTTTCTTAAAATTGTATTCTCACTTATGAGAATTCAGAATACTAGTTTACTCTAGTCTTATGTAATTACCTTTATTTGTTGACTGGTAGGTTTTAAAATGAAAATCAATGTAGATGAATAATCTGACTGATTTAGCTTTTATTTTAATTTCCGTTCAGAGGATTGGTCAAACTATCACTGGTTCTACAGTTATTATTCTAGGATTGGTTCTGCAGTATTATTCCAGGATCCTCAGCTCTTGTCTTCTGGAGAGAATGATTCCCGATGAGGGACGAAGCACGAATAGCAAAGCGGGTAGCGGTTTATTGTCAAAGAGAAAGTACA
Organism: Saccopteryx leptura; assembly: GCF_036850995.1. NCBI lineage: Eukaryota > Metazoa > Chordata > Mammalia > Chiroptera > Emballonuridae > Saccopteryx > Saccopteryx leptura. The sequence continues at coordinate 272,857,958 of NC_089505.1, read as the reverse complement.
CAGGGATCATTTCCAAGTGGGCAACTTAGACCGATCTGTGCCCACTTGCCCACTTGATTACATAGTCTGGTTTTCATGCTTGGCCTGGGCCCCACCCACCAGCCCCTCCTCCATGGCTGGTATGTTCCTGCCCATGGCATGTGCGCGTCTCTGCCAGTAGTCCTCCTGCGCTGTCCGTGTTAGGAGGCCACGTACATGCTCTTTTCTATTACTTTGCCCTACCATGTCTAACACCCTCAGTGGAAGGGCATATGTGGGTCATCGCCTCATTTGTCATTCCCTTTGCTCACGCTCCCCCAGGTGTGTTACTGCCCTGGGCTGTATTAGGAGTGTGAGGACCTTAGTCAGCCACCTGATTATCCACTGATGGTTATTTATTTATTATTCTTTTATTTTTTTGACAGAGGCAGTGAGAGAGAGAGAGAGAGGAACATTGAGCTACTATTGTATGTACCCTGACTGGGGAATCAAATTGGCAGCCTCCATGCCTTATGATGACACTCCATCCAACTGAGCTATTGGCTAGGGCTTAATTTTTTTAAAAAATTTATTGATTGATTCTTAGAGAGACGAGAAAGAAAGGAAGAGAGAGGGGAGGGGGAAAGGAAACATTCATTTGTTATTCCACTCAGTCGTGAAGTCATTGGTTGCTTCCTGCGTGTGCCCTGACCGGGGATTGAACCCTCAACCTTGTTGTTTCAGGACAACACTCTAACTCAGTGGTCCCCAACCCCGGTCCGTGAAAATATTTTCTGACATTAAACCGGTCCGTGGCCCAAAAAAGGTTGGGGACCACTGCTCTAACTGCCTGAGCTGACTGTCCAGGGCCTTGCTGATGGTTATGTTTAAGGTTGATGTTTTCTTTCCTTCTCTGTCCCCCTTCAGGCTTATGTCTAATTAGCTCTATACTCTTAACAGAACCAAAGACAAGGGGCCAAGATAGGCCAAATGAAGTATGTAAGATCCCATAAATGTGATGGACATCTTCTTGGCTACTATTGGGGATAATAATTTGAAATAGATATGTTTTGGGAAAGACTTAATTTTTAATGTGCCCCCCAAAAGGTGGGTATGAGGAAATAATTTTTAGTATTATTAAGTACATCCCATGTTTATTCTTAAAGTTGTTAATGAAATTCTTTTATTTAAAAGTTGGTTTGATGACTACTTGGACATTTGGGAAATTTAGCAATCCATGCCAATGGTTAGTTTATTCTACTGCTGGTTCAGAAATGCCTGTTTATACAAATCAAGAGGGATTTTCAGCAGCTTAAGCCTTCTTTTCCTTTTCCTTTTTAAAATGGCAGTCAACAGTTCAAGGACAAAAATTCTAAATTGATTGAGTTACAAATGAATATACTGTTAATTAAGCTAGGCCATTGTCTTTAAAGTGGAGTCAGTCCATTGGAAGTGAGATTTCTCTTGCTGTTTAGTCAAACTGCCTAAGGCTGCAACTGCTTCCTTGTGAAGTGACTGGCTATGGGGAGATGTCATTGTTTGCTGCTGTAGCGAGGCTTTCTGTTAAAAATCACAGCAGGAGGCTTAAACTGCTGCAACCATTATCCAGTGCTAACATGTCACTAAAGGTCTGCTAATAGAACAAGAGGAAAAATATCAATCTTTAATTTAGAACAGCTCAGTAACCTGAAGCACCTGTTCATTTTCTCTCATCAACCCGTTTAAAACAAGACTAGAGTGATCCTTTGATAGGCAAGCTATAAGATCCTAATACCATTTTTTCCCCCTTTTTTTTTCTTACCAGGGGAAAATTTAGAATTTAAGTGAGACTTAAGAAAAAATAAGTAAATCTCTGTTTTGAAATTTATTTAAAAGGTGGATAGAATAAGCTGATGTAATTCAATGATGACTAGGTTATTATAAATAATTTTTTGAAAGGATAGTTTTGTTTCATTTTCTGAAATGCATTTTGTAGATAGAAGCTAATCACTGAAGACATACTACAGTGGTCAAAAGAGCAAGTTTTCTGCAGAAAGCAGAAACTCTTTCAAGCTATAGGTAACAACCAGCTTACATTTACCTCTTTAAATATAATAAAGAGAATTAGAACTTAGCGGCTGCTAGCTTTCTCTTATATGGAGCTCAGGTTTCCATCACAGTATGGGGCAAAATTAAAGAAGCCACTGTGGCCTGGTCTTCTGAGAGGTGAAAACGAAGTATGGCTTCTACAAACCTCCACCAGTGGTACGAGTTCCAAAACATATCCAGTGATGCTAGACCCACTCCTACATGCTTAGCAAGTAAATATATAACAATAAAAGCACTATGTAATTTAGTAAACCTTTACAGTCTCAAAGTACATTCATCTTTAATTTGGTTAGATTAACAATAGTAAATGACTATTCTGCGCCAATTACTTTACCTAGGTTTTGAGAACATCAAGATGAGTAATAACACGTGCACTGCTCTCCATCATGGGACTTGCAATCTACTGTTGATTCTCTATAGAAACCTTGTGGCAGAGGTGACGTAGACATCTCATTTTTGTTTGGTTTTATTTTGCTTGAGGAAACTGGATACAGGTTTGCTGTGACTTGCCTAAGGTCACAAGATAAATGGCAGCACAAGAATTAAAAGAACCCAGTATTCTGACTTCTAGTCTAGGGCTTTTAAAAAAAAATCTATATTAGGATGAAAGTACAGTTTCAATGACCACCTTGTAGAATAATACAAGAAGAGAATAACACTATAGGAGAATTTGATGAAAAAATTCATTCTTATGATGGAAATCCAGAAGCACACATACACCCCCCCACACATATATACCTTTGACCAATTTCACATCAGAGATATGACAGCCCCCAAATCTTCTTAGCCCAAAGCTGCTGTTGTCCTTGTCTTGAGCATTCCAACTTTTAGTATTTTCTTCTGTGGTCACTTGTGTGCTGCATCACTTGAGGTTTACATCAGAGCAGGCTCAGCCTCATTCTGCCACGACCATTTCCATCATCACAAGTACTTGATCTGTTTCACGTTTTATGGAATCGATAAATCTCATCCCTAAAGAGTCCAGCAGGCCTTTGATTCCTGACCTGACATTTGCTAATGCTATTCCTGATGACCTGCCACTACGGATCTGCAGCACTGCACTCTGTGTTTGACAACACTCATAATATGAATCAATATTCAGCATTCAGTAAGTGAGCTGGGGAGTCATTTCACTGCTGCAAAAGGCAGCATTGCCCCTGGGCAGCTGTCAGAAACGGGTAGTTATTAATAGCCCTCTCTTTTCACTTAGCATAGTCAGTAGGGGTCAGGCAGGAAATGATTTAATCAGTTTATGATATCTGTGACAGAGAGCACTTAAAATGTAATCACAAAATTTAGGTAGAAGTGTCCCTGGGCTGTTGTAATGTTTTTCTCACTTAATTTTCCCTAATGCTGATCTAGTGCAATGCACACGGAGACTGACCACACAACAGAATGACACAGGATTTGGTGTTGATTTCACTTCTTCTTCTGTAAACTTGCCTTTTTAGTGGGATTTTTCACTTTAAAATATAGGCTGTAAATCCCTAAGGGTAAATAAGGAAAAATCTCTTGGGTCGGCTTGCCTGGCTCTGCTAAATGTGTCTGGTGTTGAGGGGTCCTGTGGGTGGAGGAAACAGAACCTGATTGGGCAGAAGTTCAAGCTGACAAAGCTCTGATTCCCAAAGAAGATGCGACTGCACTAGAAATCAGGGACCACGATCCCGGTACAAAACCCTCCACACTCCAGTATTGGTCATCTTAATTGGGCCATTAGGCAGCCACTTGGAAAGTCGCTCAGCAGAAGAATAAAAGCTGTTCCAGACTGATGATTTGGGAGGACAGTACAAGGGTTGGTCAAGTTGAGAAGCCATGGTCTCACATGAAACCATAAGCCTTAATAACAGGTGTCTCTTGTGATAAGCATGATTCTAAAATGCCCCTCATGATTCTTGGCCCTTGGTGTACACACCTCTTCTCCTGGATATTTGGTCAAACATTAATCTAGGTATTGCTGTGGAAGGATTTTGCAGATATAACAAAAGGCCTAAACTTATTTACCTTAAGGAAGGGAGGATACCTGAGCAGATCTGACCTAATCACACGAGCCCATTAAAACTGGCACTAGATGTCAGAGCCTGGAAGTCAGAGATTGGAAGCATGAGAAGAACTTGCTGACCTGAAGACAGAAGAAGCCATATGGCAAGGAATGTAGGTGGCACCCTAGTGCCGTGATGGTGAACCTATGACACGCGTGTCAGCACTGACACGCGTAGCCATTTTTGATGACACACGGCCGCACGCGGCTGCATACCAGGGAAGTATGGGGCCTCATGCTGAGAAGGACATTTCATCCTCGGCTCCTATAAGGCCAGGTGCAGTAGCCGAGGATAAAACATTTGCTGTAGTGTAGACACTCTGTGCCGGAGGTTTGTAGGCCAAAACAACAGAACTCCGGCACAGAGCGTCTAGTTCTGGGACTTCTGGTTAGGCTGTTAGGGATCTTTGACCTCACTTTCGGCCCACGGAGCAAGGAGCAGTGGAATGCCGCAGGGGGCGCATCTCTGGGGGCCCTGTGATCGCCATTACCAGCAACCACATAACCACAGCAACCATCATCCAATCTACTGTTCTGGGGTGTCGGGGATTTCTAATTGACCATCATTACTGAGATAAGTGAGGGGGAAGCTGGGAGAGGCGAGGGCCTGTGCTATGGGTGTCGTTTCCCACCATTAGAAATAGCGGCAGCCATCTTAATTTACATAAGATGCAACTTACAGAATTTCAAGACAGCATCTGGGCTCAGGTGTTTGTCGACTTGAGGTCAAAGTTTGAGAATCTGGAAAGGGGCCGCTTAGAGAATCAAGCAGAGTGCCACTATGAACAGGAAATTTGGAGTGCCTGGTACCGATTACCAGACACTTTTAGCAGCCTGAAAAATATAGCAATGGCTTTACTCACAATTTTCCCCTCTATGTACTTTTATGAAACCTTATTCTCAGCGTTAAATAATATCAAAACCAATAAAAGAAACAGATTGACAGATGAAGTTAGTAGCGCTTGCTTGGGCTTGAAGTGTACAAAATACCAACTTTCAATTGAAGATTTAGCCAATGAAATTCAGCAAAAAAAAGTCACTAATAGGCAGGTTAGTTAAAGAATTCCCCCTCCCCCTCACTTATCTTAGTTCACGGCACCCCACACAAGTTAAATAATATCAAGACCAACAAAAGAAACCGACTGACAAATGAATAAAGAAGTCACTAAGCAGGTAAGTTGAATATTTAGTTTTTGGATTATTAAATACAGTTATATATTACAATTATACATTTTTATTTAAACTATAAATATTGCAAAATTATGGTTTTTTTCTCGAAGTGACACACCACCCGAGTTATGCTCAGTTTTTTGGCGAATTTTGACACACCAAGCTCAAAAGATTGCCCATCACTGTCCTAGTGACAACTTGCAAAGAATAGGGGACTTCCATCAAACAATAGCAGAAGGCTGAATTCTACCAACAACAAGAATGATCATAGAAGTGGATTTTCCCCCAGTGCCTTCAAGTGAGAAAGTCTGGTCAACACCTCGATTTCAAGCCTGTGATGTCCTAAACAGAGAACCCATCCACACCATGCTGAGCTTCTGACCTACAGAACTACAAACTAATGAGCGTGTGCTATTTTAAGATGCTAAATTTGTTACACAGTAAGAGAAAGTGAATAACATCTTTCTTTGACTCTAGCCTGTTCCACATTATTTGCCTCCTAGGTCAGAAGAAAACATGATCTCCTTTTTTTGTTTTCACATTTCAAGTTCATCCATTAAGTTCTTTCTGTTGGAGAAAACTATTTGTTTGCAAAAAGAGATGATTGTGATCTTCTGAAGCTTGTGAATGACTAAAGCTTTCTTACTTTACCAGCCCTTTCCATTTCTTTGGATTCTCTACTGTGACTAATCACTCAGGCACCCCCCTGCCCAGGGGAATTCTCTGCCACAGTGTCCCCAAAACATTGATAATACACTTTGAGTGGCAAACATAATTTGCCTCAAGGGAAGAGGAGAATCCTCTTCTCACAGCAGGAAGACTTTTTTTTTTTCCTTTCAAGTCACCTGCCACAACCTCTTGAACCACTCATATATTTTGATACATTTTTTGACAGAGGATTATTATCCTTTTGTTTATTGGCTGAACTTAAGCCCCCCACCCAAACTCTTATTCCTGTGTGATATCCACCAATCTTGCCTGATCCTGGGCTTTCATCTTAGGAGAGAATGTGTCTTCTTCAACTTCTTGAACTTTGGCCATCCATTTGGTCCCAGATACAGCCCTATCATGTTAAATGTCTTGGTGTTATGTGGAGAGCATCTTTACTCTCTCCTTCTCTTGCTTGGTCTATGGTTCTTATTAACTCTAGGTTCTAGGGTTTTTAAAATAGGAGAGATTCACTCTGATCTGCCTGAATTGGAACTAACATTAAAATGGCGAGGGGAGCTGTGGGGGAAAGGAGTGGATGTGGGGATCATATTCACAGAAATGCCTTGCTAAGAATACAATGTCAGTGCAAAGAACAACTATATGGACATAGTTGTTCTTATATATATTATATATTAGGTATAAAATATATAATATATATTTTATTTTACATATATATTTTAAGACTGACAACCATTTAGGAATATATTTACATAGGAGTGCATATATGAAAATTTCATATATGAAGATAGTAAATGATTTAAATCAATTATAGAATGTCTACTAGGAAGTTAAAATTAAGCTGGGCTGTTGGGGAGACAATGGACACAGCTTATAAGTGCCTCATATTTTTTTGTCTATCTTTATCTGCTGAATATAGAAAGAAATCAATAACCAAATATATAATATCCATTGAGCATTTATTCACTGTCTTCTTTCTCATATGTGCCTTGACCACGGGTCTTCAGCAGACTGAGTAACTCCTTGCTGGAGCCAGCGACCTTGGGCTCAAGCTGGTGAGCTTTTTTGCTCAAACCAGATGAGCCCGCACTCAAGCTGGCGACCTCAGAGTCTCCAACCTGGGTCTTCCGCATCCCAGTCCGACGCTCTATCCACTGCGCCACCGCCTGGTCAGGTCTATTCACTGTCTTCTTAACCAAAGGAGTTCTTTAAGAGCTTGCAGTATCTGGATGAATTAAATTCTATGGTTCCCTTTTTTCCACTTGTCTTATAATTTGGGATTAAGCCGATGATGTATTTATTGTCTCATATATTGAGGAGGCATGTGAGGACTGTTGCAGGGTATAAAGGTCACAATGGATGTTCTATGTAATCTCTGTATCTCTTCACAGGGACTGCCAAGAAGGGGACTTGGGGCTAAAATATTAAACTACTCATCAGTGAATGTCCAACTACTTAAATTCCTGTACATAGTTGATGACAATGTCAAGACGTGAAAGCCAATTATTTTTAGGACAGTTTCTTCAATGTTTTGCTTTGTAAAAAGTTATCTATTCCACTATTTTGTCTATTTGAGGTCGTGTTCCAGGATTTAAGACAGAATCCATGGCAGTAATCTAACCATGAGATTACACAGTACTGTTTAATTTGGGGAGCAGAAACCCACATCTGCAAGACTTTTATTTCCTCTCTTCTTTTGTCCTGACAGAGGACTGCATGCAGGGCTTCACAGTGTCATGCAGTGGGTGAGCATGCCGGATATATCACATTAATGATATGTATTAATTGACTCCAGAAACCTGAGCACGAAGACCTTAATTCCCATTGTCCAGGTGACTCTAAGCAGGTGGCTTAGGCATAATGTTGGCAGGGATGAAAATTCTGAAAGGAATTGTATTTGCTGCCCTTTGTATTCCCCTGGCCATTACTGATGGGCCTTGAAGCTCCCTGGAGTTTTATGCATAAAAAAGAAAGATGTCAGATTTGCTTTCTTGAGTAGTTTTATCAGGGTCACCTGTGATCTGTACTTAACATTCAGTTGAAAGAGAGAGTTCCCAACAAAAAGATGATGGAACACAGCCAGTCCATTAGCATTGAGGCTGTGCTTTCTTCAAAACATCCTGACTGGACAGTCTCTAAATTAAAGAATGCTTTTTAAATGGCAGCAGTGGGAAAGATTTGTTGAAATTTTATGTCACTATAGATGAATTTTTGTGGAACAATAGAGATGATTGTCAGTACGGTAACCTTTGGGAAATCACAGTGAGGCGCTGTGCTCAAGTGCTTTCGCACATTACTTCATAGGATCTTCATAGAAGTCCTGAGGATCACTTGATATCATTCCCACTTCACATAAGAGAAAACTGAGGCCTATACATGATCTACCTTTGTACAGTTATGAAGAACTGTCCTTAATGGGATGCTGGCATTGATGCCAGAACCACATTAACTTACTCAGGGTGAAGTGCATTATGGGTTTCTAACTTAGAGTGTGGATATATGTTCACGGTGCTTTTGTCTATAGTCATTACTACCTCTGAATATTTTTTTTAAATTCAGAAGGAAAAAAAAATATTTCAAAACCTCATTTTATTTCTGGCTTTCTCATTAGCAAGCTAAACAAACTGAGCCATGTCATTTACCTATCTAGGGGTTGACATTCTTCTCTAGAAATGGAAAATTTTACTTGGTGAGCTTTGCAGTCTATAGCAACTCTAAAATTCTGGAATTTTATACAATAGGGGTCTTTCCACACAAAATACAATAGCAGAGCTCAGAATCTGGCATGAGGTCGGGGCATATTTTCTATTTATTGAGCACTTACTATGTTTCAGAATCATGCTAGGCAATCTACATACATCATATTATTTCTCACAGCACTCCTGCTAATGTTATTTCATTTTACAAATGAGGAAATACACTGAGAATCTAAGTAATTTGTCCAAAGTCACATCATATGTGGTGATGCAGTTGAGATATGAAAATCAGTCTGTTTGACCACAAAGCCTGCCTCTTAACCCTTGGGAGATTATTCAGGCTTAGGGACAGGATATGTTTATATAGTTTAGGCAGGACATTTCCCCTTGATGTCATTGGAAAAGTTTGCAAAGATTTTAGAAGAAAGAAATATCTTAGAAGAAGGAAACAAGAGAGTCAGAAAGAGATTTCTCTTTTTTTTGGTCTACATTTTCCTCACCTGGTATAAGGAATATTAATGTATTGTTAATGTTGCTAATAATAGTATTAACATTGAGCCAAAATTGTCCTATCTGTCATGAATCTTCAGGTTTATTTGTCTGTGTATGATTGAGAGGGATTTTCCATTCTTCATTATATCTCTGGACAGTACTGAGAGTGGACTACCTGATGTCTCGCATCTATTTCTATGCATGTAACAGACAGGACATATTTAGGATGAGCATAATAATTTATCATACAAATAGGGACACCTTTGAGAGTGAAAGGGGATGCTATTAATAACTGTGCTAGAACAACAGCAGGAACCAGAACTGTCCCAGGCGCATCAGGCAACATAGTCAGTCACCTTGGGTTTATAAGAATAGGTTTGTGTTTTCTTTCTTTCTTTCTTTCTTTCTTTCTTTCTTTCTTTCTTTCTTTCTTTCTTTCTTTCTTTCTTTCTTTCTTTCTTTCGGTTTGTGGATCTTATTCTGGTTGATGAGACAGATTTTTAGATATTTAGCATAAAATAAAAAATTATCGTTGGGACTCATGGCAAACACTTGTTGGGCAACGTTACATGCCAGATTCTCCTTGACATGTAGTATGCACGAAGTAAAAGGATGTTTAACCAAAGGTTCAAAGTCAGGATGATCCCTTGTCACAGAAATTAAGTATGAGACATGTACTGTGATTGAAGGTTTCACAGCACATGGAAGTCTTTTACTGAAAATCTGTAACATCTTCAACAAGAAGCAGACACTATTCAAGTGCCTGTAACTGACCAATACAATACTCAGTACTGGCACTCGGTGTACCATTGACCCAGAAGGTCACATGTGTAGATAGCACATGAACCTTTCTCATTTTATACTCTGTTCTCTCACATTAGTGCTGTGATTATGCTATATATAAGTTCTCCTAAGAAAAGACAAGAATACTTTTAACTTCTGTTATATCCTTGTATCCATTAAAAGGACATGGCATCCTTTTGTTCAGGGGTGAGACAAGTTTTTGTTACAAATAAGCTCTAGGAATAGTATTTCCTCTCTGTGGCCTGCCCCAGTTGGATGGTAAGATATTCAACAGTTGTATCCATTTTCTTTGTATTTTAGTAAGTGATACAACTGTTCTCACAGCTCAGATAGAGTTTCTAACTATAATTTTACACTAAAATAGAAGAATAGGTTACCAAATAAAGATATTTTAATGGGTTTAAAAGTTAGGACTTCCCTCTTACAAAGTAGCTTTCATCTAATAGTGTATTGGTTACCTCTATTGTTTGGTTGGGTATTCTGGTTCTATAAAACACAAAAATTAAAACAAAAACAAAAACACCCAGGTTCTGGATATTAATAAGTGACCTACAAATAAAGAAGTATAGAGACTCTTAAGCAATGGATACCTGTTTAATTTTTTAAATGTTTGCTTATACATTATGACCTTTTAAACAACTTTATTCATTCATTGAACAAATATCTAATAGTATCTGTACACTAAGTAGCAGTTACTGGGATAGCTATTAGACATTCAAAAATGAATAAAATATAGTTTCTGCCTTCAAGCAACTGATTTTTGTGGAGGAGATGGACAAGACAGTAGGAAAATAGTGAAGTGAGCATAATAATAGTGGTATGCACTGGGTGTTGTAGGAGCACAGAAATCTCCCTGGTAGTTAAGGAAATGGAAGTGGGACCCAGATCACCACCTGGATTTGAATCCTAACTTTGCCACTGTTGGCTGTGTGGCCTTGAACAAGTTGCTTGACCTTTTTGTGCTTCATTTTTTTATTCATAAAATGAGGGTAAATAATGAGTTAATATTTATAAAGCCTTTAGTACAGTGTTTGCTATATAGTAATTGCAGCATTGCAGTCTGGTAAGTAAGTAAACCAGAACAGCTGAGTAGGAATTAACCAGATGCAATGAGCTTTGTTTGGGGTGGGTGTAGGAGAGATAGAATAGTTCCAGCAGAGGAAATCGCATGCATAAAAGGATTGGCCATAGTCGTTCATCTTGGAACTGCTAAAAAGAGCAGAGAGGGGGCAACAATGAGAGAGAAGAAACTGGAGAGGTAGGCAGAAACCATCTGACACAGTTTTGTATAAAAGCATGGCAGTAATTTGCATTTTCAGATTCATGTTTTCATAATATTTACATGGAAGATAGATTGGGGTCAGTCCAGAGACAAGGAGACTAGTCAGTCTATTGACATAGTTCTGATAGAAAATCACTGAGACCTTTTACTAAGGGTATTGGTAGTGGAGGTGGAGAGAAAGAGAATTGATTAGAGAGCTGTTACAAAAGTACTTAGGATTTGGTGACTGTTTGGATGTGTGGGATGAGGATGAGGAGAAATCAGATGTAACTCCCAGGTTTCTGGCTTGTTAGACAGGTAATGCTGAAGCAGAGACTACAGGAGATAAGAACAAATTAGGGTAAAGGTGGAGCAGGAGAGTGCATTTCATTTTAGGTATGTATTTTGAATGTGGGGCCTTTATAGGACAGTTGGAACTGTCCCATTAGGCGTTTACCTGTTCAGAAGATGTGGAGGTCAGGAGAGAAGTCTCAGCTGGAGAAGTGGATTTTGGAGTCCTCTTTAAATGCATGTTGAGTTGAACTTACGAAAGTGGGTGAGATTACATTAAGAAGAGGAATAAAGAAAGAATACAATAGAGCTTAGGACAGATTCCTGGTGACCGCTAATTTGAAGAGTGGACAGTAGCATAAAAACATGGGAAATAGACTGAAAAGGAAAGCCCAGAGAGGAGGAAAACTTGGAGAAGGTGTTGTCATAGAAACCCAGAGAGGAGAAACTTTCAAGAGGGAGAGAGTGGTCAACCATGTCAAATCCTGCAGAGATGTTGGGTAGGATGAGGACAGAAAAGTGTCCATTGAATTTAGCAACAAAGAGGTCATTATTGATTTTGTCCAGAGAGCTTCCAGGGGGTAATAAGGAGTGGCAGCCAGATTGCAGTGGGTTGAAGAATGAATGCGAGGAGAGGAAGTTAGGTTTGTCTATAAAGGAAAATCAAGACATGGGGCGGCGGAAAGGGGAGTGTAGGGTTATAGCTGTCTGTGTTGTAAGTGGCATCTTTATTGCAAAGTGAAAAGGTACTAAAAAATAGACAGATGTTGGGAGGATGTAATCAGAGAGAAAATGGCCAGAAAATATCCACCTCGCCCCACCCCCTTGGATGCAACAGCATGCAAAAGTTTATCATTTTTGCTCTCACTTATGTGATTTGCTTTGCCTCTTTTCACTGAGGAAATGCCTTCATTAATTTCTTAGTTATAAGATTCATTTATATGTAATTAATGATAATGTGGTTTGCAAGTATATATTTGTCACAGAAATGTTCAGTAGAAATGATATTGGTAGTAACTCTTGTGTCCTCTTTTTGGCAGCATTTCAGTCATATTCATAGCTCTGTTGAAGGATAGAAAAGGAAGCATTTGGAATGTTTTCTGTTTTGTTTCTGGGGCATTATGGGAGGGAGGGTTGTGTTTAAATAATAGTACACTCATTTTAGAAAATAAGACTAACACATGAAACAAATAAGAAGCAACACTGAAATGTGTTTAATAAAGTACTTGATTTTGGGGTACGGTGAAAGCAATTCTTTTGTTTGTTTGGCAGTCATTTTCGAAGAAGGGGAATGTTAGTGAATGGTCTGGGAGTTTGCTCCTGACCTTGAGCTGAACAAGTACTCTGAAGAAATCCTTTAATTTATTTCTGCTTGCCCTCTCTTCCTCCCTCCCTCTCTCCCTCCCTTCCTCCTTCCCTCCCTCTGTCCCTCCGTCTCCCTCCTTCTCTCCCTCTCTCCCTCACTCTCTCTCTCCCTCCCTCTCTTCTCTCTCTCTCTCCATCCATACCTCCTCCTTCTCTCCATCCCTCCCTCTGCTTTCCTTCATCCATTTGTAAAATAGAAACAATAACAATAGTCATCTCTTCAGGAAAGGCTGGTAGGAAAAGTTTCTAGTTAATAGAATGATTGGTACATGTTTTCTGAGTCATTGTCCATTGGCTTGTTGCCAGAAGATGATCACTTTATGTGGAGAGACAATTTTTTTAATGGTAATTTTCATTGTTTTCTAGATTTTTCTATTTCATGTTGCTATTTTTAAATGATAAGGGATAGACAAGTGCCCCTTTTATTTAACATATAATAATATATTAAGGGAAAGTTATATTAACAGATAGGAGGAAGTTTAAGCATTAGGTTAGCCACTGCTCTCTGCTTTATATCACTTTAGGCCCCTCCTATCCCAACGTATCAGTCGATTTAAAGCAGTGGTCAGCAACCTTTTTTTGGGCCACGGACCATTTTAATGTCAGAAAATATTTTCACAGACCAGCCTTTAGAGTGGGACGGATAAATGTATCATGTGACCGAGACAAGCGTCAAGAGTGAGTCTTAGACGGATGTAACAGAGGAAATCTGGTCATTTTAAAAAATAAAACATCGTTCAGACTTAAATATAAATAAAACAGAAATAATGTAAGTTATTTATTCTTTCTCTGCGGACCAGTACCAAATGGCCCATGGACCGGTACTGGTTTGTGGTCCAGGGGTTGGGGACCACTGATTTAAAGTACCTGTCAGCAGGACCCTGCCTGGCATTAAAGGAAAATTCATCTGATGAGTTTCTCCTTGAGATAATTAACTGCAGAATTGTCAGGTTTTTAAAGAGCTCTCTTGCCCTGTCACAGCTTCTTTGGCTGTGACAAAAGTTTAGATGTTGGGATGAGTCAATTTAAATGTACAGAAGGATATAAGGAATGCTTTTGGGTTTTTTTTGTAGCCTCAGAAGATGTTTTCTAAGGCAAAAGTCTATCTTCAATAGACAGAATTCAGAGATACTTGTTATTTCAGTGTCTATAATAGTTGATTCTTCAAGGGCTTAGACCCACTAAAGCCATCCAACTTGAGAGCTGTTGGATTAGAAACACAACCCAGTGGTAGTATTGTTTTAATTAGGATACGGTATTCACAGAATCATGGAATAATAGTGTGGGAAGGGGATGTACAAGTCATCTATTCAACCAATTACCCCCAATGCAGGAACTCCTCTGTAAGGATCTTGTGAGCATTTTTACTAATAGGTTAACTGTTGCAGGTATGAGCACGTGTACCCTATAATAAGTCTAAATGTGCCTCTCTGTTATTATATACATTATTTGTCCCGATCTCTAGACCACCACCCTGTTTTCATGAGAGTCTTTCAAGTGTGTAATGACAACTTTCATAGCTTTTCTAAGTCTTTATTTTTCTTTATTTATTTTTGTGAGAGATACAGAAAGAGGGATAGATAAGGATAGACAGAAAGGGAGAGAGATGAGAATCATCAATTCTTCATTGCAGCTCCTTAGTTGTTCATTGATTGCTTTCTCATATGTGCCTTGAGGGGGGCTACAGCATAGTGAGTGACCCCCTGCTCAAGCCAGCGACCTTGGACTCAAGCCAGCAACCTTGGGCTTCAAGCCAGTGACCTTTGGGCTCAAGCCAGTGACCATGGGGTCATGTCTATGATCCTACACTCAAGCCAGCAACCCCACGCTCAAGCTGGTGAGCCACTGCTCAAGCCAGATGAGCCTGCACTCAAGCTGGCGACCTCAGGGTTTCAAACCTGGGTCCTCTGTGTCCCAGTCCAATGCTCTATGCACTGCACCACCATATGGTCAGGCAAGTCTTTATTTCTTTAGATTAAGAATTTCTATTTTTCACAACTGCTTATTTTCTTTAAACATGATCTTCAGAGTTTTCAGTCTCTTCTCTACCAAATCTGTCATCTATTCAAAATCTATGTCTTACATAGGGTCCACTATAGCAGAATATTATATTTGTGCATCTGAACCCTCTGTCTACTTACTGACACCTAATGAAAGAGTGGCCGAAAGAGTCTAGACAACGCCTGATTTTTGATTGAATTAGATTACATAACTGGTTCATGGCAAAACACTTAATGGCTATTAGAAATCACCTTATTCTTCATTTGAACTGTTGACAACCTGGGTCTTCTCTAATCTGTATATGGTACTTGACTTTTTTGTTTGTTTTAAGATAAATTAACTTCTTTATATTCCTACCTGCCGAATTTCATTTGAATTTGAATAATATTGTTTTAAACATTTTTATGCCAATCAAAATTAATTAAAATTTCTGTTGATCATCCAGATTATTAACTAATCTTTCTGCTTTGGCTATTGGAAAAATAACTAAAATGTTGGCCTTTAAAGTCTTTTTCCAAGTTGTTGATAAAGTTTTTGAATAGGCTAGATCTAAACACACCATTCTGGGAATTTCTACTAAGGCATGTTGCCATCCATCAACTAACTTGGCTACTTGTTCTTGATATTTTCCTTAAGGATCTTCCTGGGTCTTAGTTAAATGCTGTCTTGAAATTAAGAGATATTTTGTGGCTTTCTTCTAATGATGGACTGATTGTTCTGTCAAAAAAAAAAAAAAAGCAATATGGGATGAATTTGGCATGCTTTCATTTATTAATATTTAATTTTTAGGGAAAAGTGTTATAGTTTTTTGGGGTTATAATTTTACCTACTCTTTTACCTTTAAAAAAAATCTGAACAAAGCCTGTGCTCATCTCCATTCTCTAGGCACCTCCCCTGTTTTGTGGGATGTCTCAAAGTTCCTAATTTTGATTCTACACACTCATCCTCAAACTCTTTCAGTATCCTGAAATGTAGTTGGTCTAAGTTTGCCAACTTGAATCCATTTGAAATTATTTGATGCTGTTTTTCCTACTCTCTTTCATCTTTGATGGAGTTTGAGTTTTTCTTTTTGATTCCTGTTCTACCCTTCCCAGAGAGAAAATTAAATGAGATTAAAAAAAGGAATTGAAATGTGCTACTTTCTGTCACCCTTTATTATTACATTGTACCCCCTGGATACTGGTCCTGTAACATTCTTGTTTATCTTGTTCTAAACAACCTTATGTAATCTTTGTCTTTTTTTTTTCTTTCTTCTTGCAAACATCAGCATTCTGGAATTTAGCCTAAAAATAAACAGGAAGGTTGAATTCTTGAAAGTTGATGTTGCTATTTCCGATCTTTTCACACAGAGGTAGTTTGCCATACAATATTGTTTTGTCATACAACAACCTGTGTTTGTGCATGGGAGCATGCATGGGAGTCTATAGCCCGTAACTTTATTGGTAAATTAGATGAGACTAAAAAGGAATTGAAGATTATGAATTATCTCTCCTGACTGTTGAATATTTTATGTCAATTAGACATTTACAAAACCCAACTATAGTATTATGATCCACTCATAACCATTACAAGACTGGCATATATCCATACAACAATAGCCATTGCTGAGGCTACTGTACTATCCTGGCACAAATCATACTAAACTGGAGTCCCCTGGATATAATGAATAGTAATATAATTTTGTACTTATTCTCCTAGCATGATGAAGCAGCCAAATTGAGTTTCTAGATAAATTTTGACATATGGGTCTTATTCCTAAAGAAAAAGAGCTATTGTTGCTCTGGCTTTGTTCCAGAATTCTTCAGAAGTCCACAGTGCTTATTGTTGTGTTACAAAAAGGTACTACAAGTATTTTTTTTTTAAATGAAAAAGAACAAATTGCTAAGTTCAATTAGTCCTTTGGGGCAGATTTTGGAATTTCTTTTCAGTCTGGCTGCTGGGTCCTACATGAACTATTTTTTGACTGACACAGGGACAGTCAGTCTTAAAGGCCTGTGAACCATAAGGCCACTGTGGGAGCTTCTAGTTGATGGTAAAAGGATCAAGCAACCGTCCTTCTCCACACCAATGCAATGTGACGTGAACATCACTTTAAAAAATCAGCCATTAGAGAGGAATTTAAAAAGTGGCAGAATCTAAACAAACCTAGGCCTTTTGGCTGACAGTCTGAGAACTCCACTTGACATTTATGAGTAGATGCAGTCTGAGGAATCGTGTAAGAATAATCAGTTCAAGGATGCTTTTAATTAAAGTTTAAGGTAAATGGAAAACATACATGCTAAAACATCTCAGTTGACACTGTCTCTTATGCTTATAATGAGGATTAGTAAGTGTGTATGTATTTAAAAGTTGGGCCATGATCTGTAAATATCTCACAGGCAGACAAGATTTTAGGGTTAAACATCTAGTGGTAGCAGAAAGCAGAATTAGTGTCGACGTATAGCCCAAATCAGAAGCTTGAAGGAGGACAGCCACCCTAGGGACCAGTGTCTAGATGAAATGCTGCTTATGGGTGTTCCCAGTTGACCAAAATGTTCCTTGTGGGTTTGTAAAGAGTGTCAGATCTTTCCTATGTGTGCTTATAAAGTGTCCTCAGAGTGGAACTATTTTGGGATGAAGTCATAGAGGAACAGAAATTCTCCTGCCACTTGTTTAGTAGTACTGGCTCAGCTTTGAGTATCCAAGGAACTCTGAGATTGTTCTGATTAACATTAATTCAGCCCTCTGTCAGGCTTATGTGAAATATCCAATCCAACCATTTGTCAATGGCATATTAAAATGTTTTCCACAGGACCACAGAGCGGTGGGTGGGTGACCTTTACATGGACATGATGTTTGCTGAGCTGCACAGCACAGAGCAACAGCTATCAACTGTAATGAAAAAATTTTGCTCATGCAAAAGAGTCTTGAGACATCTTGCTTCTCTGTCATGTCAAGTCTTTGCTGTAAGGTCAGAGGAAGTATCCGACACACACAATTTTCAGTAGCAGCATCTGAGCAAGTGTGCTGACGGAAGTGGGGTCCCACCTGAAGGAAGCTGAATTTAGGTCTCAGCTTGTTTCCTGGAAGGAAGATATTGCTGTTAGACAGAGGCAGACATGAGATGGATGAGAACTGAAAGAAGATAAAAAGAGAGGCTTTCCCATGTCAGGTTTCTTCACAGCTATGTCTGTTGTCCTGCCACAACCCTGCTAGAATAACTTTTGGCTGAGTCCAAATTTTGGGAGCCAAACCAGGCATTGACTGTTTCTTCAACACAGCTGTACAAGCTGGTTTCAAAGTTGATGGCAACTGCTCTCTGCGGATCTAAAACTATTCATTCAGATGTTTATTGACTGCTTACTTAGATCTGGGAAAACTGGTGAATGAGACAAAATACTGTTTCTGTCCTCGTGGAGTGCGAGCAAGTCCTGAAGAGGTTAATTGTTTGCTCGTAACTATGATAAATGCTCTATTAAAAGCTTTTAATAAGGAGGTCTAACTTTGTCCTGGTGCGGCTGGAGCAATCACAGAGTGCATTCCTGAGGAAGTTATGGTTAAGCATAAATTTAAAGGATACACTGGGGTTAGAGGCAAAAAAAAGGAAAAAAAAGGTGGGGTGAAGCATTCCAGACAGTGGGAAGAGTGTATGCAAAGTCTGAGGTAGCAAGGAGCTTGGTACTGAAGATACAGAAAGTCTAAAAAAAATCCAGCCTATTTGCAGCAGATGAGCAAAACAGGTGAGGAAGGAGAAAGAGCCAGACTTATAGAGCCTCCTGGGCCATAGCAGAGGTTTTGGCCTTTCCCCTAAAAGCAAGGGAAGGCATTGAGGTGCAAAGCTGGGGGAATGACATGCATAGCCTGCTACCTGTAAGGAAACCTCTGGTTCCAGGTACACCGATGACTGCGGCTGGAATGGGGCAAGGGCCCTGAGAGGCCTGGGGGTGACCACTGCAGACGCCCAGAACAGAAAATGGGAACAAGGGAGAGGGCAGTGCAAGAGACAGAAGGAGAGAAGTGGAAGCATTTAGGTATATTTATTTATTTATAATGTGGAATGGTCAGGTCTTGGCTTAGATGCCACAATGGTGGTTGAAATGCCAGTCTTTAGGGCAGCCTCAGAATCTTACCTGATCACTCTGGCCATCTTACCTCACTTTCTGGAGTGTTTATTTAGATTAATGCTAGACAGTTAGAGCCCCAAACTAAGTATGTGTTCTAACAGACTCTGCCTCATGTAGAAAAATCACACTCTCCTGTGCTTTTTATCTGTGGAACAATTGTACTTAGAGACAACTCAGCAGGAAAACTGTTAATAACTGGTGATAATATCATCTCACTGCTTCAGAGTAAATGTTTTGTTTTTTTCAAAGTTCTAAGGTCAGTTACTTGCAATATTTCTGCCTACATGGTTAAAGGTGCAGATAAATCAAGGTGCAGATATCATAGGCTTCTTACAGCTTATTATAGGAATAGGAATTCTCTTGGAGTAATTTCAGTAAATTTGCAGTGTAATCAAATGCAATATATTCATTTCAAATGATTTTGAGTCATTTTTATTTTTTCTATTTTAAAAATGAGTTGTGTTTAGTAACCTCACTTCCCAGTCTCTATACTATTACTGTTATTACCTCTCCTCCGTATTCTGTAAAATCTCTTCCAACTCTCAAATTCCGTGATTTTCCTACCTCTCTTTTTATCTCTCATTCCATCTCTTACCTGTTTTCCATCTCTCTCTGTGTGGATGTAATGGCTGGCATGAGAGCTGTGTGTTAGAATTTTCAAGGAGTGTGGTTATCAAGGGAAGCTTGGGCCCCAGCCGTTGCTGGTCCTCTTCCCTCAATTTCCTCTGTGCATTAGCTTCGAGTGCAGTCATTACTCATTTAGTCCTCAAATAAAATGCTTTTTGTTACAATGACATTTTTTCCCTGGTATAAGCCAAAATGTCATATCAGTCTGATAATGTGTATTTTATAGCAATTGGCAGATTTTATTTGTGTGGGGAGTTTTTTATAGTTGTTGGTTACCTCTTTTTAAAGTTGCTATTTGGATAAAGGAGGATTTTATTTCTTAACTAGGATTATTCCTTTATCGGATATTAATTTAGAATTGTTTTTTCTCCCTCTAAACACCAAATTTGTAGAGATGCTACATGGTTAATTTTTTTTCCTTTTAACTGGATTAGCCCCATATCAGGTATTTCATAAAGCCAGGATAAATGTATTTAAGAGAAAATATCCATCTTATGAGTAATATTTCTCCCAAAACAATGAGGCCCATTTAAAGGAATACCTGAAATAAAAATAATCCTAAAGATAGATCTAATGCATCAGACCACTGAGTCCCTTTAAACCTTATTCAATACAT
The DNA here is from genome assembly GCF_036850995.1 of Saccopteryx leptura. Taxonomy (NCBI): domain Eukaryota; kingdom Metazoa; phylum Chordata; class Mammalia; order Chiroptera; family Emballonuridae; genus Saccopteryx; species Saccopteryx leptura. The sequence goes on along the minus strand of NC_089505.1, from coordinate 272,837,779 downwards.
GCTTGATTAACAAATAATCCTGTTAAATGAATGAAACCCCAGTGTGCCAAATGGAGACCTACGAAGCAATCATGATCGTACTTGTTATGGGAGAATGATAGATGAATAAATCTACTGTGCCATTAATTTATGACTGAACTACGATGAAATCCCTGGGGCAATAACTAAATCTGTTAGAGCAATAGATTTATCATCTTCTTTCAAACAACTGCTTTCTAGGAATTTAACAAAATACTATATTATCTGAGTCTCCTTGTATCTATTTACTTATGTGAGAGCAGGCAGTTCCTTCTCGGCAGTCAGAACTAAGTAAATGTTTATTGTTATTGTTACTAACCATAGCAAGAACAAACTATGATGGGAACTATCATGCTGATAGCTAGTCCTCTCTGCTTCTGTTTCTCCAAACTGGATCAAAGTTGCCTTAGCTTTTAGATAGTTTGGTGTAAATAATTCCACTTCTTAAAATATTAAAAGCAAGCCAACAAAAATAGGCCACAGGCTATTTTGTAAACAATCTGCGCAACTGTATAATGTGGTTCCATTTAGCTTATAAAAGCACAAATTTGGGGACTGTGCTTTAAGAAAATCATCGGAGATTGATAGGATATCAGTGTTGCATATTTTATCTTCGAAAGACAGCCAACAGTATTTTAGTGTTACTGCACTTTTAGATAGGCACTTACTGGTACAAAAAATAAAAAATGTTTGCAGCTAAAGGATAGATAATCTGAAATTTTTGAGTGCTTAAATTCAGAGCATGGTGGCAAGGTTAAAAGAGGCTTTATGATCAACAAACAGAACTGTTTAATGCGATCTTTTTTTTGTTTTGGGTAAACTAGAGCTGATATTTTAAACCTGGGTTTGTCTTTTTTTTTTTTAAACCAATGTAAGGGAACTTAAGAGATAAGATCAGAATAAAAAGATAGATTTGTTCAGTAATATAGAAAGATGTGAACTTGAAGTTTGATTTTTTGCTTTATTTTTTAAATAGAAAAATGAAGAATTTGTAGATGTGAGGTAAAACAGGAAGGATTTCCTTAAAACTGAAGTGAAGAAAGAATTTGGTCCGAGGTAATATTTGAGGTCAGATTTTAATATGCATTTAATAAACACATAGGTAGGGCTATGCAAATGAAACTTAAATATTATCTTACTTTTAATCTACTCCTCTCTTTTCACCGTTAGTAGTTAGGCATCATAATTTTTTAAATTAAAATCTGTATGCAGCAATTTTGTATATTCTCTTGTTTCTAAGGCCTAATAACAAATAAATACAAATACATACATGCAGTGTGTTTCATTTATTTGCACAATTATTCATGATCAAATTATTCATATAACATAGTTCTAAGGTATTCTTTAATGTAATCTTGGGTAGAAATAAAGAAAAAGAGAAATACAAGTTATAGCTATTGCAGAACTTATATTGAGATGACAGTAACATATGGAATAATTCATTAGAACATTGTCTATGACGTGACTCAATTATGAACTATCTTCTTAAATTATAACTAATTCTTTGTAATTTAAAAATATTTTTCCCTTTTTATGGTGATAAAATATGCATAACATAAAATTTATCATTTTAAACATTTTTAATTGTATGGTTCAATGGCATTAAATATGTTCACAGTGTTGTGCAACCATTACCACTATTTATCTCCAGAACATTCTTATCTTCCTAAACTAAAAGTTGTACCCGATAGACAACAACTCCCCATTTCCCTTTCCTTTCAGTCCTTGGCTACTCCTATTCTACTTCCTGTGTCTATGAATTTGACCACCTTGAAGACCTCATATAAGTGGAATCATACAATATTTGCCTTTATACAAATATTGAATGCATTTGACTTCAAAGTTCATCCATGTCGTGGCATGTGTCAGAGTTTTATTCCCTTTTAAGGCTGAATATTACAGCAGTCCCTCCTTATCCAGTTTCCCTTTCTGGGATGTCAGTTGCTTGTGGTCAACTAAAATTAAAAAATATTAAATGGAAAATTCCAAATCTAAACAATTTGTAAGTTTTAAATTGTGGCCATTCTGAGTAGCATGATGAAATCTCATACTATCTTGCTCCATCTGGCCCCAGATATGAATCATACTTTTGTTCAGCATATTTATGCTACATATATAGATTACCTGCCCTTTAGACACTTCAGAACCTTCGTGGTTGTAGTTGTCAGATAGACTGTAGCAGGATCCCAGTGCTTGTCTTAAGTAACTCTTATAGTAGCATAGCGCTATGTCATAACGCCTACCTCATTCACCTCACTTCATCTCATCACGTAGGCATGGTGTCATCTCACATCATCACAAGTAGAAGTGTAAGTACAGCACAATAAGATATTTTGGGAGAGAAGCCATATTCCCATAATTTTTATTACAGTATATGTTTTTTTTGTGTGTGACAGAGACAGAGAGAGGGACAGATAAGGAGAGGCAGATAGAAAGGGAGAGATGAGAAGCATCAAATCTTTGTTGCGGCACCTTAGTTGTTCATTATTTGCTTTCTCATATGTGCCTTGACCAGGGGGCTACAGCAGAGTGTGATCCCTTGCTCAAGCCAGCGGTCTTGGGCACAAGCCAGCGACCTTGGGCTTCAAGCCAGCAACTTTAGGGCTCAAGCCAGTGGCCATGGGGTCATGTCTGATTCAATACTCAAACCAGCAACCCCATGCTCAATCTGGTGAGTTGCAATCAAGCCGGATGAGCCCACATTCAAGGTGGTGACGTCAGGGTTTTGAACCTGGGTCCTCTGTGTCCCAGTCCAGCGCTCTATCCACTGTGCCACCACCTGGTCAGGCTACAATATATGTTTTAATTGTTCTATTTTATTATTAGTTATTGATGTTAATCTTTTAATGTGTTTAATTTATAAATTAATCTTTAGCATAAGTATGTATATACAGATATAGAAAGAAACATAGTCTATACAGGGTTTGGTACCATCTGTGGTTTCAGACGTTCATTTGGGGTCTTGGAACATATTCCCATGGATAAGGGAGGAGTGCTATATTGCATTGTACAATATCTATAAACCATATATTGTTAATCTGTTGATGAACATTTGGATTATTTCCTCCTTTTGGCTATTGTGAATAATGCTATTTTGAACATGGGTGTACAAATATCTGTTTGAATCTATGCTTTCATTTTTTTTAGGTATATACCTAGAAGTAGAATTGCTGCATCATATGCTAATTCTGTTTTTCACAGGAGTTGTACCATTTTACTACATCCCCACTGGCAATGCACATAGGTTCCAGTTTCTCCACATCCTTATTGATACTTTTTTTTTAAACAGAGACAGAGAGAGAGTCAGAGAAAGGGATAGACAGGGACAGACAGACAGGAATGGAGAGATGAGAAGCATCAATCATTAGTTTTTCGTTGCGCATTGTGACACCTTTGTTGTTCATTGATTGCTTTCTCATATGTGCCTTGACTGTGGGCCTTCAGCAGACCGAGTAACCCCTTGCTCGAGCCAGTGACCTTGGGTCCAAGCTGGTGAGCTTTGCTCAAACCAAATGAGCCTGCGCTCAAGCTGGTGACCTCGGGGTCTCAAACTTGGGTCCTCGGCATCCCAGTCCAACGCTCTATCCACTGTGCCACTGCCTGGTCAGGCCTCACCAATACTTATTTTGTTTTTCTCTTGTTTCTTTCCTCCCTCCCTCCCTCTCTCCTTCCTTCCTTCCTTCTTTCCTTCTTCTCTCCCTCTCTCCTTCCTTTCTTCTTTCTTTCCTTCCTCCATCCCTCCCTCCCTTCCTCCCTCCTTTCTTTCTTCCTTTTGTTCTTCCTTCCTTCCTCTCTTACAATGTACATAGGATCTGTTTTAATCATGTGATCCCTTGCTCAAGCTAGCGACCTTGGGCACAAGTCAGCGACATTGGGCTTCAAGCCAGCAACTTTTGGGCTCAAGCCAGTGACCATGGGGTCATGTCTGATGGCCCCATGAGGGTAAGAGACACAAATATGGAAATGATTATCATGAAGGAAGAAACTTATACTCACAGATTTCTAGAAATAGGAGGCAGAGCATGCCACGCAGAGGCATATGGGAAAGCACCAGGATCAGACTGGAGTCAAATGGAGAGTATGGCTCAGAGCCTTTATTGGGGTTTTCATGGAAATGAATGGGTGAGGCAGGGTAGGTATGTTCAGTATACTTAGTATTAGAAAATTTGAATAATTTTAATGATAATAATTATAATAATAATAGTAAGTGTTCTATTGAAGGGGGTGCTCTAGGCTCTATAGGTGAGGTCCCTAGCTGTCCAGTACCTGGCTCTGGGGGAGGGAGAATATTAACTTGGTGTGTGAGATTTTGATAAAAGAGATGGTTAAGGATGTGGGCTCTGGATTGGTTGGTTTGTATATCAAAGACACACTTTGCTTTCTCTGGGAATTAGCTAGCCCTGGAAGGGACAGTTTTTCCAGGATAAAGACCCCAAATGCCCGAGGGTCAAGAAAAAATGAAAATAAATAATAAGAAAACGTCAGTACAAATTGTGATTTTGATTGAGGTTGAATTGACTTATAGAGTAATTTGATAATAGATTTCATGAGGGTCCAGCATGATGTGATCACTGATCAAAGTTAATGTGATTTTGTGACTTGTACTGTGTTTACCAGCCATAGGAGCAGGTGAGGAGATTTTGGTTGGGGAGATTACCCAGATCTGAGGAATAGAATATTAGGATTAGTGAGTGAAGGAGTCAAGAATAATAGTAAGTGTCACGCTGAAGCTAGAGAATGCTTATGATTTGTTTAGAACTAGCCTCAGTTGCACAATTTTAAAAATGCAACTCAAAAGATAATTATTGACACTTAAATATCTTCACATCTTCAATAGTCATCACAACCAGACAAAAATAGTGCAGAGAACATTCATTTATTCAGATTTGGTGGAAAGAATGCTGGTGTTCATTGCTGGACCTGTATTCAAGGAGTTTATTTCAGAAAGATTTACTTTCTTGGACCATGTATTAATACCATTTCTTCAAAGGTATGTGTATTCAAATATGAAATATTTTCTGTAAGCATTCTTGTGAAACGATTCCTTGGAGTAGGCAAACCACTTTTTTTTTTTTTTTTTTTTTTTTGAGAGGAGGGAGGGGGAAAGAGAGAGAGAGAAAGAAAGAAGAGGGGAAGAGCAGGAAGTATCAACTCCAGTATGTGCCTTGACCAGGCAAGTCCAGGGTTTCGAACCGTTGACCTCAGCATTCCAGGTCAATACTTTATCCACTGTGCCAACACAAGCCAGGTTGGCAAATCGCTTTGATATTGGTTGTAACCAGGAAAATGCCATGAACTCCCAGATGCTTTTATAGTACAGATGAGTTGTAGTGACAAAAGTAATGAAACTTTTTGAATGCCTCAGTTTTTATAATAGCTTTATATAAATTCAGCATATGAATAATGCTTGAAAGTAAATTACATTGTTAAGAATGATATACAATAATATAAAGTACTTAACATTTATAATGAGATCATTTATTAAAGAAAATACCATTACATAATAATCAGGCTAATAATTTCATTTGGAAATAATACTGTATTAATTTGATGTATTCATACTAACAGTGAACATGATATTTTAAATCTTGCTGTCACATAATTATGCTGCTACTTCATGAAATGTTGTAATGTGTCACTGAGGTATTTTTAAGTGAAGAGGTGGAAAAAAACTCCTGGCTGAGTCATAAAGCTGAGGATCTTTTCTTTCCTAATCTTCTACCTGGAGCAAGTCTCTCTAGAATAACAACACCGGCCTTTAGCAAAGACTTGAAACACCTTCCTAGTTCTACAAGGCAAACTGGGTAATTGGGTGTGATGTTAGGTTTGGAATGAAAAGGTATTTTAAGGTTGTGAGTTATGGTCTGTATAATTGTTATTTAAAAAAAGAAAAAATTCAAAGGGAAAGTGAGAGAAGGATTTGAAGACCACACAATTCTGTACTAGTTAGCCAACAGAATGACTATTTGATACAGGCCTCATAACTCCTTGACTCTGGTGCCTGTACTTTTTTTGTTTTGTTTTGTTTTTGCGAGGGAGAGACAGACAGACAGACAGATAGGAAGAGAGAGAGATGAGAAGCATCAACTCATAGTTTTGGCACCTTAGTTTTTCATTGACTGCTTTCTCATATGTGCCTTGATGGGGAGGGGCACATAGCAGAGTGAGTGACCCCTTGCTCAAGCCAGCGACCTTGAGCTCAAGCCAGTGACCTTTGGGCTCAAGGCAGTGATTATAGGTTCATATCTATGATCCCACACTCAAGTTGGTGACCCCATACTAAAGCTGGATGAGCCCATGCTCAAGTTGGTGGCCTCGGGGTTTTGAACCTGGGTCCTCAATGTCCCAGGGCAATGCGCCACCACCTGGTCAAGTTCTGGTACCTGTACTGTTTTAAGGAATATGTTTCTATAAGAAAAATGAACACACAGACACACATATTACATTTAGTGAATTTAATCTTTAAAGATATGGGTTATAAGATTTAAAGCTACAGTACTCCTCCTTTTTACTTGCTCTGATGAAAGGCTTCATCTGTTGTTGTTTTTCTGTATCACAAAAGTAGAGTGTTTAAGTTCCCATCATGGTGTAGAATCAGTGGCAAATCTACATCTCTGACCCTGGTGCAAGGGCTGGTGTCATGGCTCACAATTAAATCATCAGAGGGACCTCCTTCTGGGAGATGTCAGGGATCATTCTCTTAGGGGAGCTGACCATATGCAGGGTGTTCTTGACAGATAGCTGGAACTCATAGTGGATGAGTTCCTTCCCAAAGCTCATCATTGGGTGGGATGGTGGGCTAGCATGACTTGGACCACGTATGAGCATCTAGCAGGGCCAGGCTGGTACTTCATGAGGTAGGTGGAGCAGCATGTGGCCCTGCTTCATCTCCGCACAAGGATGTGGTCAGCGATGGGGTCAGAGAGGTCACAGAGCTGTGAGATGGGTGTGTCAGCCGCAGGCACCTGTACACATGGGATGTCCTCATACAAGGTATTCACCACCTCTACCTAGATGATGACAATGGTGCTCTGGTTGCTCGAGAGCCTAAGTTTGTTGTTGGCAGCCATCCCACTGCTGACACATGGGATGCTGGTGGTCTGTGAGAGGCCACTGACCCTGGGCTGTCGGACCTACAGTGGGAAGGTGCATGGAGATGCTGTCATCAGGTCAGTAGGTCAGCAGCCAGTGAGGTATAGAGGCTGCATCTTTCTGCTAGGTTTGTCCACGGAAAACTACGATCTCCTGGGGGCTACAGCAATTCTCGTTGAGAAGTAAGTTCAACTCAGAGTAGGAAGCCCCCTCCACAGGCCCTGCCCATCTCCCTGGCAACACTCCAGGCAGCATAACAGCAGCTGCCAGGGACAGTCCTGCCACACCCTGAAAAAATGAACGCATATTAAAGTATGTAACCGATTGGTGCATTGGAATAAATCGTGTCTCAAACTTTATTCAGCGGTGGAAATGAAAACAAAATGCAAAGCTCCATCTTTGGCTAAAGTTTGCTAACATATCAGGAGGTAGGTTGAAATGACAGTGGGTAATATGAAGTACCAGACAGTACTTCTTGCTGCGATACTTTACAGCTGTCACTGGCTGCGTGTTTTCTTAAACTGATATCAGCTACTATTTATACACTTACAATTTCTGGTCAGATTAGGGTGGAAGGTTGTGGTACCCACGTATATAAAATAATACAATAATGTTCTATTCTTTTTGGAACAAATTTGTTACATGAAATGTCAGATGAGTCATTTTGCTCATGTCAGATATTTGAAAGTAATGGAAAGATGCCAATGCGGAAGCCCAGTAATTCATGCACTGGTGTAATGGAGCAAATGAAATGCAAAGCTCTTGTACAGGTCCAATTTCAGCGCCAAACGCTTACCTGTCAGTCAGCAAAATTGTCCCTGAATAAAAATGAACCCCATCTGAGAGGCAAAGCATTTTAATATACATCACATTCTTTGACTCTATTGCGAGGGAGAAGCTGCATGGAAAGAAAGAGAATGCCGCTGAAAAAGACATTTAACAGCAACCCCTGAGCATGCTGAAAATCTTGCTCGCACTGCTGCCCACAAAAGGTTTTTGGTTTGTCCTTTCTCTCCTGAGCTATTGACAAACTCTTTAGCATTGCTCCCCGCTACCCCCCATATCTCTTATCTACACTGAAAGGTGACTGATTTACCCCAGACAGTGAGAGATTTGGCCACTCAGAGATGTGGAGACCAAGTTTTCGACAGGTAACTTTGTTGTTGTCTGGGTGCAGCTGGGGGATGTCTTTATGAAAGCGACAATTAAAAATGTGTGTCACACAAATCAAAAGTCAGACATACCCTCGGAGAAATTATTATTATGGCCTAGAGTGACTGCCATTCTTTTTGAAAAGCCTTTCATTTTGGAATCGGTTCCCACTTTTCTTTATGAGCAAGCATCTTACAGAAATGAAGTGTCCTAGCTTTATTTTTTTAGACCCAATTCCTTGTGGTTTTTAAAAGCAAATGAAAAAGTTAAGAATTTGTGTGCTTCAGTGCCCACACACCCAGGGCTTCCTGAACCCAACTCTAGGAGTCATGATTGGTTCTACTCTGGAAATCTCTGTTTTCCCTTTCTGTGTTTTAAGACTCTAAGTGCATACAGGGGCCTAAGCAGCTATTGAAAACAAGTAATGACTAGTTCTTCTAAATGTTAATGATTGAGAATGAACTAGCAATCAGGGCTCAAAAATAAAATAAAATAAAGTGTGCTGTATTAGAAACGATAATAATTAAATCAAGCCAAGGTGCTCTATACTTATGACGGCACTAATGCTTGAAAAATTATGAGTACAGGGGAAATTTACATAAATCCTCTTTAAATAATGTAGGTAAAAAAGGGAAAGAAAGAAAACCACGGTCACAGTGCTGAATTTGTTTTAATCCCCGGTTCAAGTGGTTCTAGAAATAATCATACTTGTATCAATCTATATTGCATGACTTTTGTAAGATGTGAAAATAGTGTTTTTCAGTAAATTGTCACTTATTATTGTTTATTTAGGGCCACTAACATAGAAAAATTTCTCAGCTACAGTGTCAAAAGAATAGGGACAATTTGATGTTTTCTTTTGATGCTGTTTGTTGATATCTAGACCACTGTAGTTTGATTGCCTAACATTAAACCTATAATAACAGTGCAATCATAGCAGTATCATCATGAATGTTGTTACAATAGAAACAACATTTACACAGCTTCAGAATGGTAATTATCAAACTTTTTGTCATGAAGCGCTTATTTGCTAGCATTGATCTGCCCCGGTCAGTTGTTAGCTCTTCTCATCTGAGGTGTATTGATTGTATAATCAGTAGATAGCGGCTGTGGGCTGATGAAATTCAGTGTTGTTGGGCAAATTATCGGCTGCTTGCCTGTTGACCTGGACCCTGCTGGTTATACCTTAGACGCTGGTGGGATTATTACTCATTTTAGTGACCTTACTTTACAACAGAGCACTCTGTATTATTACACAAGATAAATGCCATCCTTCTTGCTGTGGTTGTGGTTGACTACACAAATGTCAGAAGCTAGGCAGTCAGTATTTGTCTCTTTGTGTGAATATAATGATAAAGAGATCAATGTACCTAACTGATGATCATAATGAGGCCTTACATGTATGTAGCACTTTATCATGTCCTACGATTTGTGACAAATCTGTTAAAATTCTTGTTTTATTAATAGGAACACCGAGACCTAGATTTAGCTAAGCAAATTGGTGAAAATCACGTAGCCAATGAGTCTCAGAGCTAAGAATTAAATCTATTTTCTCTGAATGTAAGTCGAGTTTGTAATGTTCTATTGCTCTACCTTAATAGGTAATCTGACCTGACCATTAAATATGTATACTGAAAAAATCTAATATTTCATCCAGCTAGATTAAGAAAAAAATACCTTAATGTTATTTTAATAAATTATTGCATTGGATAACTTTGGAGACTATTTGAGCCATTAAATTTTTATAGCATTCCAAAGGCTAAGGTCTAACATGGAACTATTTTAAAAGACAAAATTATTTTATATGAAGAGCAATGTGACCTTTATAGCTGGTAGCTGTTTAAAATCTAAATGTTTCTAGAACATTTTATTTATGTGGGAAATTTTTTCAAGATTATTTCTTTTGCCATATCTTACTTCCCTTATTCTGACTTCTCTTGCATTTTGGAATCATTCTACTCTTTTTGTTTTTTTAATTGATTGATTTTAGAGACAGAGAGAGAAAGGGGGAGAAGAGAGAAGCATTAATTTGTTGTTCCACTTAGTTATACACTTATTGTTTGCTTCCTGTATGTGCCTTGACCAGGGATGGAACCCGCAACCTTGGTATTTCAGGACAATGCTCTAACAAACTAAGCTAACCAGCTAGGGTTGGAATCATTCTACTCTTTATAGGTAACAAACGACAGCATAGCATTATATCCTAATGCCTAGCCTGAACCTTTCTGACACAATGTAGAAACCTATTTTGATATTAAAATCAACTGAACATATATTTTTAAAAATTTGACAGTGTTCACAATGGCATATTCATTCTTTCTCTCAGAGAAGGATATAAAAAAGGTGTACTTCACAAACCATGCAATGCCATAAAATATTAACGTTGTGGAAATGATCATCTGTATCTCCAAATAGTAATTAAATGAAAGGACACTGACTCATAGTTCTACATCACTAAGTGCTCTCAGTTGTGCCTCATATGCTGTCTCATTCTTTCCTTCTGTCAACTATGCAACCATTGTATTATAAAGGTAAGTGGTTACCTGCCCATTGTATTTTAGAGGCATACTCACTGCAAGTAGTTCTATAAACAAGTTCAGTGGTAACATGTTCTTCTTTGGTCTTAAATTTTGCTGCTGTAGAATCATAATCAGGCAATGATTTTTTTTTTCCTTTCTTGAAAACTACTTTTTTTTATGTTCTTAGTTTTAAAAGACCAAATGACTGATCTAAAATACTGCAGGAGATAGTGGATGAAGTATGTGAAAGTAATGTGCAGAGGTGGCTGGAGTTGAAATACATGGCAGAATTTGTATCTCTGTGAACACCAAAGAAAACAGCTGTGCAAGCACTCCTGTAGTCTTTCCTGATCTAGGCAAATAGCTAAAAAGTAACACCCAATTTCTGGAATTCCAAGCCTTTCAAAAGAAGCCTTAATTTATGTACTATTTTCTTTCTTTTATCTATGGTTGCTGAAGTATACACTGATTGCCAAAGTAGTATTTAATAGAAAATAGTTCTCCTTTTTAGATTTTTCCCCCAAAGCTAAAACACATGTAATACTTATATAATCATTATTTGTGTATTGGTCCTATTGTACTGTTAGCTCTTCATGTCTGACCTGTTTTAATATTTCCTTCATTGCTTAATACTATGCTTTGTATATAAAAGGAACTTAATTATTGATTAGAGTGGACTGAACATTCAGTCAACCAGTGTTTATTGAATACCTATTATATGTGAAACATATGTGGGAGATACCACATACAGTAGTCCATGAAAAAGACATACAGATCTTGCTGTCAGTGCCCCTCATGGAAAAGAAATGAAACAGACACTAAGAAATGATTTACATACTTAATTGCTTAATGCAGTTTTTCACTTTAATATTGTATTGCTTAAACAAATTCAAGATATTAGGGTTTTTCTAATAAGAAATCAGGTCAATTTTATGCTTCTCCAGTATAGGGTCCTTTAAAAAAATCAACCTTTAAAACTCTATTGTACTTTTAAAAAATGTACACTTTGTAAGTCTATATTTGGTGAGTTTGGACAACTGTGTATACATACCATATGTAAGTACATATCTAAATATATATGTATTTCTAAGTATATATGTGTATAAATAAGTGTATACATATATGTAAGTGTAGCTATGTATGTGTATGTGTGTTTCAACCTTTTCATTTCATGGTACACATAAACTGATTACTACAATTCTGCAACACACCAAAAAATATATTTTTGCCAATCTGACAAAAAAACAGATCATTTTAATGCATTCACATCAGATGGCTATTGTTGCAACACAGTGGCTGTTGCCATTTTTTAAATTTTACATTCTAAAGGAAAAGAGGTCTGTGTCCCTGACTAAATAGTCAGCTACTGCATATTTTAAAAACTCTTGCAGCATACCATTTGAAAATCACTGATATGCATACCAATAGAATCATCACCTCAATTGAGCTATAGGTCATTTCTGTCATCCAAGAAAGGTAACTCTGTGCTCTTTCCCAGAGTACAACCCATGACTTTTCTCAGGTCCCTATGTTTGTCTTTCCTAGACTTTTAGAGAAATGACATTGAACGTTGGGTATTAACTCTTTGTGTCTCTGGCTTTTGCTCAGCCTGATGTTCAAGTCTATTTTGATTTCCATGCTTCCAGTACCTAAGCTAGAAATCTTGGAATTATCTTGACTTGAATGTCTTATCTTCTTTATCTAGTTTTTTATGAAGTTTGCTATTTTTTTTTTCCTTTTGAGGTCCTTTGGATTTGGTTCTTGCAGTTCTCATCACCACATTTCCATCACCTTAACCTGCATTTCTGCTCCAGTCTCCTTGCTTGGTTTTTCTTTTACGTCAATCACTGCCCTCAGTTTTCCCACTGCTGCCAGATAAATCTGACATCTCATTTTCTTCCTGACACTCTCTGGAAAGGAAAAAAAAAAAGCAAAACTAGCCCTTACTGAGGACATTCCATTAGGCACTTTCATACATTATTTAACGTAATTCTGTGAAGTCTCATTAACCTCATTTTATAGTCAACAAAACCCAAGTCTCCCAATAGTAGTAGACCTTGAATTTGTACCTAGTTCTGTCTGATTTCAAAGCCCACAGTTTTCCTTCTGCTCTTCTTTGCAAAAACCTACATTGGGTCCCTTGGGCCAACAATTTAAGTCCCTACATTTCTGGTCATGAGAGCCCAATGAAACCTTCTCTCCTCCCTCAGATCAGACCCTCCCATCCTCACCCTACCCCACAAGCTAAATTCTTGTATTTTCTGGAGTTCTGAAATAAATCCTGTCTTATCTGGTCAGGTCTGCTACCTCAAAGACTGAAATGCTGCACCCTTTTGCCCCTGTGTCTTTTCACATTAAGGTGAACTGTTCTTCAAGTAACATTTCTGCTCTGGAATGGTCTCATTTCTGCCTCAACTACATTTAGTTATCTCTGATTCTCACAGTTTCTGAACTGAAGTTGACTCAAACAATTTTCAAGGCCTCACCAATGTTTTTATTAAGGGATACATTCAAGAAGGATAAACCCAGACCACAAAGAGACCTATTTCTGAAAAACAAAATTTAGCCCTGGTTTTCAGTTTGGAAATTAATAGGAAAAAAATTATTAGTCACAGGATTAAGCTTTAGAAATTTTTATGTTACAGTAAAAATTAAAAATAAAAACACAGACTGTTGTCCTTATTCAAATTCTTGTCTATCAAATTTCTGTCTTTCTGAATGGGCTAGCTGCTGCTAGTGGTAGGTGCTAGTGTCCTGAGTAGGTAGGTGCTGGTGGCCTGAGGATGTCTGGAATCAACTACACCATCAAGTAAGTGTCAGTGGGAATAGAATATTCCAAAGAGAAATAAGGAAAAGGAAAATAAACTTTTCCCTTCACCTAATCAACATTGGCTCTAAGAGAATAGTAGGAAAAGGAAAATTTTGTGGCAAAAAGAAAGTTGGTCTATTATACATTTTTAACACTTTCTTAATGCCTTGTTCTTATCTTTGAGTAAACTCACTGCCAGAAGTCCTAAAGATTTCTGTGTTTTTTAAATTCAGAATTTCAGATCTCTTAGCAACAATTCCTCAAACTATACAACAGCATTGTTTATTAGAACTCACATATGCATATGAAAAAGAAGGATATTTTGGATTAAGTGAGAGGTGAAGGCAAGTGAGAATATGAAAATAAATAGAGGATAACTGAAATTGACCATCCCTAAAGAAATATCTGTGCTTGGAGAAATTTTTAGAGGGCCTCCCCAGAGTTGGGCAGGAATCTCTAGTGCATTTGTTTTTATATAATCCCAGACATAACTCCTGAGGATGATTCTTCATAGAGAGAGGCACAATGACAGCAAAACCTTTGCAAGTGGAAGTTCCTTGAGGGCTAGGACTATAGCTAATTCATCTTTCTCAGTACTTAGAGTCTTGCTTGGCACATAGTAGGCCCTCTGAGTGACTGATGAAATAAATGCTGAATAAGAGTTTAGGCTCTGCAGTAAGACAGACATGGCTTTAAATCCCTGCTCTGCTAATTAGCCAGCTTTCTTATCTATTATTTAATCACTTTGAGCCCCAATTGCCTTATCCGTAAAGTGGAAATAATTATATTGCCTTACATCATAGGGTTGTCTTGAGGACTAAAAGAGCTAATGGTGATGAAGAATTTAGCAACATGGTTGTCTCATAAGTTATCGATAAAAAGAGCTATTAGTATTTTTATTGATAGTTCATAAAATATTTCCTTAAATTGACCTCAGATAATTGCTTAAAAGTTCCTCAGTGACTTTAGTTTACATCTTACTTGAACATTTATAGGATATAATCTCATCCGATGAGATTATGGGTTGGGTGATGTGGCTCCTTAATCTATAACCCACAGGGTGAGATGAAAGTATGTTTTCATTTGTGTGCTGTGGAAATGTACCGGAGGATGTGAGATATTCCCTTGTATTCACCTTGTATGAATAATGTTGGCCCACACTGAAATCATTTAATTCCCAAACAAAAGTCTGTAATTTATAGACAAGTCCTACCTATAGAAACACTGTTTCACTGATGATTTATGAATTATAGTAAATGCTCTCTAAATTGTTGAGTAGAATGCTGAACAAAAATGAGAGACATTAAATTAAAATTAACCTGCTATGGTGCACTGTGGGGTACCTATGGAGAGCAATAATAATTTTGAGAATTAAAATTCAAGTAAAAAAATACTTAGGTTTGCTATACATAAAGCATAGTATTCAATTCTGTAAGGTAATAGAAGATAAACAAGATGAAGTTTCTTCCCTTGAGGTCTTGTGGTCTAAAGTAGGAAACTGAGTATTTGAATGTATGATTTAAAAAATAGTAAAAAGGCTTGTTGATGAAGCCAAAGCAGTTTTAGTGCCCAGCTTTTAAAAAGGGGGAGCCAATTACACCTGCTCTAAGCCAGTCAGTTTAATTTTGATACTTTTAAAGAGTCTGTGATAGATGAAATCATTGAATAATCAATTAGTCACCACATAGGAGAGCATGAGCACTGAGTGGTCACTATCTTGGCTTTGCAAAGAGCAAATTGTACCAGCTTGATTTAATTTCCTTCTTCAAAAGATTGACAGTTTATACAGACATTTAGGAAGCAGGATATATAATTTATCTGAACTTCAGAAAGGATTTTGATTCAGTCACACATGACATTTTAACACTAACTCAAAGGATGTGGTCTATTCCAGACCATATTCCTGTAGGAAGGAGCCCAGTTTTCTGACAAGTCACAACTGAAAATGATTACTAAAGGCTCAGTGTCAACAATGAATCTTGTTGTATAAATGCATATCCTACTATTGAAGTTATTCTGAACTTCTGTCTGTGTCATAGGTAAATGTCACAACAACAATGAACTACTCAGAGACCAGATGAAATGCTCCAAGGGGCCAAGGGGAGGCAACAGCCTCGTTAGCAGACCAGAGGACTGAAGCCTCATCCCCAGCCTTACTCAGATATTTATTAGCCAGTGCAAAAAACTCAAGGAAGAAGACAGCAGAAGTTTTCAGGGGGTGAAGTAAAAGGACAAGGAACATGCTGACTTCTAATCTCTGTTCTGAGAGCCTAAACATTTCTGTGTTGCTGAATCTTATCCTGCTGTTTTGCTGTTTCCAGCATGCACTATTTCCAGTATGGGTCAGAGAGGCCCCTGGACTTGTGTCCACTCAGGGCTTTTGCCCTAGGGTGCCTCGCTGTCTCTGATTGTTTACCTTAACTCTGCAACTCTTCATAGCATATTCCTACAGCTAAATAATTGAAGCCCTGGCCAGTTGGCTCAGTGGTAGAGCATCAGCCCAGCATGTGGAAGTCCTAGATTTGATTCCCAGTCAGGGCACACAGTAGTAGCGTCCATCTGCTTCTTTACCCCAGTCAGGGCACACAGGAGAAGCAACCATCTACTTCTTTACCTCTCTCCCTTCTCCCCTTCCTGCAGCCATGGCTCAAACAGTTTGAGCAAGTTAGCCCCAGGCACTGAAGATGGCCTTGCCTCAGAGGCTAGAATAGATTAGTTGCTGAGCAACAGAGCAGTGGCTCAGATGGGCAGAGCATCGCCCTGTAGAGGGCTTGCCAGGTAGATCCCAGTTGAGTGCATGTGGGAGTCTGTCTGTCTGCCTCCTCTCCTCTCACTAAATAAAAAAATAATTGAAAATTAACTCATGTGTTGGCCAAAGAAAACCCTGATACAAGTACTTTGGAAGATTATTATAGTTAAAAATGATCTTAAACCATGAAAATAAACCTTTCTGTACTCTATGAAGAGCGATAGGAGCAGGTTCAAAATAACTTGCTGTAGTGATCATGAGGAGTACCAAAGGTAAAGATACAAGATAGGAGTAGCTTGGCCATAAATATGACAAAGAAACATGGGAGTCAATAGTGGAGCCCAATCCATGCATCACTGAGCAATTGTGCTTTTGTTGATAAGCGACACATAATTTTAGGATATGCAAAAATAAATATGATTTGCTTTGGCCAATTAGCTCAGTGGTAGAATGTTGGCCCAATGTGTGGAAGTCCCGGGTTTGATTTTAGGTCCAGGAGAAGAGACCTCTGCTTCTCCATCCCTACCCCCCTGTCTTTTTCTTCTCCTCCCACAGCCATGGCTCCATTCATTCCAGCACATCAGCCCCAGGTGCAGAGGATGGTTCTGTGAAGCCTCCACCTCAGATGCTTAAAATAACTTGATTGTGAGCATGACCCAGATGTGTAGAGCACTGTCTCTGGATGGGGGTTGCCAGGTGGATCCCAGTTGAGGCACATGCGGGAGTCTGTCACTTTATCTCCCTTATTCTCAGGGGGGAAAAATGAACATAATTTGTAAGCATAAGAATTGCAGAAGTCATTACCCTGCAATTAATCAGTTTTTTTATCTTATTTTTATTAATTTTAATGCAGTGACATTGATAAGTCAGGGTACATATGTTCCGAGAAAACATCTCCAGATTATTTTGACATTTGATTATGCTGCATACCCCTCACCAAAAGTCAAATTGTCTTCTGTCACCTTCTATCTGGTTTTCTTTGTGCCCCTACCCTCTCCCTACCCCCTTCCTCTCCTTCCTCACCCCCTCCCCACCCCTCCACCCCACCCTCTGTTACCATCACATTCTTGTCCATATCTCTGAGTCTCATTTTTATGTCCCATCTATGTATGGGTTCATATAGTTCTTAGTTTTTTCTGATTTACTTATTTCACTCCGTATAATGTTATCAAGGTCCATCCATATTATTGTAAATGATCCGATGTCATCATTTCTTATGGCTGAGTAGTATTCCATAATATATATGTACCAAAGCTTTTTAATCCACTCATCCTCTGAAGGACATGGGCTGTTTCCAGATTTTCGCTATTGTGAACAATGCTGCTATAAACATGGGGGTGCATTTCTCCTTCTGGAACCGTTCTATGGTGTCCTTGGGGTGTATTCCTAAAAGTGGGACAGCTGAGTCAAAAGGCAGTTCGATTTTCAATTTTTTGAGGAATCTCCATACTGTTTTCCACAGAGGCTGCACCAGTCTGCATTCCCACCAACAGTGTAAGAGGGTTCCCTTTTCTCCACATCCTTGCCAGCACTTATTCTGTGTTGTTTTGTTGATGAGCGCCATTCTGACTGGTGTAAGATGATATCTCATTGTCGTTTTAATTTGCATTTCTCTAATGATTAGTGATGTTGAGCGTTTTTCATATGCCTATTGGCCATCTGTATGTCCTCTTTGGAGAAGTGTCTATTCATTTCTTTTGCCCATTTTTTGATTGGATTGTTTGTCTTTCAGGTGTTGAGATTTACAAGTTCTTAATAAATTTTGGTTATTAACCTCTTATCAGACGTACTGTCATATATGTTCTCCCATTGTGTAGTTTGTCTTTTTATTCTGTTCTTATTGTCTTTGGCTGTGCAAAAGCTTTTTAGTTTGATATAGTTCCATTTGTTTATCCTGTCTTTTATTTCCCTTGCCCGTAGAGATAAATCAGCAAATATATTGCTGTGAGAAATGTCGGAGAGCTTACTGCCTATGTTTTCTTCTAAGATGCTTATGGTTTCACGCCTTACATTTAAGTCTTTTATCCATTTTGATTTTATTTTTGTGAATGGTGTAAGTTGGTGGTTTAGTTTCATTTTTTTGCAGGTTGCCATCCAACTTTCCCAACACCATTTGTTGAAGAGGCTGTCTTTACTCCATTGTATGCCCTTATCTCCTTTGTCAAATATCAGTTGTCCATAGAGCTGTGGGTTTATTTCTGGGTTCTCCGTTCTGTTCCATTGATCTATGTGCCTGTTCTTATGCCAGTACCAGGCTGTTTTGAGTACAATGGCCTTGTAGTATAGCTTGATATCAGGAAGTGTGATACCTCCCCCTTTATTCTTCTTTTTTAAGATTGCTGAGGCTATTCGTATAATCTTTTGGTTCCATATAAATTTTTGGAATATGTGATCTATATCTTTAAAGTATGTCATTGGTATTTTAATTGGTATTGCATTGAATTTATAAATTGCTTTGGGTAATATAGACATTTTAATGATGTTTATTCTTCCTAACCATGAGCAAGCACGGTATATGCTTCCACTTGTTTGTATCTTCCTTGATTTTTTTTTATCAATGTTTTATAATTTTCTGAGTACAAATCTTTAGTCTCCTTGGTTAAATGTACTCCTAGGTACTTTATTTTTTTGGTTGTAATAGTGAAGGGGATTGTTCCTTAATTTCTCTTTCTGACTGTTCCTTGTTGGTGCATAAAAATGCCTCTGATTTCTGAGTATTTTATATCCTGCCACTTTGCTGAATTCATTTATCAGATCCAGTAGTTTTTTGACTGAGACTTTAGGGTTTTCTATATACAATATCATATAATCTGCAAATAATGATAGCTTTACTTCTTCTTTTCCAACTTGAATGCCTTTTATTTCTTCTTCTTCTCTGATTGCTGTGGCTAGGACTTCCAGGACTATGTTGAATAAGAGTGGTGAAAGGGGGCACCCCTGCCTTGTTCCTGATCTTAAGGGGATTGCTTTTAATTTTTGCCCATTGAGTATGATGTTGGCTGTGGGTTTGTCATAGATGGCTTTTATCATGTTGAGGTATGTTCCCTGTATTCCCACTTTGTTGAGAGTTTTGATCATGACTGGGTGCTGGATTTTATCCAATGCTTTTTCTGCATCTATTGAAATTATCATATGGTTTTTCTTCTTCCTTTTGTTTATGTGATGAATCACATTGATTGATTTGCGAATACTGTACTAGCCTTGCCTCCCAAGAATAAATCCCACCTGATCATGGTGTATGATTTTTTCCATATATTGTTGGATCCAGTTTGCTAATATTTTGTTGAGGATTTTAGCATCTATATTCATCAGAGATATTGGCATATAATTTTCTTTCTTTGTGTTGTCTTTGCCTGGTTTTGGAATCAGAATTATGCTCGCCTCATAAAAGGAGTTTGGAAGTCTTCCTTCCTCTTGAATTTTTTGAAATAGCTTGAGAAGGATAGGAATTAGTTCTTCTTTGAATATTTGGTAGAATTCACTTGTGAAGCCATCTGGCCCCGGACTTTTCTTTGTTGGGAGTTTTTTGATAACTGTTTCAATCTCATTTGGTGTAATCGGTCTATTTAGGTTTTCTGATTCTTCCAGATTGATTTTTGGAAGATTGTATGTTTTAAGGAATTTGTTCATTTCATCTAGGTTGTCTAGTTTTTTGGCATACAGTTCTTCATAGTATTTTCTTACAATATTTTGTATTTCTGTTGTGTCAGTTGTTATTTCTTCACTCTCATTTCTAATTTTATTTATTTGAGTCGTCTCTCTTTTTTTCTTGGTGAGTCTAGTTAAAGGTTCATCAATCTTGTTTACCTTTTCAAAGAACCAGCTCCTAGTTTCATTGATCCTCTGTATAGTTTCTTTAGTCTCTATGTCATTTATTTCTGCTCTGATCTTTATTATTTCCTTCCTTCTACAACATTTGGGCTTTACTTGCTGTTCTTTTTCTAGTTCTTTTAGATGTACAATTAAGTTGTTTATTTGCGCTTTTTCTAGCTTCTTAAAGTGTGCCTGTAGTGCTATGAACTTCCCTCTCAGTACTGCTTTCTCTGTGTCCCATAAATTTTGAGTTGCTGTATGCTCATTATCATTCGTTTCTAGGAATTTTTTTATTTCTTCTTTGATCTCATTCTTAATCCATTCATTATTTAACAACCTGCTATTTAATTTCCATGTGTTTGAGAATTTTTGAGCTTTTCTGTTGTGGTTGTTTTCTAGTTTTATCCCATTGTGATCAGAGAAAGTGCTAGATATGATTTCAATCTTCTTAAATTTGTTGAGACCACTTTTGTGCCCTAACATGTGGTCTATCCTAGAGAATGTACCATGAGCACTTGAAAAGAATGTATATTCTGCTGGTATAGGCTGAAAGGTTCTGAAGATATCTATTATATCAAGTTGATCTAGTGTGTCCTTTAAGTCTGCTGTTTCTTTGTTAATTTTTTTCTTGAGGATTTATCTAGTGATGTTAGTGGGGTATTAAAATCCCCTACTATTATAGTATTACTGTTGATCTCGCTCTTTATATTCATCAAAGTCTGCTTTATATATTTAGGTGTTCTTATATTAGGTGCGTAGATATTTATAATAGTTATATCTTCCTGTTGGATTGCTCCCTTTATCATTATGTAGTGGCCTTCTTTATCTCTTACGATATTCTTTGTTTTAAAGTCCATTTTGTCTGAAATAAGTATTGCTACCCCAGCTTTTTTTTCATTTTCTGCATGGAATATTTTTCTTCATCCTTTTATCTTCAGCCTATGTGCATCTTTTGTTTTAAGATGTGTCTCTTGAAGACAGCATATGTACGGGTCCTGTTTTTTTATCCATGCAGCTACCCTATGTATTTTGATTGGATCATTTAATTTATTTACATTTAAGGTTATTATTGATATGTAGTTGTTTATTGCCATTTTATTCTTTAAAGCTGTATTTCTCTTTTGCTATATTCTTTTTCCACTTTGATCTGTTTACACTATGCCCCTTAACATTTCCTGCAGCATTGGTTTGGTTGTAATGAATTTCTTGAGTTTTTTTTTTTTGTCTGGGAAACTTTTTATTTCTCCTTTAATTTTAAATGATAGTCTTGGTTGTAGGTTCTTGTTCTGCATTACTTTGAATATTTCTTGCCATTCCCTTCTGGCCTCAAGTGTTTCTGTTGAGAATTCTGATGTCATCCTTATGGGGGCTCCTTTGTAGGTGATAGCCTTTTTTCTCTAACAGCTTTTAATATTTTCTCTTTATCACTTAGCTTTGGTATTTTAATTATGATGTGTCTTGGTGTAGGTTTCTTTGGGTTTCTCTTTAATAGAGTTCTCTGTGCTTCTTGAACTTGTGAGAGTTTCTCTTGCATTTATTTAGGGAAGTTTTCAGCTATGATATGATTGAACAAAGTCTCTATCCCTTGTTCTTTCTCTTCTTCTTCAGGACCCCTATAATGCAGATGTTATTTCTCTTTATGTTGTCAAAGAGCTCTCTAAGAGTTTCCTCAGACTTTTTGAGTCTCTTTTCTTTTTTTTTCTCTGCTTTTATGCCTTCATTCCTGTTGTCCTCCAACTTGCTGATTTGATCTTCAGCTCTATCCATCCTGTTTTTAATTCCTTCCATTGTGGTCTTCATTTCTGATATTGTATTTGTCATCTCCGACTGATTCTTTTTTAATATTTCAATATCCTTTTTTATACTTGCTATTTCTTTATTTAGGTGTTCATAATGACCATCCATTGTTGTTCTAAGATCCCTAAGCATCCTTACAATCATTATTTTGAACTCCGCATCCAGAAGTTTGGTTATTTCCATATCACTCAGTTCATTTCTTGGATGTTTCTGTTGTGGTTTCATTTGGATTGCACTTCTCTGTCTTCTTATTGTATCTATTTAGGTGTTTTGTTTGTAGAGCTGGTTGAGTCTAGGCTTGGTGTTGTCTGCCTCCAGTTTTCAATTGTGTTATTTCTAGGTCTTCTTGGGTTGGCATCAGCTATTATTTGTAATCCACTTTCAGATTTGGGTTGCTTTGAAGTCTTGGTTTGTTTGTTTTCTTAACAGGTGATTGTCTTGTTTGCTGATCTCAGCAGGGGGCTTATTTGAAACTGTATCCAGGAATGTAGTGGCTCTGTAGTCCTCTTCTGCCAGTTAATCTCTCTGGGGGCAGGTTGCTTTCTCAGCTTCAGTAGAGGGAGGTGTAGCTCAGATCTCCATGGAGACCTGAGTTACTGCCCCTCCTCCCCACTTCTTGTTTTCAGCTGTGTCTTGTTGTGCTGATTGGAGCTGGAGAGATGTCTGTATCTCTGTGACCTGGAAGTACTTTTGTATTTTGCTTTGTGGAAGGATCAGCCCCTCCCCCAGTTATGGCTGCCTCCAGCACTGAATGAGTCAGCTTTTCAGGTCATCACCTGCATTCCTCTCCCCCTCACCATCCATCTCTCTCTCTCTCTCCTTTCTTTTAGGAAGACAACTGAGCCCTTTCAACACACCTCGTTCCCTGGTCACCAGGCAAGTGGCTGTGAGCAGTATTTACTGCTCTTTTTCTTGGAGTGAGAGCCCAGCCTCACCCCCCCACCCTGTTCCTGTAAGCAGGGGAGATTCAGGCTCTCCCTACCAGGTTTCTTGTGGCTTCTTCTTTGCTCCTTGGTTTTTGAGAGCTGTTCTTGTAGTCCAGATTTGGTTTTTCATGCTGATTGTTCATAAATTAGTTTATAATCCAGTTCGGTGGTGTGAACTGGGAGTCTGTGCATCTGCCTACTCCACTGCCATCTTCAGGTCCCATCTGCAATTAATCAGTTTTAACCACAACTCTCAGACTATTCTAATTTTACACTGAAGGGAACCTGGAGGGTCCAGAGGAAAGCATTTTAAATACATAAGGTGATGAATATATACTTCTTTAAAGTTTAGACAAGAGAAGAGAGGCAACTCTTCACATTACTTAGAGGTATCATTTAATTTTGTGGTTATTACTCAAAATGGATAAAAGGCTTAAAAGTAAGTCATGAAACCATAAGCATCTTAGAAGAAAACAGGCAGTAAGCTCTCCGACATTTCTTGCAGCAATATATTTGCTGATTTATCTCTACGGGCAAGGGAAATAAAAGACAGGATAAACAAATGGGACTATATCAAACAAAAAAACTTTTGTACAGCTAAAGGCAATATGAACAGAATAAAAAGACAAACTACACAATGGGAGAATATATTTGACAGTACGTCTGATAAGGGGTTAATAACCAAAATTTATAAAGAACTTGTAAAACTCAACACCAGGAAGACAAACAATCCAATCAAAAAATGGGCAAAAGAAATGAATAAACACTTCTCCAAAGAGGACATACAGATGGTCAATAGACAGATGAAAAAATGTTCAACATCACTAATCATTAGAGAAATGCAAATTAAAACAACAATGATATATCACCTCACACCAGTCAGAATGGCATTCATTAGCAAAACAACACACAATAGGTGCTGGCGAGGATGTGGAGAAAAGGGAACCCTCCTGCACTGCTGGTGGGAATACAGACTGGTGCAGCCTCTGTGGAAAACAGTATGGAGATTCCTCAAAAAATTGAAAATCGAACTGCCTTTTGACCCAGCCATTCCACTTTTAGGAATATACTCAAGAACACTATATCACTGACTCAAAAAAAGAAATGCACCCCCATGTTTATAGCAGCATTGTTCACAGTAGTGAAGATCTGGAAACAGCGCAAGTTCCGTCAGTGGACAAGTGGATTAAAAAGCAGGGGTACATATATACAGTGGAATACTATGAGGACATGAAAAAGAAGGAAACCTTACCTTTTGCAACAACATGAATGGACCTGGAAACTATTATGTTAAGTGAAATAAGCCAGGCAGAGAAAGAAAAATATCATATGACCTCACTCATTTGAGGAATCCAATGAACAATGTGAACTGAGGAAGGGAATTAAACCTGAAGGGAAGGGGGAAGGGAGCTATTGGGAGGGGGGCAGGGTATATGTTGAGGGGAATACAGGGGAGGGGGGATGCAATTTGGACAACACTAGAATCTATGTAAACACAATAAATTAAAAAAAATAATTTCATAGTTATTTACTTAGTAGCAACTATTGTCATGATAAGGTCATGGAGCAATTGTTTTGTTTTAATTTTCACAGGTGAGAATAGAAAACAAATGGGGTTAAGTGTAGCAAGAATTTTGTTGGGTAAAAGAAGAACTCTTTTACTATTGAGGTTCTTAAACATTAAAACCGTTTATCAAGGCCCTGGCCGGTTGGCTCAGTGGTAGAGCGTCGGCCTGGCGTGCAGAAGTCCCGGGTTTAATTCCCGGCCAGGGCACACAGGAGAAGCGCCCATCTGCTTCTCCACCCCTGCCCCTCTCCTTCCTCTCTGTCTCTCTCTTCCCCTCCCGCAGCCGAGGCTCCATTGGAGCAAAGATGGCCCAGGCGCTGGGGATGGCTCCTTGGTCTCTGCCCCAGGCGCTAGAGTGGTTCTGGTCGCAACAGAGCGATCGTCCCCTGGTGGGCAGAGCGTCGCCCCCTGGTGGGCGTGCTGGGTGGATCCCGGTCAGGCGCATGCGGGAGTCTGTCTGACTGTCTCTCCCTGTTTCCAGCTTCAGAAAAATACAAAAAAAAAACAAACAAAAAAAACCATTTTATCAAAAGTTCCTGAAATATATTTTCTTGAAAGCTATTTGAAAACAATAGACAGCCTGAAGTGGCACAGGTATCGAAGGCTTTGGTTTAGTCTAATGGTTTAGTTCCAAACTCTGACAGTGTCAGGATTGCTTGGATAGAATTTTTGAAAACACAGCCTTAATGAAATATAATTAACTTACTATAAATCACATATATTTCAAGTGTAATTTGGCAAGTTTTGACTTACGCATATAATGTATGTACCAAACTATTGCCACACTCAATATAATGAACACATTTGTTATCCTCAAAATTTTTCTCATATCCCTTTGTAGTTCTTTCTCCCATCTCTCTCTAGGCAATTATTAACT
The DNA here is from genome assembly GCF_036850995.1 of Saccopteryx leptura. Classification (NCBI taxonomy): domain Eukaryota; kingdom Metazoa; phylum Chordata; class Mammalia; order Chiroptera; family Emballonuridae; genus Saccopteryx; species Saccopteryx leptura. Next base: position 272,812,460 of record NC_089505.1, on the reverse strand, counting down.
GCTTTCTGTCACAGAAGATTAATTTGCATTTTCTAGAACTTTTTATAAATACGATCAACTGTTTGTACTCTTTTCATCTGGCTTCTTTAACTCAGCACATTTATTTTGAGTTTTATTCATGTTGTAAAGCTTATTTAGTTTCAATAGTTTATTCTTTTTATTGCTGAGTAGTATTCCATTTATGAATATATATCATTTATTTATTGATGGTCATTTGGGTTTTTTTCAGTTTTTGGTTTTTACAAATAAAGGTGTTATGAAAACCTTTTGTGCAGACAAATACTCTCATTTCTCAAGGGTAAATACTTAGGTGTAGAATGATTGCATAATATGGTAGATATATGTTTAACTTTTGTGGAAACTGCCAAGTTATTTCCAAAGTGGCAGTTCCATTTTCTGCTCCCATCAGCAGTTGTAGGAGAGTACTGCCAATAATTGATACAATGAGTCTCTTTAATTTTAGACATTCTAATAGGTGTGACTGATATCTCATTGTGGTTTGAATTTAAACTTTTCAAATGATCAAAGATTCTGAGCACCTTTTTTATTTGTTTTTTTAGTTTCCATCTATGTATCTTCTTTGGAGATGTGTTCAATATTTTGCCCACATTTTAATTTGGGCACTTTTTTTTTCTTATTTTTTGAGCTTTGAGAATTGTTATATATTCTGATATATCATTTGCAAATATCCTCTCACAGTCTGTAGCTTGCTTAGTCATTCCCTTAACAGTGTCTTTCAAAGAGTATCACTTTAATTTTGACGAAGTCTAATTCATTCTCTTTTTTTGTCCTTCTATAGATCATGGTTCTTGTTCATGTCTAGGAACTCTTTACCTAATCCAAGGTCACAAATGTATTCTTATAGAAATTTTTTTTTTTAATTTTAGCTATATTATAATATTTTTTTTTATTGATTTTTTAAGGGAGAGGAAGGTAGAGAGAGACAGAAACATTATTCTTTTTCTGTATATGGCCTGACTGGGGACTGAACCAGCAACCTGTGTGTATCGGGATGATGTTCTACCAACTGAGCTCTCTGGCCAGGGCTCTTATTAAAGTTTTCTAGTTAACATTTTGTAATTAGGTCTATGATCCATGTTGAGAATTTTTGGTATAGTAAGTTTTTAGTGCAAGTTATAGATTAATGTCTTAATTTTACCTTGAACATCTGATTGTCCCAGCAAAGACTATCCTTTCAACACTGAATTGTCATTGAACCTGTGTCAAAAATCAGTTGTCCCTATTATTTGTGGGTTTATTTCTAGATTATGCATTCAGTTCCATTGATATACTTGTTAAAGGATGTTCTGTGACCCAATTTTTGGTATGTGGAGAGGGGGGTTGTTTCCCCCCACACCACCAAGCAATGCTCAGGACACCAGATGGTTGTCTTCCAATTTAACTCAATTCTGACACTGTCTATCTAGAGATAGCCTCAGATTCCACAGGTAAAGGGCTCAGTTCCACAAAACTGCACTCCACTTCTAAAGCAAATCACAAGCCCAGGCTGTTACCTGTGCTTCTAACTGGCTATAAATTGGAGGTTCTGACAACCTCTTCCTTAGATTCAATTAATTTGCTAGTGGCTCACAGACATCTCAGGAAACTCATTTACCCATTGGATTATAGTTTATTATGAAAGGATAGTTAAAGGATACAGATAAATTTCAGACAGAAGAGATTTGAAGTGCACTGTGTGTGGAAATAGCAAAGAGCTTCCACACGTAGCACACCACTCTACAAATCTCACCAACTCAAAAGCTCTCTGAGTGCTGTCCTTTGGGTTTTTATGGAGGCGTCATAACATAAGCATGACTGATTACACCACTGGCCAATGGTAAGTGAGTCAACCTCCATTCCCCCTCCCCAGAGGTCATAGGGTAGAACTGAAAGTTCTAACCCTCCGCACACATGGTTTGTTTTGGCAACCAGTCCTCATCCTTAGGTGACCTGGAGACATTTCAAAAATCACCTCATTAGTATAACAAAAGACACCTTTATCTCTCCCACCACTTAGGAAATTCTAAGGGTTTAGAAGCTCTGAGTTAGAAATGAGTACTGGGGTGAAAATCAAGTATATAGTTCTTATTACAAATTATACCACACGTTTGTCTTTATACTGAAACCATAATCTCTTGATTATTACTAGTCTTAAAATCAGGTAATAACAGTCTTCCACCATTGATCTTCTTTTTCAAAGATATTTTGGCTATGATAGGTCTTTTGCATTTCTATATAAATTTTAGAATCATCTTATTAATATTTATTTGACTGCCAGATTTTGACTGACATTGCCTTGAATCAATCGATCAGTTTGGGAAGAGTAGACATTAACAATATTAAATCTTCTAATTCATAAACGTGGTATGTATCTCCATTATTTTAAATTTTACATTTTGGCAATGTTTTGTAATTTTTAATGTATAGGTCTTATATATCCTTTTTTTCAAATTTGTTTATAATAATTTTTTATTAATGCTGTTGATGTGTAGTTTTCTTATTGTTTCTTTGTCCACTTTTTTGTATCAAGTTAATATCATCATCAAGTGAGTTGGATAGTATTCTTGCTTTTCAATTTTTTGAAAATATTTGAGAAGAATTGGTGGTATTTTCTTTCTTATTGTTTGGTAACATTCACCAGTGAAGCAAGCTTGGTCTAATTAATTTCAATCTGTGGGTGAATTCAGAAATCTGGATGGAGGGAGGGAGGAAGGGAGGGAGGGAAGGAAGGAAGGAAGGAAGGAAGGAAGGAAGGAAGGAAGGAAGGAAGGAAGGAGAGAAGAAAGAAGAGAAGAGAAATTTGAAGGAAGGAAGGAAGGAGAGAAGGAGAGAAGAAGGAAGAGAAGAGAAATTTGAAGGAAGGAAGGAAGGAGAGAAGAAGGAAGAGAAGAGAAATTGGAAGGAAGGAAGGAAGGAGAGAAGGAGAGAAGAAGGAAGAGAAGAGAAATTGGAAGGAAGGAAGGAAGGAAGGAAGGAGGGAGGGAGGGAGGGAGGGAGGAAGGGAAGGAAGGAAGGAAGGAAGGAAGGAAGGAAGGAAGGAAGGAAGGAAGGAAGGAAGGAGGGAGGAAGGGAAGGAAGGAAGGAAGGAAGGAAGGAAGGAAGGAAGGAAGGAAGGAAGGAAGGAGGGAAGGAAGGAAGGAAGGAAGGAGGGAGAGAAGGAGAGAAGAAGGAAGAGAAGAGAAATTTGTACCAAAATCCCCATCTGATTCTGTTGTATGTCTATATTTTTAGAGCCACTGATTTGATAAAGTATGACCTCTTAAAGTCCAGTCCAGTCATCAAGCAGCCAGGAAAGTGTCAGTCTCAAGAGGCAACAGGGTCATTCATGATCAGCCTCTGAATTTCAGCTTTGAACTGTGCTTGGATCCTCGAAGACCTTCATTGCAGAACTGTGGAACACTACCTAGAAACAAGTCCCAAGTTTACTTGGTAATTAGAATCATGCATATAGATTCTTTTCTAATTCATAGCCTTTAGAAAGTTGAATATTTACCTAATTCTGCCACAAAAGCAAACTTTTAAAAAAAAATTTTATAAGAAAAATGAATTATCCCATGTTACTGATTATATCTTCATTAATGTTTGAAATGATTCAAGTTCTTTTCAATAATTGTGAAATTTCCCCTATAAAAGTCACCATAGAGATTGTTTAGTATGCATTTGATTCAAATTAGTATTTTTCTTTTTTGGAGAACAGCTCTCTGTTTGGGGGTGTCAATAGTGGCAATTCCCTAAGTTATGTTAATTGACTAATTGATTTATCTGTAACATATTTGATGAACTGTGGTGTGACTATTTTCCCAAAGATCCAACTTTTATACAGATCAGTTAACTATATTTGTAACTAAATTCTCATCCTAGGAAGATGGTACTAATTTTTAAAAAATAGATTTCCATTCACTACCTACATACCTCTATTTGGTTAACTAAATATAGAATTATTTTAAAAGTCTAATGTCCATAATTTTTTGCAGTGAATCTATAATCAATGCTACTCAGCTGCCAGTGAAATCACTACTTCATATAGGAACCATGCACTTTATGGGCATTTTGTTAATCCTAATTTATGTTCCAGAAAAAAATAGAAACATAATATTATGTGGTAGATGGTGTGTAAGTATATACAGTATATTATAATCCCTCTAGTTCAGAGGTTCTTAAACCTTTTTATAAAATGCCATGGCCCCTTTTGTATCTGGTGATGCTTATTGACTTTTTCTCAAAATAATTTTTCAAATATATTAATAAAACTATAGGAATATAAAAGAAACCAATTACACTGAAATACAGTTATCAAAATATGTTTAAGACACAATTGTGATATAGTAATATATTTGCTTTGTTATTAATAAAATAAAATAACATCTAGTTGCAGCTCTAATAACTATTATAATTTTTTATTGAGACTGTGCTACTAAGTGGCATTTTGAAATAACTGCAACAACTATAATGTTACATGAAAATATCATTGTTCATAACCTACATTTGTAATTGAAGGAAATGCTAAATTTCTGTTCTTTTAGTAAAAATAACAGATATTAGTTTTTTCTAAGTCCATGGACCACCTGAATTCTCTCCATGAATCCTGTGAACCCCTGCCTACCTTCTGTTCATTTTAACTCTTAGTTTCTGAATGACAAAAGCCAAGTTATGCTAAAATAAATTATGAAAGGATATGGGAGAAAAAAATGAAGGTCCAGTTTCCTTGTGGAATTGGCTGACAGGTTTTATTCAACATTTTGATATATATATTTTAACTTCTGTTACTTCCTGCTGGAATTAGCATTGTCCTCTTCAATGAATCACTAATGAACTACCTGATAAGTATAACTTAATCATATAGTACATTTTAATCTGTGAAACTTATATAGAATGTTTGCACAAAATAGAAATATAATGATATAAAGGAGAAAATTATATACCAAATGGAATTTTAGCTGAGAAGAATCTAATGGGCAGCAAGCTTGGGACCCTCAAAATCGGAATTCCTTCAGGTTTGGTCTTAGAAACTTATTTGCTAAAGGCTCTGGGTGGTGAAGTGGTGGCGAGTGGATATAATAAAACAAAAAGAAGAAACAGATGAAGTCATGTTTTCAAAATATTACATTCAAAAGAGTTACATTCTATCACAGGTGTTCAGTTCATAGGCCAAACCTCATATATTTGCAAGTTACTAACTGGCATTGCATGATGAGATTAAGTAATTGCACATGTCGGTAAAAAGCCATAATTACCTAAGAAAATATATGCATTTTATCTGGGTAGGGCTCACCCATTTAGCATGTCTTTTAAATTTTGATCAATTATAAATCTATTAGCAGCATAGAGAGTAAAATCCCATATTTTCTGTGGATCCTGATCCACGTGCGTTCTTGACTACTGTTTACTAAACAATTAGCTAAGACTTAAGATGGAATGGAAAAACTTATAACTTGTGAGAATTACCTAGCTATGAGACGCTTTGGGACTTTGTTAGAAATGTCTGCTGTTCATTTCTCAAACATGTGACAAAAACTCATAGTTTATTTACAAACAGAAAGTAACACTTCAGAATACCTGACAGCTTTCAAAGCTAGATTATATCTGTCCTTGTCTGAAGGGCTCCAATAACACTATTGTAAGATATTTTCTTCTGACCATCTGGCAGGTTTTAGGAACCAATCTCTCTCAACATTTTATAGCTACTGCACTGGTTACAGCTAATCCTTTCAATGAATGAGCTGGAAAATGTAGATACATCAATATCATATTCTTTTAGAGCCCATTTAATTCATGCCCTATTATTATTTCGTTTAATAGGGCCATTATCTTCTGTGGAAATGAAAAGTAATTTGTCAGAATCATTTCTTAAAATTTAAAGATCAATCTATGTAAATTTTTATTAAATAAAAGAAGCCATAGATTTTTTAAAAGAATCTCAGAAATGGGAATCTGGGGCATAGATTCCAAACACATCTTTGGTCTTATTTTTCAATCAAGGTTCTAAAGTGTCTAGTGTAATAACCGAGCTTATGTTGAGTTGAGAAAGAGTATATGTTAACGGTGTAGTTGAAACCTTAGTAAGGTCGATAAAAACCATTTGTATGTTACTCCTTTTTTTTCTATTTGCTTTAAGGAGCTAAGAAGAAATTAATTTCAGTATGAAAATTTTACGAATTTTCTTTAAAAATAACTTGGTACTTAATGGATTTTGAATAACTAATGGTTATCTGGTGATTTATGAATAAAAGTCACGGAAAATGTTCAAGGTTCTTAATTTAACCTGGTTTTACTTCACCAAGAATCTATGTTGGTTGAAGACTTTCTGTTAGCAAGACTGTTACTTATTCCCACATCCTGAAATTTATATTTATCATTGAATGAAATGAAATAGTTACTGATCCTTTTTCAGGTTGAGTTTAAAATTGTTCACAGTGTTTTGTCCCCAGTGTCACTTCCACTACACACCCCACCATCATGAGCCGATGCATGGAATCCTTTTCTCCCCTAGTGTTTTGAACTTTCACATTTAGGAAATTTAACTTGAGCAAATTTTTCTTGCTGTTTTTCAGGTGCACACGCATGAATGCACGTAAGCAAACTCTCCATAGGTTGTAGAATGATAATGATTTGTTATTCCCATAGATTTTTTGGTCTCAAAAGTAATATTCACAATTTCTTTAGAGAGCTTTAGGGTGTCTTCTAGGATATCTTTTGTTTTTATTTTCTATCAGATGAGGATTAAAACTACCCCAATGTTAAAAGGACTCAGGAATTTATGTAAGGTCTGACCAACAATTAGCTGACTCTGTGGATTAGAGTCCCTCAGCCTCTTTAGTTGTTACTCTTTTCTGCTTCCAATTAATAGGATTCTGTCATAGTCTAAATTTAGGGAGAGAATAATGTCTCCAAATTAATTTTAAGAGCTGGCTATCTTTGACTATGTTAACTATGCCATTACTTAAAAAACAGAAGAAAAAAACTACAATGAAGCTGGAAGAGATCTCAAGAGGTCTCTAACATAGTTTCCTTTCTTAGCAACTACATTTCCAGAAAGAGGGAAGCTATAGTCTCTGTCCTACCATGTAGTTACTTTTTGTATCAAATACTTCCGTATAGCTAAACAAACTCTTCCTTATTATTTTCTAAACTCCTTTCTCCCTGTTTCATTTTCTCTTACTCTAAAACATTGAACACCTTTGTTTTTTTAAGTTATTTTAAAAATGAGAGGATTTAAACTTATTATTAAACATTTTCTTTATTCTCTTACTTTTTTATTTTTCCTAATTAAGTAGGACAGTTTGGAAAACACACAATGTTAAAAGGAAATAAAATATTTATCACCCCAAGTCCTCTAAGAGGTAGCGGTAGTGCAGGACGTAACATGCACACAAGGCATAAAGCTGATGTGTGTGTTCCTGTCCCTTCCCAGATGGTGAACCTGGGGTGTCTTCAGTGGGGACCACAGTAAGTGTTGACTTAGTTAATAGTATTAAAACAAAACATGTTTACAAACAGGAAACTATGACTGACACAGAAAAAAGAGTTATTACATGTCCAGAGGCAATAATTTAGCATGTTCTTTTCTTTCTCTATTATCTGTATGTTTTAATTTTTGTTTTGCAAAAATGGATATACTGCACATATTATTTTTTACTTTGCTTTTAAGAGATTTTCCAGTCAATTCTGATCATCTTCTATTATTTTTAATGACTATATAATATTTCACAGTATGAATGCACCATCTAACCCAAACTGTTTTTCTAACATTTTTATTAAGAAAACCTACAAAAATGTTGAAATAATTTTAAAGTGACACACACAGACTCACCACTTAAATTCTACAACATTTTATTACACTTGCTTATCACATATCAGTTGAACTAGCCATCTCTCTGCCTATTAATCCGTTCTGGTTTTTTATGTATTTCAAACTAAGTTGGAGACATTAGTATATTTCTCCCCCTTCAAATACTTAAGCATATTAACCAGAGTTCAATATTTTCTTATGTGCCTAACCTGAATTTTAAAAAATTATTTACTTTTAAATAGTTTTCTAATCTATTGGGGAAAAAATAATATTTATTAGTGTAACAGAATCAGCTTTGTATTACACACAACCAAATAACCCAAAATGTAGTGGCTTACCAACAGGAAACATTTTATTTACTAGTGGTTTTGTAGGTCAGCAGTATAGGTTGAGCTCGGCCGGGCAGTTTTTGTGCTTGTCCTCGTCGAGGTTGTCCATGCGGCCGGTCATCTGGAAGTGCTGCTGAGTCATCTGGAGTGAGGTGGTCCCTCTCATTAAACCACTAGAACTGGAGTTACTTTATATAAAGTCAGACATACATATAGCCAAATCACCTTCATTAATTATTTAAAATATTTTTCTTCCCATGGTTTCTCTTTGTATTCTTTCTGTTTAAAGTCATTTTAGTTCAGAATAACATTTTGAGATACTAACTGCATTTGTTTTATTGAATATATTGAGTTAGGCATCAAGAATGATACAAAAGAAATACAAGACATTGTCTTTGTTCTCCAGGAAGTTATAATCTAATTGGGAAGATAACATGAACGTTACTTATAAAATAGATTGAATTATCAGAGCTTGTATGGTTGTCAAATTACTTACCTCTTCCCCATTTTTGGAAGAGGGTCTGGGTTAATTACTTGGCATCTAGTAAATATCCAGTAAATAATTATCTAGTGACTACCATTATATTTCAGAAAAGGGCCTTGTTAAAGTTCTCTAGACTAGGGGATTTTGCTAAGGAGGTGGGACTTGATTTAAGCCAGGGGTCCCCAAACTTTTTACACAGGGGGCCAGTTCACTGTCCTTCAGACCGTTGGAAGGCCAATCTATAAAAAAAAACACTATGAACAAATCCCTATGCACACTGCACATATCTTATTTTAAAGTAAAAAAACAAAACTGGAACAAATACAATATTTAAAATAAAGAACAAGTAAATTTAAATCAACAAACTGACCAATATTTCAATGGGAACTATGCTCCTCTCACTGACCACCAATGAAAGAGGTGCCCCTTCCGGAAGTGCGGCGGGGGCCAGATAAATGGCCTCAGGGGGCCGCATGTGGCCCGCGGGCCGTAGTTTGGGGACCCCTGATTTAAGCCATGGACTAGAGGTAAAATTTGTTTTGTTATTATAAAAGTTTAACAAAAGAGTTCAATATGGAAATGTACACAACCAATTTTTATATTGTAAACAGGTGCTGCGGAGAGGGGACACGTGGAAACAGTTGACTTCTGTGCTGAGCACAGCCATTTTCTATACTCAGTCCAAGTCTTCTAACATGGTGATATTGTTTCCTCATATTACCACCATTCCAGTAGTGTTCTGCTGCCCACTAGTTGCCATCTCTACACATTCATCTATCACAAGATTAATAAAGGGATCAAATCCACAAAATATTCCTTGGACATGTCTGCCATCATTTAATTCTAATGATAACTTCCTGTCCATACATTTTAATTTTATTTTTTGTAGTTTTCCTCAGTGAGAAGCGGGGAGGCAGAGACACAGACTCGTGCATGTGCTTGACCGGGATCTACCCGGCATGCCCACCAGGGGGCGATGCTCTGCCCATCTGGGGCCTTGCTTCATTGCAACTGGAGCCATGCTAGTGCCTGAGGAAGAGGCCACAGAGCCATCCTCAACGCCCATGCCAACTTGGCTCCAAGGGATCCCTGGTTGCGGGAGGAGAAGAGAGATAGGGAGAAAGGAGAGGGGGAAGGGTGGAGAAGCAGATGGGCGCTTCTCCCGTGTGCCCTGGCTGGGAATTGAACCTGGGACTTCCACATGCCAGGCTGATGCTTGACCACTGAACCAACTGGCCAGGGCCCATACATTTTTTTTTAACTCAAGAGGATGAGCTTGGCTCATGGTGTCTACTCAGTGAGCTTAAAGATACCTGCAAATGGAATTCTAAAGGTACAGTTTGGATAAATAAGGAAAAGTGTATAGATTTATATATAGAATCATTTATATATAGAACCATTATATATAAAATCATTGAAATTTATTTTAATTTGAACTCTTCAAAAAAATTTATGGTTAGAAGATACCTTCCTACTTATCATGAGCACAATACCTTTCTGCTGAAATATTTGCCGACGGAACCCATAAAGGGGTAACTAAAGTGCTTGTTTCACTACCACATATTTATTTCTGACCATCTTTTACAGCACACGGTGTGACAAGAAGGGAAACAACCAAGTTCTCAAATTCAGAAACTCTTTTATATCTGCAAACCCCATGAATTTAAAGTTGGAAGATTTACAACATATTGGAGGAAATATGTTTGGGAGATTTTGTGGGCACAGGCAGACATAGAAAACCTCATCTAAAAATGTTTTTTTACATTCACTAAAATAAAATATTAATTTCAGCACTCTATATATTAAATTAGTTATCATGAGATTCTGAAGAATTAAAGCTGTAAACTTTGAAGGTTCTCTGTCATCCTCTATTTCAGCTCTGTGCTTAAAGGTTCGTTTTGCTTTTGGTGCAGAGGATGCGCACATGAAAAGTTTTCTTTCTTCTGAAGTGTGATTGTCGATCCTCCAGCAAATCTACCATGGTGCCAGAGACAGAGAAAATGAACCAAATAAGTTATTTATGGCTCACTTTACTTAAGCAGCATGAATGAGTGCTTTCCCTCATTTCAGTATGTGGGACACTGGCTTAGTTACAAACTGAGTGCAGTCAGTCCCTGATAGAGTCAGCTTTCCCAACCTGGAAGACAAGAGAGTGCAATGCCAAGGCCTTTGTGTACTTTTTCTGTTTCCTGTTCTTCTCCCAGGACATTCATGGTAATAATTCTGTTTTCCTCTACTTTATTTCCTTTTTCATATTCTATCCCTCAATTTGTTCCTTTCTTAATTATTTATGATATAGGGAGTCTAAAACTCTTGAGGATGAAGAAGCCATGATTGAGAGTGAATTTCAGTTAGAGGAACTCAAAGTTGAGAAATGACTAGTTCTCATATGCAAATATATTATACATAATGTATGTTGCCCTCTTCATACTTATTATCTCAGCATAACTCTGCTGCTATCACTCAAAGCATTTTTGTTATGGCCTTTTCAAACTGAAGCACATTCTCTTGAATATACATGATGGTAGCAAATCTTTCTTGAGGGGTAAGGTTTGTTTTGGAAATAGGTATAGGTTATTTACAATCAATATTGGTGGTATAAGTGGATGGAATCATGCTGGGTAATGTCTTCATCTACATATAATTCACTTACACACACAGGAATACAATTACATGTATATAAAGTAACGAGACCACTTCATATTGGTCTATCATTGGAAAAGTGTAGTTTCCTAAGGTGTTTGTGGCTGTGTTTGTTTAGGCACTACCCTTCAGAATTTTAGGACTCAAAAGGTCATAACTGAAAAGGAAGCTTAGAAGTTATTTATTTTAACAACCTAAGGCAACTAAGACACAGAAAGATGAGATGACTCATCTGAGGTCAGTGATTGAGAACTCTTGAGATATTCATTTTTTCTTCTAAGATCACACATCTTGCTTGTCCTAATTCCCTAACATGAGAGTGAGTTCTGACAGAGTAGAGCCTTGTATGTAGAGGTTCTTAAGATATTATGATACTAATGAAAGAAAATAGCTACCTTTATGCATAGAGCTTCTTTAAAGTATTTTAATAGCTCTAAATTCTATTGACAGAATTATAATAATTTATATACAAATTTTCCTTTCAATCAAAAAATATCAAAGAAACCTGACCAGTGGTGATGCAGTAAATAGAATGTCAACCTGAGACCCTGAGGTACCAAGGTTCAAAACTTCCAGGTCGCCAGCTTGAGCTGGGCTAATCCAGTTTAAGCATGGGCTCACCAGCTTGAGCCCAGGGCAACCAGCTTGAGCATGGTATTATCAACATGACCTCATGGTCACTGGCTTGAGCCCTAAGGTCACTGGCTTGAAGCCCAAGGTCACTAGCTTGAGCACGGGGTCACTGGCTCGGGTGGAGCCCCCTGGTCAGGGCACATATGAGAAGCAATCAGAGAACAACTAAAGTGACGCAATTACATGTGGATGCTTCTCACCTCTCCACACACAAAAAATAAAATCAAAGGAAGTAAATTTCTTTGAATAATTTGTTGTTTGAATAATTTGAGGATACACTCAACTAAATAGTTTCCATGAATATTATTCAAAATGAACTACTTAAGGATCATCCATTTTTCTGTGTTTGGACCTACCATTTCAAATATAAAATCAACTAGCTATTATTTTTTAAAAATCTGGACTTTTAAGATCAACTAGCTACTATTTTAAAAAAATCTGGACTTTTAAACTAGCTTCTATAATATTAGCCAACAAATAAATTTGAGAAAACACAAAAACGACAAAAAATTAAAATATTAGTCAACAATAAACTATGTGTCTAAAATACCTATTTTCGTAAAGTGATTTGGAAAGGAAAACAGCTGGTAAGGAAATTGGATGATAATACATGATCATTCAGAGAAAGAGATTGGCTAAAGAAATTGCCTCTCAAAATGACAAATATCCTTTTCCATTTAAATAACCTAAAAGATCAGCTTATCATTTAAAGAGTCAAAAGATCTTAGCCTCCATGATTCCCACTCAATGCTGGAAGAGACTTTGTAAAGTAATAGTATCCAAAGCTAATCCACAGACTGGAACAAGCCTATGACAGGCAGTCTGTGATAGCACTTCAGCCCATCAATAGTGAAATGAGAAAGAGGACAATGACATGGTGAGTTTGTCATAAAGCTAAATAAAACTAGTTTTTTATTATTGAAATGTCATTTTTAAATGGTAGTGATCATAGGTCTCTATTGTTACTGTTTTTATATTGTTCTTACTTAGCAAGTTGGAGCCCCCAAAATTAAAAACAAAGTTGTATCATTCAGGAAATTACAAAAATCTGGGCACCATTCATTGCCTTGGAGGTCATCCAGTTCAATTATCTACCCTTTTAGAATATAAATAAAGTGCTGTTACAGAATTTCAATTATTTAATAAAAGTGGAATGAATTACATGCTTCTTAATATGACCTCCTCAAGACAACTCTGAGACTGGTCTCCTACAGTTTATCGTCAGTAGTTTAGTGCAGCTGTTTCTAGGCAGTGATTTTTTTCCCTTTCATTTTTTGTGACCATCTTGAAGTTTTTGTCGAAGCTCAGCCTGCTTATATAGATTCTGAATTGTTTGTCAGTATTAGTAGCTCATAATTGCGATGTGTCATACAGCACCTCTTACTGTTCTTATAACAGTTCTGAGGTTTTAAAAAGGTATTTTGGTTCCTTTATCGTCAGAGGGAACATTTTACCTCAATAGGAAAGTCATTCTGTGCAGACAGGCTGCAAATTCGCATGACATGGCAGGCTCATCTGTCAAAGAATATTTTTTTATTTCCATTTATCTCTTTGATTATATTCAGAATACCCCAGTAATGCTGATGAGATCATTCTAACTCTTAAGAACATTTTCCTCATGTTTTCCATCATCTTCAATAAGATAAAAAGGTTTAATTCACAGAGGAAATGGTAGCAAAATATCTATTTTTTTCTTTGGGAAGCTATTTTTGAGAAGGAAGGTTGATATATGAAACTTTAAAAATATTTTAGAGAGTAGCAGTACCTGTGTTTATTTCTTAACTGAATGCTAATTTGCTCTTGCATGTATCATATTTACATATACTATGGGTTCTAGCCATGAACATTGAAGCCCTAATTATTTACAGGAAAAAGATATTTTCTGTTTTTTGGTCAATTCTACCTATAATGTATTGAAAGAACAGAAAATACTATGAAATATTGATACTTTTTACAGTGAAATGTGGTGTTTTATGTACTATAATGAGCACAAAAATAGGAAAATTCTTGGCTATAGTGATTTAAAAGCAGAAATGTATAATTGATGCAATTAGATACCTAATTGGCATTTTAAATGAAGTCTGTATTTGTGCATATGTAAGTAATTATAAATTTGAAAATATTCTGAATTTTTATCCTCTTTTTGTCCAAATTATAGTACTATATATATATGATATATATATATGCTTAACATTTATTTTTTATTTTAACAACTTTTTTATTATGAAACATTTAAAACACTCACAAAAGTAATGACAGTAATATGACCCCAGTATACCATCACCCACTTTAATAATCAAAGTGTACTAATCTTGGGCCATGTGTTGGTGCCATCATGGCGGATGTGCCAATCAGGTGCTACTGGGCTTGGTTGTCTCCATCTTGTCCCAACCACTCATGTATGTGAAGGTGCTCATCCAGGTGGGATATGAATCTCTTCCTCTAACAAAAGGATGAGATATTTTTGGGTGGCAGGTATGTCACCCTCTTTATCTTTTTTGTTAGGCTCAGTACATTGCAAGTGTGGATGGGAAGTGTGGGTTGTTCACAGGCTTAACTCCAAAAACGGTGTTCAGGAGTTCTTGGGACTATGGTCCATGATAAAGTTTTACAGCATTACCAGGAATCTGACAAGGTTGAGTTGTTAGGACTTGGAAATGTACAGAACGAAGTCTTACCTTTCTTCGACAGAGTTATCAAAGACACAACATGAGAAATAATGGCTCATTCTGCTGCTACCCTAGTCACACACCCCTTTCCTGTGATCACTCTGAGAACCATGGTACAATTCATTGGCAGAAAATCCAAGAACTGTGGGCTTTATGACTCCATAGTAACCAGCTATTGGGAAGGAGGCATACTAGGATTTCTTTGCCGGTCTTATTCCTTGCCTCCTAGGTGACATCATTTCTTTGTGGCTCCATACTCACTGGCCTACCTCATTAATGCCCATGCACTGGACAGTGAGGTTTCCACCATGAGTGGAATGGAGAGTTACTCCCAAGCTATCACAGGATTTTCTCTGCCAGTGTTTGACGTATCCTTTTGTGCTTGTCTCTGACCTTATGGCTGTCAACAACTGTGGGCTTGCTGGTGGGTGCCCACCTTACTCCCCGGTATATACTTCTTGGATAGATTGCTGGGGCAGGTTACAAAAAGAGAGCAAGTGAGCTGAGGAAATAGCTTGTTTTTCTGGAAGGTTCCCTTTGGGAGGACTTATTGGTGTGACCTGAGAATGGTAATTTGAAAATATGGGGCAGGTAGTGACATCTGCATAGTCCCAGATCACAGAATTATGGGAGAGAATGTTGATTTTGATACAATGTAATGTGCTTTTAAAATAATCGTTTAATCTTGGGAAAATGGCAAAAACAAAAAATAAATCATGCTGATCTTATGTCACTTATACCTCCATTTACCACTCTCTCCTCACTAGATTATATCACATCAAATACAAGGTATCGTTTCATCCTTAAATACTTTCACCCAGAAATTGTATATCAATAATACATCTAAAATATTTTTATCTTAATATTGTCACGTATTCAAAGGCATCAAGTTTCCCTCCTTCTTGTTTATGAAAAAGGATAATCAAATTAGAGTTTACACATTGCATTTAGCTAATATTTTTTGAATCTCTTAAACTTAGGTTTCCCCCTCCTCCCTTTTTTATTTTCTTGCCAATCACTTGTGAAAGTAATGGGGTCATTTGTCCTGTAGAATTTCCCATGTTCTAGATTATTCTGATTACACCCCTTTGGGAGTGTTGCTAACAGATGCCTCTAAAGTGTTAGCTTTAGTATATTACTTTAAGATTATCATCCGTCTTTTGCTTTGAACATAAAGCTCATCATGTCTTCCCTGCTCTACTTCATTGAAGTTATGTACTTAACTTACTTCATTCAGTAAAGTCCAATCCCCAAATCTGTTTCTTGCCGTACCTATCAATCACACTTGCAGGTATTTTAGAAGAGAAAAATATGTATAAAAAGACATAGACCTCGAAAAAAGAAATTAATCAACTATAAGTTTAGCTTATTCTTACTTGTAGGTGGCATAGAGTTCCAGTGGGGTATACAAAGGTTATTGTAAAGCCTTTAGGTAAGAGTCTTTGCAAGTGATTCCTTACACTGTTATAATTCTTAATTACTAAGTGCCTATTGTCCATTGTGATTTTATAAAATTCAGTTTCTGCAGTTGCAAAATTTGTTCCATTGGACTAATTCTCTTCTCTTCCTGGTGGTTCTAATTTAGTATTTCTCTGCTTGCTATGGAAGGAATGGGGGAGAATGGACTCATTTCCATAAGGACAAATCAGAATCACCCATAGGGCTTCTAATGCCCTGGCTCTTCCCTCCACTCCCACACCCATCCCCCATCCCTCCTGAGAGCAGTAGTGAACCACTGCTACTGGTGGAATCACCAAACATCCCTCACATGTGCTGGGAGTGGAAAACAGGTCGAAAACCACTGTCAACAGTGTTTATGTAAGACCTTCATGAGAAAGAAGTTGCAATATACTTAGTTGACTTTCAAATGAGTTTCAAAGGCATCTAGCCTACAATGTTGACTATCAAGAAAACAAAAATAATGATCTCTCTTTCCCCACTAAGGAAGAAGGCTTATTTTATAAGCCTAGAATAGATTAGGGATGAGGATATATTTCTGACTACAGAATTGAGTTTATTCATTTACTGGGGATTTATTGATTGTCTACTTGCTGTTGCATTTGCAAATCCCTGAGGGAGAAAGGAAATAAAAATTTAAAGTGTCTCTGTTCCCTGACAGTTTATAGTTTAGTTGAAAAGGCACATAGAAAAATAAGAGTTGAATGGAAATGAAAGATAATATTTGATTAAGCATTAGGATTTGAGATGAAAAATTCTAGGAAGCAGAATGAAGCTGAGAATAAGGGCCTAAGGATTTCTGAGAAATTTAGGGCTTCTCCTGTTTAGGAGGTGTTAATGTTATCATGTGAAGTGAGGTTAATGACCCTCTCTGAAAGCTCTTGACTTTCCTTCATATTTGTGATTTATAAGAAAATTACTCAAATTGCCAAAATCTATAGTTCCAGTACACAAAAACTGTCAGTACAACCAAGATAATATAACCCTTCTAATTAAAACTGATAAACTTACACTTGTAACATATTTGCTAAAAAGAAACAAAACATCTCAAAATAAAAATAAGATATGAGTAGTATGCCCCAGATGCATTTGGTTATTCGAGGATGGAAAAAACACAGTTACAAACCTTTCTGTGTTGGGGATTCTACGAAGAATTACTGAAAGCCATAGAGCCTTTCCTCCTGAAAAATATTTTTATATCCAGAATTTTGCACATATTTCAAGGATTCTTGGATCCTTGGAAGCTGATCAGTTAACTCCATTTTTGAGAATGATGACATATAAGAATAAAACAGCACCAGACTCTGTAATCCTCTCACGTGGTTAGAAGGGTAGTAGGCCTAAAACTACATTTAACAAATTGGGTAAAAGAAACAGGCCTTGTGGGCAGAATAAAAAAAAAATAGGTTCAGAAGGGCTAATTTAAACAAAAGAGGGGGTGAACTTAGGGAGGACGATGGTCCTAGGATGTTATCTGAGGCTGGGCTTTCATATGATCCTGAAGGCCTATTCCATGGTTAGGCGAGTCCATTTAAAAAGTGTGTACTTAGATACTTTAAGGAGAATATGGACTAATTTTGACTAAAATTCATGGTGAAAAATTAAGTGAAGAAAATGTAAAGTAAGTTACATTATCCCTAGTGGATTTAGTTTTAAAACTTGGGTTCTTAAGGGCCCGTAATAAGGAGTTTAAATTGTTGTTCCCCCAGTAAGCCTGCATTAACTTTCAAATAAACTGTACATGATGACTTAATATTACCACTTATAATTTTTTTTTTAATATAATTTTATTTTTTTAATGGGGTGACATCAATAAATCAGGATACATATATTCAAAGATAACAAGTCCAGGTTATCTTGTCGTTCAATTATGTTGCATACCCACCACCCAAAGTCAGATTGTCCTCTGTCACCTTCTATCTTGTTTTCTTTGTGCCCCTCCCCACCCCCTATCCCTCTCCCATTCCCCCCTCCCCCCCGTAACCACCACACTCTTATAAATGTCTCTTAGTTTCACTATTATGTCCCACCTACGTATGGAATAATACAGTTCCTGTTTTTTTCTGATTTACTTATTTCGCTTCGTATCATGTTATCAAGATCCCACCATTTTGCTGTAAATGTTCCGATGTCATCATTTCTTATGGCTGAGTAGTATTCCATAGTGTATATGTGCCACATCTTCTTTATCCAGTCATCTATTGATGGGCTTTTTGGTTGTTTCCATGTCCTGGCCACTGTGAACAATGCTGCAATAAACATGGGGCTGCATGTGTCTTTACGTATCAATGTTTCTGAGTTTTTGGGATATATACCCAGTAGAGGGATTGCTGGGTCATAAGGTAGTTCTATTTTCAGTTTTTTGAGGAACCACCATATTTTCTTCCATAATGGTTGTACTACTTTACATTCCCACCAACAGTGTATGAGGGTTCCTTTTTCTCCACAGCCTCTCCAACATTTGCTGTTACCTGACTTGCTAATAACAGCTAATCGAACAGGTGTGAGGTGGTATCTCATTGCCGTTTTGATTTGCATTTCTCTAATAGCTAAAGAAGATGAGCATCTTTTCATATACCTGTTGGCCATTTGTATTTCTTCCTGGGAGAAGTGTCTATTCATATCCTCTTCCCATTTTTTTATTGAATTGTTTGTTTGTTTGTTGTTGAGTTTTATGAGTTCTTTGTATATTTTGGATATTAGGCCCTTATCTGAGCTGTCGTTTGAAAAAATCATTTCCCATTTAGTTGGCTTTCTGTTTATTTTGTTATCAGTTTCTCTTGCTGAGCAAAAACTTCTTAGTCTGATGTAGTCCCATTCATTAATTTTTGCCTTCACTTCTCTTGCCATTGGAGTCAAATTCATAAAATGCTCTTTAAAACCCAGGTCCCTGAGTTGAGTACCTATGTCTTCTTCTATGTACTTAATTGTTTCAGGTCTTATGTTTAGATCTTTGATCCATTTTGAGTTAATTTTTGTACAGGGGGAGAGACTGTAGTCCAGTTTCATTCTTTTGCATGTGGCTTTCCAGTTTTCCCAGCACCATTTATTGAAGAGGCTTTCTTTTCTCCATTGTGTGTTGTTGGCCCCTTTATCAAAAATTATTTGACTATATATATGTGGTTTTATTTCTGGACTTTCTATTCTGTTCCATTGGTCTGAGTGTCTATTTTTCTGCCAATACCATGCTGTTTTGATTGTCGTGGCCCTATAATAGAGTTTGAAGTCAGGTATTGAAATGCCCCCAGCTTCATTCTTTTTCTTTAGGATTGCTTTGGCTATTCGGGGTTTTTTATAGTTCCATATAAATCTGATGATTTTTTGCTCTATTTCTTTAAAAAATGTCATTGGAAGTTTGATGGGAATTGCATTAAATTTGTATATTGCTTTGGGTAATATAGCCATCTTGATTATATTTATTCTTCCTAGCCAAGAACAAGGTATATTCTTCCATCTCATTATATCTTTTTCGATTTCCCTGAACAATGGTTTATAGTTTTCATTATATAAGTCCTTTACATTCTTTGTTATGTTTATTCCTAAGTATTTTATTTTTTTTGTTGCAATCGTGAAGGGGATTATTCTTTTGAGTTCCTTCTCAGTTGTTTCATTGTTGGCATATAGAAAGGCTATTGACTTCTGTATGTTAATTTTGTATCCTGCGACCTTACTGTATTGGCTTATTGTTTCTAGTAGTCTTTTTGTGGATTCTTTGGGGTTTTCGATGTATAGGATCATATCATCTGCAAAAAGTGATACCTTTACTTCTTCTTTTCCGATATGGATGCCTTTTATTTCTTTGTCTTGTCTGATTACTCTGGCTAGAACCTCTAGTACCACATTAAATAAGAGTGGAGAGAGTGGACAACCCTGTCTTGTTCCTGATTTAAGGGGGAAAGCCTTCAGTTTAGTGCCATTTAATATGATGTTAGCTGATGGTTTATCATATATGGCCTTTATCATGTTGAGATATTTTCCTTCTATACCCATTTTGTTGAGAGTCTTAAACATAAAATTGTGTTGTATTTTATCGAAAGCCTTTTCTGCGTCTATTGATAAGATCATGTGGTTTTTGTTCTTTGTTTTGTTGATATGGTGTATTACATTAACCGTTTTACGTATGTTGAACCATCCTTGAGATTCTGGGATGAATCCCACTTGATCATGATGTATTATTTTTTTAATATGTTGTTGTATTCGATTTGCTAGTATTTTGTTTAGTATTTTAGCATCTGTATTCATTAGAGATATTGGTCTGTAGTTTTCTTTTTTTGTGCCATCCTTGCCTGGTTTTGGTATGAGGGTTATGTTGGCTTCGTAAAATGTGTTTGGAAGTATTGCTTCTTCTTCAATTTTTTGGAAGACTTTGAGTAGAATAGGAGCCAAGTCTTCTTTGAATGTTTGATAAAATTCGCTGATATAGCCGTCAGGGCCTGGACTTTTATTTTTGGGGAGGTTTTTAATGGTTTTTTCTATTTCTTCTCTACTGATAGGTCTGTTTAGGCTTTCTGCTTCTTCTTGACTCAGTCTAGGAAGGTTGTATTTTTCTAGGAATTTATCCATTTCTTCTAGGTTGTTGAATTTAGTGGCATAAAGTTTTTCATAGTATTCTACAATAATTCTTTGTATATCTACAGTGTCCGTGGTGATTTCTCCTCTTTCATTTTGGATTTTGTTTATATGAGTTCTTTCTCTTTTTTCCTTGGTAAGTCTTGCCAAGGGTTTGTCAATTTTGTTGATCTTTTCAAAGAACCAGCTCCTTGTTCTATTAATTTTTTCTATAGTTTTTCTGTTCTCTAATTCATTTATTTCTGCTCTGATTTTTATTATCTCCTTTCTTCGGCTGGTTTTGGGTTGTCTTTGTTCTTCTTTTTCTAGTTCCTTAAGGTGGGAAGTTAAGTGGTTCACTTGGGCTCTCTCTTGTTTGTTCATATATGCCTGAAGTGATATGAACTTCCCTCTTATCACTGCTTTTGCTGCATCCCATAGATTCTGATATGTCGTATTGTCATTTTCATTAGTCTGTATATATTTTTTGATCTCTGCACTTATTTCTTCTTTGACCCATTCATTTTTTAAAAGTATGTTGTTTAGTTTCCACATTTTTGTGGGATTTTTTTCCTCTTTTTTGCAGTTGAATTCTAGTTTCAAGGCTTTATGATCAGAAAATATGCTTGGTACAACTTCAATTTTTCTGAATTTGCTGATGTTGTTTTTGTGGCCCAACATATGGTCAATTCTTGAGAATGATCCATGTACACTGGAGAAAAATGTATACTCAGTCACTTTGGGATGAAATGTCCTGTAGATGTCTATCATATCCAGGTGCTCTAGTGTTTTGTTTAAGGCCACTATGTCTTTGTTGATTCTCTGTTTGGATGACCGATCTAGAGCTGTCAGCGGTGTATTGAGGTCTCCAAGTATGATTGTATTTTTGTCAGTTTTTGTTTTAAGATCAATAAGTAGCTGTCTTATATATTTTGGTGCTCCTTGGTTTGGTGCATATATATTAAGAATTGTTATGTCTTCTTGATTCAGTGTCCCCTTAGCCATTATGAAATGGCCATTTTTGTCTCTGAGTACTTTTCCTGTCTTGTAGTCAGCATTATCCGATATGAGTATTGCTACACCTGCTTTTTTTTGGATGTTATTTGCTTGGAGTATTGTTTTCCAGCCTTTCACTTTGAATTTGTTTTTATCCTTGTTACTTAGATGAGTTTCCTGTAGGCAGCATACAGTTGGATTTTCTTTTTTAATCCATTCTGCTACTCTGTGCCTTTTTATTGGTGAGTTTAATCCGTTTACATTTAGTGTAATTATTGATACTTGTGAGTTCCCTATTGCCATTTTATATCTTGCTTTCTGTTAGTTTTGTGTCTTGTTTGATCCTTCTCTTTTGTTTTTCTATCTTTTGTTTTTATTTGGTTGTATTCCATACATCTTTCCACTGTTGCTATCTTTTTTATCTCATGTGCTTCTGTGGTGGTTTTTTCAATGGTGGTTACCTTTGAATAATGAAAAGGGTCCCTACCCTGTTCATTGTAGTAACTATTTTGTGAGTACTTTTGCACTCCATCGTCCTTTGCTATTGTTAATCTCCATCTTCTCCCCCTCTTTCTTTTTGTTGTTGTCACAGTTTAAATTTGGTTTTATTGTGTTCTTCTTGGAGCTTTTACTTGTGGCTCTGTTTTTTTTTTGTTCTTTGTATCTGATTGGAGAACCCCCTTTAGTAATTCCTGGAGTGGGGGTTTTCTGATGATAAATTCCCTCATCTTTTCTGTATCTGTGAATGTTTTTATTTCTCCTTCATATTTGAAGGATAGCTTTGATGGGTATAGTATTCGTGGCTGAAAGTTCCTCTCTTTCAGGACTTTAAATATTGGGGTCCACTCTCTTCTAGCTTATAGGGTTTCTGCTGAGAAATCTGATGATAATCTAATGGGCCTTCCTTTATATGTTGTATTCTTCTTTTCCCTGGCTGCCTTGAGAATTTTTTCTTTGCTGTTGGTTTGTGTCAATTTCATTATGATATGCCTTGGAGTAGGTTTGTTGGGGTTAAGAAAACTTGGAGTTCTGTTTGCTTCTTGAACTTGAGGCTTTAGTTCTTTCCACAGGCTTGGGAAGTTCTCATCTATTATTTGTTTGAGTATGTTCTCCATTCCATTTTCTCTCTCTTCTCCCTCTGATATACCTATTATTCTTATGTTATTCTTTTTGATGGAGTCAGATAATTCTTGTAGGGCTATCTCATTTTTTTTAATTTTTGAGTCTCTTTCTTCTTCTCTCTGTTGTGCCTCAAGTTGCTTGTCTTCTATTTCACTAATCCTCTCTTCTATCTGACCTGTTCTATTAGCTAAGCTTGTTACTTCGTTTTTCAGCTCGTGAATTGAGTTTTTCATCTCTGTTTGATTTGTTTTTATAGTTTCAATTTCCTTGGACATATATTCTTTGTGTTCATTGAGTTGTTTTCTGAGCTCCCTAAATTGCCTTTCTGTGTTTTCTTGTATATCTCGGAGGATTTTTAGGATTTCTATCTTGAATTCTCTGTCATTTAGCTCCAAGGTTTCCAATATATTAAATTTTTTCTCCATAGATTTTTCCTCATCTAGCTGTGTTACCTCTCTTTCTTTTGTATCCATGATATTCGATTTTCTCTTCCTTAATGGCATCTGAGGGTGGTTTTGTTGATAGTATTAATGAGATTTAATAAAAAATAAAAAGTTTAAAAAAATAATAAAAAAAAATCGAAAAGAGTTGTTTTTTTTAAAAAAAAATTAATAATGAAATAAAGAAAAATAAAATAAAATAAAAATTTAAAAAAAATAAAAAAATAAATAAATAAAAAAAAGGAAATTATCCCCCCCCCTCCTTTTTTCCTCTCCTCTCCTCTCCCCTCTTTCTTGATAAAATCTTGTGGTGGACTGTGAATTATAACAAACAATGCCTGTGATGTAGGGCCTGAATTGGGGAAAAGTAATAAAGGGGCAAAAAAAAAAAAAAGAAAAAGAAAAAAAGAAAAAAGAAAAAAAAAAAAAAAGAGCGTATGGACCCACAAAAAGCAAATAAGGAAAAAATTTGGGTCAAGAATAAAATGATTTGCTTTTAGGTGTTGGTTGTCTAAGAGTTATGATGAGAGGATTAAGAGGAAAACGGAAAAATGGGGGGACAAATTAAAAAATTACTATTGTATTTAGTGGAACAAGAACTAGATAATATGGAGAGCCAGGGATGGGAGCACTGCTAGTGAGTTAAAAAGGTGAAGTAAAAACCCCCCAAAATGCCACAAACATAAGTTTGAGTCCCAGATAAGATAATTTGTTTGTTATTGAGGTTTGAATGAGAGGAGATGTAAAGGAGAAAGGAAGAAACTAATATAGAGGGAGAAAAGAAAGAGAGAGAGAAAAAAAAAGAGGGAACCACTAAAAGAAGAAAAAAGAAAGGAGAGAGAGAGAGAGAGAGTTAAGGGTTTTGAAGTGCAACCCTCATAGAGAGAAAGGAAGAGAAGAGAAAAGATAATGGGAGATGTAACATTATGGGTAGTGTAGTTCAAGGAGAGGAGAGAGTAAGACCGGGAGAGAGTTAATCGGCCAAATTGGAGGAGGAAAAAAAAAGTATCAAGAATGAAGATAAGAGAAACAAACGAACAAATATAATAAAACGGGATAGGTTATAAAGTCTGCAGATTATTCTTGATTTTGAGAGGTTATCTTCTTGCTTTTTCTTTTCTCTCCCTCTTCCTGGTCGGTGACTCTGTACCCCGGGTTTTGCCCCTTTGCCACGCTCAGGTGGAGGTTTGCAGTTGATAAGTCTCTATGGCAATGTCATGTATTGTGCTTTAGTCTCGTTGGCAGTCGAGGCTATTAGCATTTATAGGCTCCGACAGTGAGAGAGTCCGTGTTCCTGGAGCCTTTCTCCTAGTCTTTCCTTCCTCAATTAGTAGCCTGATAATCCAGCTATGGTGTTGCTGCTGCCTCTGCCTGGATAGTAAGAGGCTCAAAGAGCTGGCAACTCCCCACTCTATTTCCACTCAGCACAGGGCTCTGGGTAAGGCTCAGTCAGTCAGAGCTGCTAGCATAATCAGGCGGGCTTTCCGGCCATTCAAAGACCTCTGGCTCTGCCACTCTGTCCGGTAACACAAGCGGGCGCCCACTTCCGGGGCGCTTGGAGGAAACTCTCACTCACTGGCTGCGCGCGCAGACCAGGATATCCGGCCAGCAGTCTCACGCTCTGAGTGAAACCCCCAACCGCAGGGAAAAGTTGCAGCGTTGGAATTGAGTCTCGCTCCGTCCCTGTGCGCGGCTTTTGCAAAGCGCTGGGGCGGCCCGAGATTCCGCTTTGGCCCACACAAAGGCCCCTGACTCTGCCCCTCTGTGCGATAACACGGGCGCGCACTGCCGAGGCACTCGGAGGAATCGCTCACTCCTTATCTGCGCGCGCAAACCAGGATATGAGGCCGGCCGCGTTTCCCTCTGAGTGAAACACCCTCCAGTACGGAAAATCTCCACCGTTGGAATTAGTTCTCACTCCCTCCCGTGCGTGGCTTTCCCAGGGCGCTGGGGCTGCCCAGAGACTCTGCCCTCGGCCCACAGAAAGGCCTCTGACCCTGCCTCTCCATGGGGCAACACGGGCACCCACTTCCGGGGCTTAGGAAGAAATCTCTCGCCCACTAACTGCGCACCAACCAGGAGACCGGGTAAAATGTCCGCGCCGCTTGTCTTTCTTTGTTTGGGTTTGGCGCGAGTGTTAACTTGTATTGCCCGGGTTGCCACAGGATCAGATTTTCCTTGGCTTGGATCTCCGTGCCACAGCCTGGTTCGGCCGTTTGTGTCGCGGCCTGGATGTATTCACCCCCTTTGCCCGCCTCAGTTTCTATATTCACAGTTACCAGAGAAAGCCGCCCTGTTTAGGTTAGTGAGGAAGGCGGAGCATTTCTTACTCCCTATTTCCTTCGGGGTTTGGTTATATATTTAGCCAATTTTTCACTCAATCATACCTTTGGGTGTATTGCGAAGCATCTGGAAGCTCCAAGTATAGGTTTTTCTGTTTCTGGTTGAAGATCTTGTTGAGTTTTGGGGGAGATTTATCGGTATCGCTTCCTACCCCGCCATTACTCTCACCACTTATAATTTTAAAAGAGTTTTATTTAACTTTTACGCACTGGAATTATCTTTGAAAACTAAGAGGAAGCTAGTGTCATTATCAAAAAAAGTTAATTCATGGGCATGATCATTCATGAAATAGAATGGCCAGAATGTTTCCACTTTAAAGGGAGAATAGCTGTCAACATATGCTATCAATAAAGTTTTCTCATGGCCATAGACAAATGTGAAGTGTTTACCAAAGGGGAGGGGCTGGAGGGGAAGGGAGGAAAGAGGGACTAATATACGGTGACGGAAAATGACTTGACTTTGGGTGATGAGCACACAATGCAATCAATAGTTCAAATGCCATAGAGATGTTTACCTGAAACCTATGTATTCTTATTGACCAATGTCACCCCGTTAAATTTAATTTCTAGATAAACGAGACAGAGGGAGAGAGAAAGTAAACCAAAAGTAAACATTTCAGAAGCACTTCCTTTAGGAAAAAATAAAATAAAGTTTTCCTAAAAAATTCTAATATTTCCCTGCCAATCAATAAAGATAGTATCACGTTTAGCACCAGAGCTCCAGTTGTTAGGAATTATGTATTTATTGACTAAAGTTACTTTTAAAAAGCAGAGAGGGGAGTTAACTTTGAGGAAGTAGTAATTGTGGAACTTTAGTACTAGTTGTATCAGAACAGCGAGAAACAGACGTTTGCCACACAATTAAGTAGCCAAATTAAGGAGTCTTTATTTTAATGCCGGCAAGCGCGCACGGAGACCTAAGTCGTCCAAATCATGTGGCCCCGAACACAGTTTGACATCAGCTTTTAAAGACAGAATTACACACTGATTGGGGAATGGGGAGAAGGGGAAGCCTAGCAGTAAAACAAAGCAGTGAAACAAGGTCATTTACAATGCTTATCTATAGGATTAATTCAGGGAGAAACATTCTGGGAACACCTGCAACCTCATAGAACTAGCCCAAGGCTACAGCCTGGGAAACTAGCCTCAAGGCCAGGGGTAGGGAGTCTTTTAGAAAAAAGTAAGTTCTGCTTAAAGTTACTTATGTTAAGAGCGTTTCTTTTCTATATTTCTCTAGTAATGTCATCTTACTCTGAATAGTATTGCAATTAAAAATGTATCCTCACTTTGAGGACCAAATACTTAATGTGGTAGTATAGCACACTACTTTATTAGCTCTTGTTACAGTAAGGTCCATAAATAGAAATAGCTCACTTGCAACTGGACCAGTTCACCAAAAAAAAATCAGTAACAACATAAGCCAAAATATAGAGAAACAGATGACTCAGGAATTTAAATTCAAAGTTAATTAAGGAATATGTTTATTGCAATCATGACAGGGCCTCAAATGTGATATTACAACTCACTCTGATGATTACTAGTAAGTCTGTTTTAAATATTGTTGATTGGTGGCCTCATTTTTCAATCTCTCTCTTTTTTTTTCTCTCTCCCCTCCCCCACCATTAACATCACTGGCTTTTAGAGCTTATATCAAAATTTCTCTAAATATGACTAAGTCTTTGCCAATCTAGTGTCTTTGCTTCCTGTATGTAAATTTCTTATATACACATTTTGTGGCAATAGGGGTAATGGTGAAAAGAAAAAGATTGGATGAGTATAGGAACATAAAGACTCCATTGTTCTTCTTTAAAATTTGTACGAGATTTCAGTGAGCCAATTTGGGAGCATTATAATGTATTTGACATTATTTTGGTAGCATAGCAGTGTCACTGACATAAAATTTATCTCACATTTGCTTTTGTTTGTTTGTTTGTATAATTAGTATTAGAGGGTCTATCTATGCAGTGTGCTCAGCTGATACACAGCAGAACAAGCATACCAGTTGTTAAAATATTAAAATATAAGGTCTACCGGAAAGTTCTGTCCCTTTCTATCACAACAAGTTTCGACACGTAAGCACATGTTTATTTGGCGCATGTGTGCCTCTCTATTTTTATCACTTAATGTATACATACTGATGTAGCAAATTAACTAAAACAAAGTTGATTCACATTAGTCTTATGTGTGAAGCGATAGTGTACCCATGGCTACTGATAAAGTTCATTTATGCCACTGTAATTTTTACGAATTTCAACAAGGAAGAAATGCTACAGAAGCATGTCTGTCGCATCCACCATATTCCCCGGACTTAGCACCCTCCAACTATCACTTGTTTTTGTCCTTACAAAATTTTTTGAAGGGCAAAAAATTCAAAAATGAAGAAGATATCAAACAAGCACTGGTTCAATTTTTTGCATCAAAAGATAAAAGGATAAAACATTTTTCAAAAATGGGATATACAAATTGCCCTCACACTGGCAAGAAATCATTAATAATAATGGCAATTATATTATTTAATAAAGTTTATTGACGATAAGAAAAATTTGTATTTTGTTTTATTCCAAAAACAGACAGAACTTTCTGGTAGACCTTATATTTCTATACTAGTTGGGAAATAGCACTGCCCTGGGAGCCATACCCCACCTTCCATGCTCTCGAGGACCCGGACCTTCTTCCAGAAACCTTCAGCTCTGAATATGACCCAGCAAATAAAAGGAAAATGAAAGGCACAGCAAAGGGTCTTCAGGACCCTAATCCAGTGCCAAGACCAGCACCATTCTGATTGGTTAGGACCCCATGCTGCACCAGCTGTTAAAATATTTAATAATTAGCCTGACAAGGTGATGGTACAGTGGATGGAGCATCGGACTGGGATGTGGAGGACCCAGGTTCGAGACCCCGAGGTCGCCAGCTTGAGCACGGGCTCATCTGGTTTGAGCAAAGCTCACCAGCTTGGATCCAAGGTCATTGGCTCAAGCAAGGGGATACTCAGTCTACTGAAGGCCCATGGTCAAGGCACATATGAGAAAGCAATCAATGAACAACTAAGGTGTCACAACAAAAAACTGATGATTGATGCTTCTCATCTCTCTCTGCTCCTGTCTGTCTGTCCCTATCTATTCTTCTCTCTGACTCTCTCTGTCTCTGTAAAAAAAAAATTTTTTTTTTAATATTTAATAATTAATTCCCCTTTGGCTATATGCAAAGCACTGTGATTAACTCACTGGAGAGCAAGAAGGTGAATAAGTCACATCCCTTGTTCTTCAGGAGTTCACAGATGAATCAGCAGTAATAATTATAACAGTGGCTGACATTTACTGAGCACTTACTAGAAGCCTAAGCACTGTTCTAAGTACTATGTTTTATATATCATCTCATTAACCCTCACAGTATCCTTAGGAGTTTATTTTCTCTCTCACTCTCTCTTTTTGTGTGTGTGTGACAAAAATAGGGAGAGACAGAGAGAGGGATAGATAGGGACAGACAGGAAGGGAGAGAGATGAGAAGCATCAATTCTTTGTTGCAGCTCCTTAGTTGTTCACTGATTGCTTTCTCATCTGTGCCTTGACTGGGGGCCTACAGCAGAGTGAGTAACCCCTTGCTCAAGCCAGAGACCTTGGGGTTTCGAACCTGGGTCCTCCACGTCCCAGTCCAATGCTCTATCCACTGCGCCACTGCCTGGTCAGGCTATTTTCTCTCCTTTACAAATGAAAAACCTGAGGCATAAAGGGAATAAGTAATTTTCCAGGTCATACAAATAATAAGTGGTGGGGTCATCATACATATTAGGCATGGGAGAATGCATGGAGAATTCTAATCTGTGCCTCATTTCCAAGTACATTCAAGACACTGGAGATATATCAGACAACATAACAGACCCAACTCTATCTTCATGTAGCCTATCTTCTTATGAGCAAGATAAACAGAAAGTAAATAAAAGAAAAGAAGAGGCTCTGGCCGGCTGGCTCAGCAGTAGAGTGTTGGCCCAGTGTTTGGAAGTCCTGGGTTCGATTCCTGTCCAGGGCACACAGGAGAAGTGCCCATCTGCTCTCTACCCCTCCCCCTCTCCTTTCTCTCTGTCTCTTCTCCTCCCACAGCCAAGGCTCCATTGGAGCAAAATTGGCTGGGATGCTGAGGACGGCTCTTTGGCCTCCACCTCAGACACTAGAATGGCTCTAGTCTCATCAGAGCTATGGCCCAGATGGGCAGAGCATCACCCCCTGGTGGGCGTGCCTGGTGGATCCCGGTCGGGCGCATGCAGGAGTCTGTCTGTCTGCCTCCCCGCTTCTCACTTCAGAAAGATACAAAAAAAGAAAAGAAAAGAAAAGGTAGAGTGTAACAGATGGTGAAGAGTGCAGCTCAGGCAAACAAGGCAGGGGAAGAGAGGGAGTGTGCTGGTGTTGAGAGCAGTGGTGGGATGCAAATTTAACAACTGGTTCTCTGCCTTAATGACCATTTTAAGTATAAAAAATGATATACCAAAAGGTAATTTATTATTTCATGCATTTAATACTTAAATAAGAACAATAAGAGAGGTACACAAAACTAGATTATATTATAAGAAAGTTTTAAAATATTAAGGAAAAAATATAAAATAATACTTGACAAAAACAATACAAGTTGTCACCCCCTGGTTGTTTGGCACTTTTTCTCTTGACGTTTTATGTTTGTTTACTGAAGTAACAAACGCAAGGGAATTAAAATGTAGTATTTCATCAAAGGTATAATGCGTTTTATGAAATGAATAAATAAATATTACAAGCATACTTCCATCAGATTTTCTTCACCTATGGATGGAATGAACATTACTACGGGCGCTTTTGAACGTTAAAAAAGAGTAAGGAATGAGAATGTTTGATTTCCACAGTGGGCAGCTGCCCAGGTGCCTACCTTAGAGAGAACCCTGATTACAAGTGCCATTTTAACAACTGGTTCACTGAACTCAACAAGAAATTAGGTATTGGTTCTGTCGAACCAGTGCGAACCGGCTGAATCCCACCACTGGTTGGGAAGCATAGCTTCCAGTTTTACACAGAGAGGTCAAGAAAAGCTTTAGTGAAGAAATATGAATAAAATGCTAAAAGCCATGAAGGGAACAAGCCCTATGACTCTCTGGGGTGAAAGAATACTCCAGGCAGAAAGAATACCAAGTGAAAACTCCCTGAGGTGAAACTCACTGGCCTGTTCAGAACGGCACTGGGACAGTCGTAGCAGATTGATGATGGGAAGGAAAGAGGGGGAAATGGTTGGTGTATGTGGAGTCATACTGCGACATGATTCTGGAGAAGATGCAGAGACTGGGTCATACAGGGTCTTGTAAACTGTTTTAAGGAGCTTGATTTGATCTTGATGGCACTGAAGAATCTTTGAAAAACTAAGCGTGGCAGTGACAGAGCTGGCTGCCATATCGGAAATGAGCTAGAGAGAGTAAGCCCAAAGTCAGAGTGGGCTTCAGGGTGGGAGAGGAGCAGTAATCAGGTAAGAGATGATTTAGCTCCTGAACTAGGGCTGCGGCTGGCCAAGGAAATGGAGCAAAGTAGACAGATTGTGAGTGATTTATAAGGAAAAGAATCATTGGAACTTGGTGATTGCTCAGATGCGGTAACAAAAGAGAGGGAAGACTCCAGGTAAGTTCTAGGTTTCTGCCTTAGGTAGCTGGATGGATGACAGTGGCATGCACTTAGAAAGAAAAGTTTGGAGGCACGTGGGTGAGATGATGAAAATGGTTTGGGGCAGAGTACGGTTTAGAGGCAATGTGCATGTCCTGGGCTGGGTGTAGCATGTAGATTAAAGACGACATGTCCACTTCCATTCTTGTTGGGGTTTTTTTTATAAATAAATTTTTATTTTAATGGGGTGACATCAATAAATCAGGGTACATATATTCAACGAAAACATGTCCAGGTTATCTTGTCATTCCATTCTGTTGCATACCCATCACCCAAAGTCAGATTGTCCTCCGTCACCTTCTATCTAGTTTTCTTTGTGCCCCTCCCCCTCTCCCTCCTTCCCTCCCCCGCCCCCATAACCACCACACTCTTGTCCATGTCTCTTAGTCTCGTTTTTATGTCCCGACCAATGTATGGAATCCTGCAGTTCTTGTTTTTTTTTTTTCTGATTTACTTATTTCACTCCGTATAATGTTATCAGGATCCCACCATTTTGTGGTAAGTGATCCGATGTCATCATTTCTTATGGCTGAATAGTATACCATGGTGTATATGTACCACATCTTCTTTATCCAGTCTTATATTTTTTTTTTACAGTGATTAAAGCCTTTAAGCAAACTCTTGGCCAATACAGCAAGAATCCATAAAAGAGTAGTGTCCCTAACACAGTGGTTCTCAACCCGTGGGTCGCGACCCTGGCAGGGGTCGAACGACCAAAACACAGGGGTTGCCTAAAGTCATCGGAAAATACAACCGCTGCCTTAACATGTTCACCAAGTCCAAGTTGGCCCCAACACCATGCCAAATCCCTGAAAAATGCAACCCAACCCCAGTTCAGTCTGTTATGAGCTGTCACAAGGAGCAGGAGTCCAGGAAAAGTTCACATCCAGGAAAAGTCTGTGTGGCACTGGAATTGTCACAATTCTATACTTTGCAGCTCACGTCCAAGTCCCAATGACCACTGCTTCTAGCTGGTAATGATTCAGGTAGACTGAAAAAGCCATCTGCAGCATGTGTGGAGATGGAGCTTCTGTTCTCCTCTGCCTGGAGAGATGAGACCAGGTTGCTTTACCCTGGAGCTCTGCGACTGTGGCTTGGTAAAGAGAACCTTGGGATACACTAAGTTCCTGCCATGTGAGTCTCTCCTGGCTGCCGTTCGCTCTGGGGAGCTGGGCAGCCCTCTCCGTGTTTCCGCTTTTCCTACCAGTCTCGGTGTGGCTTCTTCAGTGTTCCTTGGTTGAAGAGTCCTCTTAGTTTAGTCCAAAGTTGGTTTTTCCAGATGATAGTTCTTAAAATTAGTTTGTAATCCACTTTGGTTCTGGGAGGTGGATGTTGGTACGTCCGCCTACTCCAGCGCCATCTTGTCTTCTCCTATAAACGTCATTTTAAAGATCAGTTTGCCATCCTTAATCTTAAGAGAAATAATGACTATTGAGTAGAAGACTAAGGCAGTCTCTCCATTAACCTGGCTGATAATGTAACAAAGTTAGGAAATCTGGAAAATATGGTTATGATTCCATAACCAAGTCCTAATCACTGTTTTATAATTGAGGATTTAGTAAATTACTTTAATCGCAGTCAAAGTACCTCAGCCTTGTTGGGATTTTAAAGTGCTGTACTGTGTTTTTATAAATATACCCTAAGATCCCTAATCACATACCAACTTATTTAGATCTGGGGAAAAAAAATTGCATTTATCTGCCAAGCAGTTGTTCCCCATGGAAGAAGAGCTCTAGTGACTGCTAGTTCCTTTGTTGTCTCTAATTCTAGTATGTTAAATCCCACTTTTTTTCACTCTTGTCGTTTGATTTAGATGACTTAAAAGCTTTTCTATCACAAGCCATATGTATCCTAACAGAACAACCTTCAACCATATATATATATATATATATATATATATATATATATTCAGCAGAAAGGTGATCATGTTTTAATCACAAGCAGTAACATTTCTTGTCCTCAGCTCAACCTCATTATAACTATACATTTGAATAAACTAAGATATCCTCTGAAATGAGTCACCTCCTCCCAGCCTTTAAATGACATGGAGAATTACCTTATTTTAGTCAGGAAACCTTAATTAGATTAGGTTGGCCTTTCTGGACTTTATGTGTTGCTACATATACGAGTCAAAAACCTTGATCTATGCATATCACACAAATTGGGAGAAAACAAATGAAAGCAGAAATGAACTCATGTTTCTGTAGGCAGCTGCTTTGATGAAGACATTTCAAATAGAAACTGGAAACCAGAAGCTCAAGACTAAGGAGATAATAGCCAATGAGGGGGAGAAGTGATTAATTCAGATCAGGAAAAAGCTGCAGAGTTCAAAGAGACTATGATGAAATTATTAGGGGCTGTTGAAGATGTAATCCATATCTCCCTGTCACATATGTCCTATGTGATAGTACTGTGAGTGTCATGGGAGAAAATTAATGCCTTACAAAATAAACATGCTTAAACTTTATGAAAAATACCCACCACACAAGAGACTGATACACATACATTTGGGGATGGACACGTTCATCTCTACAGGGAAATTCATTGGCTACATGGTGACAGCAGCTGACAATCAGGAAACTCAAAGTCATGTTCTAGCAGAAATTTCTATTAATATTGACCCATAATAGTGGCTCTGCAGAAAATTTTAATCTTATTCTATATTTATGATGCCCTTCATAATATGATAATATGTTAGGATAATGCATCTCAGTTATTATTTTTGGACTGCAAACGAAATGCATTCTAAATATACTCTCCTCAGATAAGAGAGGCCTGACCTAGGCTGTTTTCTACTCCCGGAAAAAAGTAGAAAAGATTTAAACAGTTTTCATCTCCTTGAAAAAAAATCCTGTTTAAATTCTTTTGTAATCATTATCAAATTTTTCATAAAATTATTAAAATACTAAAGGAGTTTTAATCATCATGATGGGAGGCTTGAGTATAGGATGCAGGTATGAATATTTTTCTACTTTTTTCCCAGTAATTTATACGGTTCCCTGGGCTCACTGAGCTCTGTCTCTTAATTTTCTAGTTACCTGGAGTTCAACCTCATCTCACCCTGACCTAATGTATGTGGGCGGGGAGGAAAACCTCTCAAACAAGAAGAGTATTGTGACTTTATTTAAAAATTTTCTTTTTAATGTTGTGACTTTAAAGAATATAATGCATTTTCCCTGAATGAGCATTCGTTATTTTTCTGCAGAAAGGTGGATGACGTAGAACAATGGGTTACTTTGTTTTGATTGAGGGTTGAATTAATGTTACGTACAAATATCAAACTTTATTCAGACATCAAGAAAGTATCATAGCTGAGTTGGGTTTTTTTAAATCTTCATTCCTGTTTCTCCCATACAGTGCTTTATATACACTTTTTAGAGTTAAACTGCTTTTAATGGATGAATTTTTATTTAAAAGTAATAAAAGATGTTCTCTGCTTCAAGCAGCAGGTGTGTTTTTAATCTTTAATAGGTCACCTTCCCAAGCGCAAGCAGGCAAGCTGTTATTGATCAAAGGGGTTTTGTTGGGTAGCTCTCAGATTATTGAGTGACAAACTTTATTGAATTTGACTTAACAGAAGTCAGAAGACAGCTGAAGCATAAGAGCTTGCACTGCCATCAGAGTCATTTTACGACAGCCAAGGAGCAAAGCTCAGAGATGGATACTGAGCTCTTTGCTGGCCCTTGGAGATTAACTGAACAGCCTTCCTACCAATTCCCAAGCCTGTCAGCAGAACCAATTAGATTTTCAACCAGTAGACAAGAAGGGTGGCACTTGGGGACCTTTTTGCTTTAGGTCGAAGGCTTTTCAGACTGCGATGAGATGACATTGATGATGACACGTTGAGCATTGGTTGGTTTTAAGACAAGTTAAATTAGCAGTCTTGAAATGATTCCAACTGTCTCCTGACTTCTCACTGTTGCCATATTCAGTGGATCCTGTCAGGAGCAAGTTGATGACTTAATAGTCTTTCTTGAGTGGATTTGAGCACTTTGGCTGTGTGTTTATGTGTAGTTGTCATGCTTAAAATATTCATATGAAGCTTTGAAATATTTATTTGAAGGCGCCTTCTGCAGAGTTCAGCAGTTAGGCTCTCAGTGCTTCTACCTACTTTTTATTTAGTTTTATTTTTTGCTTCTCTAAGCAGTTATTTTGTACAACTACCTTTTACTCTGTTTCATATATAATTGATAACAGTGTTTCGTGTAGTTATTGATCACTTCATTTATGATAAAGTTAAATGGCCCTTTTGACAACCTGCTTCTCTCCCACACTACTGTGAATTCAGATCTTCTTGCTCTCCTATTAG
Organism: Saccopteryx leptura; assembly: GCF_036850995.1. Classification (NCBI taxonomy): domain Eukaryota; kingdom Metazoa; phylum Chordata; class Mammalia; order Chiroptera; family Emballonuridae; genus Saccopteryx; species Saccopteryx leptura. The sequence goes on along the minus strand of NC_089505.1, from coordinate 272,777,029 downwards.
TTTGGGAGCCGTGGGGATTAGGAAGGGTATCGTTGCTTTCACTCCACGGCCTTTACCTGGGAAGACTGAAGCAGCTTTGAACGGAAGGGATATAAACACAAGGATGGAGGCACAGTGTAATACTCATGCAATTAATCTTGTCTGAAATGATGGAAGCAGGATAACTTTGAGAAGCTTTATTTCTGACCTTGAAAAAGTTATATACATAGGAGACTTAGTATTTGAAGTATTGAAAATACCATTACTCAAGTCTGCATTTGCACTTAAAGGTTACTGAACAGTCTTAATATCTACTAACCTTAAAAAACTGTTATGGAGCATACTTCTACATTCTATAGGTCACTGAGATTTCTAACTTAAAGTTTTTGATATTCAGAGTAGCCTGGCATATAACTCATTTACAATAATTTGCAACTTGTTGTAATGAACTCTTTTACATTTTATTTATTTATTTATTTATTTATTATTATTTTTTTTACAGAGACAGAGAGAGAGTCAGAGAGAGGGATAGACACAGACAGACAGGAACGGAGAGATGAGAAGCATCAATCATTAGTTTTTCATTGCGCATTGCAATACCTTAGTTGTTCATTGATTGCTTTCTCATATTGTGTGCCTTGACCGTGGGGCTTCAGCAGACTGAGTAACCCCTTGCTCGAGCCAGCAACCTTGGGTCCAAGCTGGTGAGCTTTTGTTCAAACCAGATGAGCCGGTGCTCAAGCTGGCAACCTCGGGGTCTCGAACCTGGGTCCTCGGCATCCCAGTCCCACGCTCTACCCACTGTGCCACCACCCGGTCAGGCTCTTACATTTTTATACACAAGAATAATTTTAGCTTATTATATTTGTGTAGGTGTGTATATATGCTTCTGCAATCACATATTGTGCATATATATGTATATTTATATTTATAATTCATGTTTTGTAACAAAGTTCTATAATTACTATAATGACATTCTGGTGCAATTACTTGGTAATCTCTGATGCCTCAAAAGAAGTGAAAATGAAAATATTTTTCATGTATAAAATCTCAGGTTACTAGAGAGTATTCTTTTGCTGAACTGGACCTAAAACTGTGTAGCTGGCACCTGGGTGACCTATACTGGTAAATCCTTTTTGTAGACTTCTATTTATAAACAGGGTATCTTTCATGTATGTACTTAACATTGAATTTTTAAATCTTACCTTATGGTTTCATACCATAAGGTATGCATTGCTATGGAGGACAATTATAATGTGTAGGAAATAAATCCTTAACATCAGATAATGTTCTCAAATGGATTGTCCTAGATACTTTTAAAGATAGCCATGTTTAGTCAGAACACCATGTAATCATCACTCATTACCAACAAGCAACACTTCATGGCTCGTCTTGCCCATCAAAAAACCCATTCACTGCTTCTCTTGTATTATTTTGGAGCAAATCCAAGATAATCATGTAATTTTATCCAAAAATGTTTTAGTATCTAACTGAAATTTGACATAACCACGATACGATTAACATCTCTAAAAAGATTTAACAATAATTCCTTAATATCATCAATCAGATGTTATTTGTAGTTGTTATCTACAATTAACAATGGTTAATTTTTTTTTTAGATTTTATTTATTCATTTTTAGAGAGAGAGAGAGAGAGAGAGAATGGGGGAGGAGCAGGAAGCATCAACTCCCATATGTGCCCTGACCAGGCAAGTCCAGGGTTTCGAATCCGTGACCTCAGGTTTCCAGGTTGATGCTTTATCCACTGTGCCAACACAGGTCATGCACAATGGTTAAAATTTTGATAATATTCCTTTTCTTTTTTCTAAGTGCACTCACATTTTCTTTCTTGATGCTCTTTTCATATTATCCTTTGATGCTTATTTTTTGCTTATCCTACCCACTGAGTCAAGCATTTCAACAGCCCTCTCATCAGTACTTTGAAAACTTTCATCCCTTACCTTCTTCTGTGCTTACTCGTCTAATCACCAACTGCACATGAAGCTAACAACTGTTTTTTCTCAGTTCCTAGACTGCTAACTGCTGCTGAAGAAAAATGTGTAACAGTTGATGGCACCATTACACATGAATGATTTCTTCAGGTGGCCCCTTGGGACCACCTGGTGGTCATTTTCCCCATTCTCCACAGGAGCTATTTCAAATTCATACCTCTTTCCTCAATTTCCCAACTTTGCCTCTGGCCAGTATCTTCAGGCATGACAGATAAATGACTGGACTGCTAGTTTTCTAAGAAAGGACAGTAGTCATGAGTTATTTCAAATTTCTTTTCTCCTAACTTAAACGTATCTTTATTCATCTTTCATTCTCCTCTCTCAAAAACAGATTTCTACTTCCAACAAGGTTAATGGTTCAGGCCATGGACTCTGAAACCAGATTGCCTGTTTTAGAATTCGGGCTCCACCCTTTCTGGGCTTTGTGTCCTTGAGCAAATTATTCAACTTCTCTGTACTTCAGTTTCCTCATCTGTAAATGAGAATTATAATAGTTCTTGCCTTTAGGGTTGTAAAGAGGATTAAGTGCTTTCTGTATGTTAAGTTCTAAGAACAGAACCTGGCACACAAGTCACAATGTATGTAGTAGTTACTATCATATTATTATCTTTCCAACGCTCTACCTTTGCTCCTGATGATGATAAGTAACATAAGGAAATGAACAGTGGAAGCCTCTTTACACAGGGTGGTCTGGGAAGGCCTCTCCGGGAAAGTGGTATTTGAGCTGAGATCTAAAGGATGAGAAGTGAAAAGCTGGGAAAAGATATTCTCCAGGCAGAGGAAACTAGTGCCAAGGCCCTGAAAGAAGGAAATTGTTTTCCTTGAGGGATGAATGGAAACTGGTCGAGGCTGAAGTGGAGCAGGAAGGGTAAGAATAGCTGAAGGCAAAGTTTGGTTATGTGGCTGGGGCCAGCATCACAGAGAGGCCCAGTAGGCCACCATAAAGGGTAGAGATTTTATTCTAAGTAAAATGGAAGACCATTGGGTAGTTTTAATGAGAGGAACAGCATTATCTAATTTGTATCTTATGAAGATTACTCTTTGCTTTATGAAGAATAGATTGTTAGAAGGGTAAGAATGGAATGGGGAGAGGTTAATGAAAGATTATTGCATTATTCTAATCGAGAGATGATGGTGATTTCACTTATGTTAGTGACATTAGCAATGGGCTGAAATAGATAAATTCCAGATGTAATTGGGAAATAAACAGTCAGACATGGTGATGTATTGGCTGTGAGGGTATGATGAAGGAGAAGTAAGTATCAGGTATGATGTCAAAGTTTTTGGCTTGAACTACAGGGTAGCTGGTGGGGTAGTTTATATGTCATTCCCTAGGGGAATCCACAAACTCCAGGCAGACAAAAATAAAAAGTAATCAAGATAAACTATAAAGTCATTCATTTGGTTTCAAAATGACTTTGGTGTTTCATTCCTCACACTATGATAGATGGCAAGGAAAACTTCCACTCATTTGTGTCTAGTGCTTTTTTTAACCTTTAAAAATCAACTTTATAAAGGTAAAGTTACTTCACATACAATACATTCATTTAAAAATATACATTTCTAGTAGTTTTTTTAATGTGTGTGTGTGTGACAGAGACAGAGAGAGGGACAGATAGGGACAGGCAGACAGGAAAGGAGAGAGATGAGAAGCATCAATTCTTCGTTGTGGCACCTTAGTTGTTCATTGATTGCTTTCTCATATGTGCCTTGATGGGGGGGGGGGGCTATTCATTGTGGCACCTTAGTTGTTCATTGATTGCTTTCTCATATGTTCCTTGATGGGGTATGGGGGCTACAGCAGACCAAGTGACCCCTTGCTCAAACCAGGGACTTTGGGCTCAAGCTGGTGAGCCTTGCTCAAACCAGATGAGCCCACACTCAAGCCAGCGACCTCGGGGTTTCAAACCTGGGTCCTCCAAGTCCCAGTCTGATGCTCTATCCACTGCACCACCACCTGGTCAGGCCCTTTTTATTTTCTTAATAGTGATTTTTGAAGAGCAGAAGTTTTTAATGTTGATGGAAGTCTAAGATTTTTTTTCTTTTATGGCTAGTGTATTTTGTGTCCTAACAAATCCTTGCTCAGACTAACATCATGAAAAGTATTCTTTGTTTTCATCTATAAGTTTTACATTTTTTACTTTTCTGTTTAGAAATGTTATATATTTGGATTTTATTTTAATATGGTGTGAGGTAAGGATCAAAGTTGTTTTTCCATATTGCTGTATAGTTGTTACAGCATTATTTGTTCAAAGTACTATCTTTTTCCCCATTATATTAACTTTGCATGTTAATGGAAAATCAATTGACAGTAAATGTTTATGTCTCTTGAATGTTTTTTCTCTTCCCTTGATCTATATGTCTATCTGTATGCCAATACTACACATCGTCTTGATTACTATAGATTTATGTCTTAAAATTAGATAGTGTAAATCATCTAATTATGTTTTCTTTTTTTTCCTAAAATTTTTTTGTATATTTTAGGTGCTTTGCATTCTATATAAATATTAAAATCAGCTTGGCAATTTTTACCCAACAAAAAGCATGCTGCTATTTTAATTGGAGTTGCATTGTATCCATAAATACATTTGAAAAGAATTGACATGTTGATATTATTGAGTCTTTTCATCCATAATCATTTTATATCACTTTATTTATTTTATTTTTCTTTCATTTCCATCAGTAATGTTTTATAATTTTCAGTAAACAGGTCTTGCACATCCACCCTGATGTGCATACTTATTCCTATTATTTTTAATGCTATTATTAATGGTATTGTAGTTTTATTTTCCAATTGTTTATTGCTAGCTTATATAAGTACCAATGATTTTTATAACTGACCTCAAATGCCGTGACATTGCTAACTTCATTTATTAATTCTAATGACTTTCTTGGATATTTCAAATGATTTTTTTTGTATATAAAAAGAAAATGAAGAATAGAGAACATTTTACTTTGTCCTTTCTGGTCTGTATGCCTTGATTTCTTTTTCTTGCTTCATTACATTGGCCAAGACCTCCAGTAAACACTTAACAGAGGTAGCTAGAGTGGATATCCTTGTGTTGTTTCTGATCTTAGGAGAAACCATTTAGTCTTTCAGCATAGTTATGATGTTAAGTATAGGATTTTTTGTAAATGCCCTTTATCACTACTTTTCTATTTCTAATTTATTAAAAATTTTTTCATGAATGTGTGTTGAATATTGTCAGTATATCTTTTGGCATTTTTTGAGATGATTGCATGTTTTTTTGTCTTTATTTTATTAATATGGTAAATTACATTTAATTTTCTAATGTTAATCTAACCTTTTATTCCTGGGTTAAATCCCATTTTGTCATAATATATTATCCTTTTTAGATATTACTGAATTTGATTTGCTATTATTTTATTAAGAATTATGCATTTTATGCTTGTACTAGTAAAAATAGTTTGTATTTTTCTTGAAGTTTTACTGTCATTTCTTTGTGTTTTATATCAGGGTATTGCTGGACTCATAAAATAAATTGGCAAGAATTCTTTCCTTCTCTTTGTTCTGAAATAATTTTTATAACATTAATAGTCTTCCCTAAATGCTTCATAGAATTAACCAATGACATCATCTGGTCTATAGTGTTTTTTTGTGGAAAAGATTTTATTTACAGATTCAATTAAATTGACCTGATACTTTAGACTTTTTATTTCTTCTTGTGTCAGTTTTGACATTTTGTGTCTTTCAAAGAATTTTTCTACTGCACTCAGTTTTTCAAATTTATCAACATGAGCTTATTTATAACATTTCTCTTATTATCCTTAATGTCTACAGGATCTGTAACAATGTCCCCTATTTTATTCCCAATACCTGTATTTTATCTCTTTTTCTTCTTGACCTGTCTACCAATTTTATATTTATCAATTTTGTTAATCTTTTCAAAGAACCAGCTTTGGATATCATTGATTTTCTTTATTATCTATTTTCTTTTTATTGTTTTCTCCTTTTGTAATTTTTATTTTCTTATTTCTAATTACTTTGGTTTTAATGTGTTCTTTTCTAACTTCTAAAAGTGAAAGCTTAGATCACTGATTTTAAACTTTCCTTTTATTTCTAATGTGAGCATTCAAAGCTGCAAATTTTCCTTCTAAGTACTTCATACCAAAAAATTTTTGTGCATTATGTTTTCATTGTTATTCAGGTCAAAATGCTTTTATTTTTCTGTGATTTATTTCTGACCTAAGGAGTGTTTAGCAGCCTATTGTATACTTTCAAATATTTGGAGATTTCAAGACATCTTTATATTATTGATTTCTCACTTAATTTTAGTTTGGTCTTGGAATTGATTCTGGATAATTTAAAATGTTTAAATTCATGGAGATTTGTTTTATGGTCATTCATATGGTTTGTATTGGTAAATATTCATGTGCACTTGAGAAAGATGTATTCTATCTTTGTTTGATGTATTGTTCTGTAAAGTCAGTTAAATCATGTTGGTCAATAGTACTATTCTTATTTTTTCTATCCTTACTAATTTTTTGCCTATTCTGTCAGTTACTAAGAGAGGAGTGGTTTAATCTCCTATTATAATTATGCATTTATCTATTTTTCTTTTCTTTTTTGACAGTTCTTTTTTTGTGTATCTTGAAGTTCATATCTGTTGCATACATATTAATGATTGTTATGTCCTTTTGATGAATTAACCCTTTTTATGAAATAGCCCTTTTTATCCTTGATAATATTCCTCTGTGAAGTCCACTTTGTCTGATATTAACATAGCTACTCTAACTTTCCTACGATTAGTGATTGGTCTATCTTTTTGCACACATTTATGTTTAACCTATCTATCTCTTCATATTGTGTATATTTCTTGTGGAAATCCATGTGGTTGGGTCTTAGATTTTGAGCCCATTTACAAAATGCTTTTAATTGGACTAAATTTAATTGTTGATATGATTGTGCTTAAGGTTACTGTCTTGCTATTTGTTTTCTATTTGTCCCATTTGTTTTTATTCTTTGTTTCTTCTTTCATGTTTTCTTCTTCTATATTGATTATTTTTTACAATTCCATTTTTATAAATTATTGGCTTAGTGACTATGCCTTTTTAAAAAAAAGTTAGTGGTTTCTTTAAGCTTTAAACTATATAACGGTCACTTCTATCTACCTTCAAATAGTATTATACTACTTCACATGTATTAGAACCTTTAGGAATATACTTTTATTCTTCCCACTCTCTCCTTTATGCTATTGGTATCATACATTTTACTTCTACATGTCATGAACCTCACAATACATTGTTATCATTTTTGCTTTAAGCAGTTAATTATCTTTTAAAGCCACTTAAAAACAAGAAAAAATCTTTACACTTATTTATATATTTACCATATCCAGTGTACTTCACTCATTTATGTAGATCTGAGTTTCTACTAATATCATTTTCTCTTACTTGAAGACCTTTAATAATTTCTTATTATGCAGGTTGGCTGACAGTGACTTCTGTCATCTTTTGTTTGTCAGAAAAAGCTTTTTTATTATTATTAAAGTTTCTTTTCACTGGACATAGAATTTTATTGACAGCATTTATTTTCTTTATCACTTTTCTCTAGATAAAGACCTTTAGTTTGCTAGATTTTTAAAAAACAATTTTAAAATGTCATATTGTTCTCTAGCTTGTATTTTTCCTAATGAGAAATCAGTGGTAATTTTTATCTTTGTTCTTTTGAATATACTTTTGAATGTTCTCTTGAATATGTGTTTTGAGAGGAAGGGGCTGATTTTAAGATTGTCTTTTTACTACTGTTTGATTATGGTATGCCTTAATGTGACTTTATTTTGTTATTCTGCTTGAGATTTGCTGGCCTCGTAGATCTTTGGGTTTATAATTTTGATCAAATTTTGGGCTTATTTCTTAGGTAGATTTTCTTTCTCATTTCTCCTTTTGTCCTTTTGGAGCTTCAATTATGTATATTTTAGACTGCCTGGTATTGTCCCAGGTGTCACTGAAGCTCTGTTCAATTTTTTTATCCCCTTTTCTCTCTTTCTTTCAATTTGATAAGTTTCTGTCACTATCACCAATCTTTTCATCCATTGACTAATGTGATATTAAGGCCCATCTGGTGAACTTCTAATCTCAGATGTTGTATATTTTTGGCTCTGAAAGTTCATTTAATTTCTTTTTTTATAGTTTTCATTTCTCTCCTCATTATGTTTATGTTTGTTTTTGGAGTTTTTTTAGTCCTAACTATGTTTGTAATATCTTCTTATGACTGCTTGTTTTGCTAAAACCATCATCTTGCCGTTTGTGGGTCTGTTTCTATTGATCTATTTTGTTTTTCTGTTTTTGCTTATGTTTTTTTCCCTTCTTTGCAAGTCTAGTAAGTTTTTGAGGATGCAAGACGTTGTAAACATTATGTTGTTGAAGGTGTGAATTTTATTTTCTCTTGGTAGTCAGTTAAGCTACTTGTAGATCAACTTGATTCTTTCAGTTTGTTTTTGTTTTGTTTTGTTTTTAAGCTTTGTTGGGACATGCCTAGAGTAGCTTTTACTTTACAACTAGTTTGGCCCTACTTTTAAAGCCTTACCTTTGGAGATCTTCATCAACTGCCGCTATTATTTAATGATCTCTCTCTACTACTGCTAGGTGGAACTGGAGCATCTTGCAGCTTGGCATTCTTTACTTATCCACATGGAGTCACTTTGTGGAAGTACAGCTTAATGTTTAGGCAAAGATTCAAGGAGGACCCTATACAAATTTCTGAAGCTCTGATTATGCATAGCTCCCTCTTCTCTGGCATTCTGCTGTCTAAATTCCAACCACCTCCCTGATTCCATCTTTTCTACCTCCTCAACTTTGTTAGTCTTTGACTTTTGCTTGGGGGTGATCTTAAGGCTCACTTCTCCTGGAGAGCACAGTACTGTGCTGCCTGTTGTCTAATAGCTAAAAGCAGTGTTTTCATATATTCAGTCCAATTGTTACAGTTGAGGGTCACGTCTGATACACATTTTTAGTCATTGCTAGAAACAGAAGCATTCTAATGCCTTTTAAAGATTAATAATTAATAGTTTAGAAATTCACTCGTTCATCATCCCACAGTGATTTAGCGAGTACCTGCAATGTTCTAGGTATTTGAGGATACAAAGGAATTGAGGATACAAAGGAATTGAGGATACAAAGGAATGCCGGAGAAGACAAGCATGTATTATAAATAACTAGAAAGATATATCTGAGCCCAAAAGAGGACACAAGTAACCATGTGGTGGGGGCAGAGGTACTAATAAAAAAATAAGTCTGATTTTATAGGTGTTCCCAGGTTGAGGACTGGCAGGAAGGGATTTCCAAATAGAGAGAGCAATAATAAATGAAAAGGTACAGAGATATGAAATAGGATAATATACTTAAAAAGATAGTTTTATTAACTAATTATTTATTTAATAAACATAAATTTACTGTCTATTAGATGCTATGCAGTGTGCTAAGGGTTGAGCATCCAGAGGATAAGATGTTTATGATTCCTGCCTACATAGAGCTTTTAGTTTAGTAGTGCAGTGTGAATGGAACATAGGGAACACAAACAGGGGTGATACTTGCGGGTAAGGTATAGCAGGAATGGTGGGTAGAAGGCAGATTGTGAGCTACCTTTAAGGCTGTTCAAAGGGGTTAGTCATTGTTCTGAAAGCCACTGCCCTCCAAACATTTTTTATCTTATTTCCCATCTATAAAAGTTTTTGCATATTTTCCCAATATACAGGGTGGGACAAAAGTAGGTTTTCAGTTGTTTGTCTGGAAAATAATGTAATAATTATAAATAATAATATAAGAATAAACTCTGTTTTATGTACTCACAACTGTAAAACCTACTTTTGTCACACCCTGTGTATATATTCATTTATTAATAAACTATATACATGTATTACTATGTTGCTATATTATGGACACTATAAAATATACAAAAAACAATGTAAATGGGATAACATACATAGACATTCTGGCATTCTCTTCCTGCACTCCAGGCTTTATCCTGCACATCCCAGGTGTACATCCCTCACTTTGTAGACCAGAAGGCAATGGGAAGCTTACAGATTGATTAGAATTCTGTTTTATAAAGATTCTGTACATAATTTTTATTTTAGTCATGTTGAATAATGCTTTTAAAAGAAGGAAATAAGTCAGACAAATATCACTCCTTCCAGCCCCAGGAGTATATACTGGGGCTGCTCCATAGAAGAGGTTAGAAATCTAACCAGGCATAGCTATTTGTTACATTATTAAGATGCAGTACAATAGACTGGCCAAGTGACTTAAGTAGTAGAATATCCAATGCAGAGCGGCAATCCTTGCAGCCAAACTGGCTTTGTTACATGCATCACTTTATACCTTAGTCTTTGGGAAATTACTTTTTGATTCACCTGTATTATGCCCAGAAGTGAAGAAATAAGGGCTGGACATACTAAAGAAGAAGCTGGACCACGAGAGCAAAAGTAGGTCATTTTGGCAGTCACAGAATCAGTGATGCAGGCTAGATGAGGACAGTAACCAAGAAGATAGAATTAGGAGCAGGTGCCTCCAAACCAGAAAGACAATTATCAGCCTTAGGACCCAGGAGGGCTACAGAGTTTGGAGAATGTAAGCAAGGTCGTCTCTGTGCGGCCAGTGAGGCAGGCTGCTTCAGTGGAGTCAGGAACCTGACCAGAGTGGGACGTGAAAAATCTAAACAAAAGGCGGTGTGGAAGTAGTGCCCCAGATTTATCCTCTTGTTGAAACATTTCTATTGCCTATTTCTAAACTCTTAACAAGTCTATGTCTGGTTTTAAAAAAACCTCAAGAATAATAATAAAAAAAAGAATAAATTAAATGAGAAGGTATTGACCATACCCATCTCTATATACGTCCTATGTAATTTAAGAGCAAAGCTGTATAAACTTCTTTTCGAATTGGAAAACATGTCCAGAAAACTTATGTGTCAGGTGGGAAAGAATTCAGTTTGCTTTTTCCAACTTTTCTCCAGCTTTGATTTTGTTTTCTGCCTTAATAATTGTTGAGGCAAATGTGCCTACTTCTGCCCCCTCTCAAACATCTAACCTCTCGAACAACTGAGGTAGTTTTATATCTCCCTAGAAAGGGAAGCCGAGAACATTTCCTAGTATGAGCTGACCGGGCATTGTGTAGTAAGAAGGAACGGGCATTGTGTAATAAGAAGGACCGATCATGTTACCAAAGTATTTGATACTTGGCTGCTGACGCTGTCCTGAGGCTGGTGGGCCAAGGCGGAGGCACCTGTACAACAGCTAATGGCAGTGATTTAGCTGTCAGTCATTTTTGAGTTCTAATTATTGTAAAATACTTTGTTAGTTCAGAATGTGTTTGCTTAAGTCATTTCAGTAGTAATACTTTCCTCCAGGATGCAATTAGGTATTCTTCATTTTACAGCTCGTGCATAATAGCGGAGAAAACTGTAATTGCACAAGCAAAGCACAGATAAACACCAGATTATCATATTAAAGTCCTTATTAGTCTGTCAGAAGAAATTTTTTTCACTGAATGCTTTTTGGTTTAATATTATTCATTAAAAAAAATCAGGATGTTCCCAATGTTAGTTTAGTTTTAAAGAAATCACTCAGGTCTCCATTTTTGTTAGGAAACTAGTCTTTTCTCTATCCCCTCCCCAATGTTACTAAAATAGCAAATATCCCTTTTAAAATGTTTAAATATATGTAAGCTGTTTAAATTCTTTTTTTGATCTATCTGATTACCTCTTAACCTTAAAGTGTAGACCTTTTCCTACTTCAGATTTGACTGCAGTGTTAAGAAGCCCATTAGTAACTCTAAACCCAGAATGACAGTGGTTATTTAAAATAATACTGTCACCTGACCTGTGATGGCGCAGTGGATAAAGCATTGACCCGGAATGCTGAAGTCGCGAGTTCAAAACCCTAGGCTTGCCCGGTCCTGGTACATACAAGAAGCAACTACTATGAGTTGATGCTTCCCGCTCCTCCCCCTTCTCTCTCTCTTTCTATCTCCTCTCTCTAAAATCAATAAATAAAATCTTTAAAAATTAAAAAAAATGAAAATAATACTGTCTCCCATTTATTTATAGCTTCTTTTTTATTTGAAAAGCCACCATATTAAAGTATCCCTAAATTTACATATGTATTTATGTATTTTTCTGTAAAACCATATATACTTTCATTTCAATTATGGTTTCATCTTCTGGAAGAAGGAACTGCCTTAGACAGTTTGTTATTTCATCATTCAAGCCTCTGAGTCAATACTGTTCAATTTCCATTTGAAATAGGGTTTTTTTTCCCCCTCAAGATTTGAGGAGAAGCTTGACCAGGTGGTGGCGCAGTGGATAGAGTGCCGGACTGGGATATGGAGGACCCAAGTTCGAGACCCTGAGGTTGCCAGCTTGAGCGCAGACTCATCTGGTTTGAGCAAAGCTCACCAGCTTGAACCCAAGGTTGCTGGCTCAAGCAAGGGGTTACTCTGTCTGCTTGCTGTCAAGGCACATATGAGAAAGCAATCATGAAAAACTAAGGTGTCGCAACGAAAAACTGATGATTGATGCTTCTTATCTTTCTCTGTTCCTGTCTGTCTGTCTCTATCTATCCCTCTCTCTCTCTGTCTCTGTAAAAAACAAACAAACAAACAAACAAAAGATTTGAGGAGAATACACAGAATTGCCCCTTCCACCCTGCATGCCCTCATGAAATCTAACAAACTAACTTTCTTCTATTGCAGTCATTATTACAGGCTAAAAACTGAAGGAAAGAAACTAGTTGTTTGTCATGAGAAATTACTGAGAAGTCCAAACTCCTGCGGTCTCCTTCACATGAAAGCTTCCCTAATGAGAATCCAGGGCAAACATTGTTTTTTCCAGTTCCTCATAGTGTTAATTTTTCAAATGAGCCAAGTCCTCTCAAGAGGAAGGCACCACTATTTCTCTAACATAAAATTGTAGGGTGCAATATAATTTGTGATTTTTTTATTTTATTTTTATTTTTTGTATTTTTCTGAAGCTGGAAACGGGGAGGCAGTCAGACAGACTCCCGCATGCGCCTGACCGGGATCCACCCGGCACGCCCACCAGGGGGCGATGCTCTGCCCCTCGGGGCGTCGCTCTGTCGTGACCAGAACCACTCTAGCGCCTGGGGCAGAGGCCAAGAAGCCATCCCCAGTGCCCGGGCCATCTTTTGTTCCAATGGAGCTTCGGCTGCGGGAGGGCCGATTTTTTTTTTTTTAAATAAAAAAATTGCATGTCATCTAGGCAGCTTGACTTCCTGTTTATTAACTGGGCAGGCTCTTTCTTGAGGACTGTTGTTTGGTCCACATGAAACGTAGAGAAGCAGGAGCCATGTTCCACATATTCCATACTGGGGGTTAATTGCTCCGACTGCTTTGTGACCTCTGCCCCTCCTGCACGTAGGAGTGGAGGCAGAAGCCTTGGACAGCCAGTTCTGCTTTCTCACCTGGCAGAGGGGTATAAAGAACACATTTGCAGGCACTGGCAAGCCCAAGCCCTCAAATGAGGAAGATTATCTCTGGGTTGTCTGAGCTGTTAAGTTAGCTCCCCAAATGGTTTGTTCCACAGCAGGTCCGATCTTTTCATTACGTCCTGAATTGTTTGGCTTTTAGACATGGAGAAAATAAGAGCAAGAAAATGAACAAAGACTGGTTGATATTTAAGGAATATTTCAATCAAAACTAAACAGGTTAGGTATAATAACAAAGCCAACTTGGAATATTAACAAAGCTAATTTGAGTCAGGATATCTGACTAAAGTGACTGACTAGTTGATGGATAAATTGTTATTGTATTTGTCTGAACTTCCATTGTGTTTTTATGATGGTAGCAAATAGTACTAGATGATGGTTTGCTTATTATGCAAACAGCAATACCATCTTTCTGATTTCCTGGTGGGTTTTATTCAGTTCTTATGGACGGGTTAGCATAGTGGTCAAAGGTACGGGTGCTGGAGCCAGACTGACTGTATGGGTTCAAATTACAACTCTGCCACTCTCTAGCTTGGTAAATTGGGGCAAATTACTTAATATCTGTGCTTCAGTTTTATTGTCCATAAAATGGGAATAATTATGAAATCTACTTCATAAAATTGTAATGGATTATGTTAAATGACTTAGTAAATATGAAAGCACCTAGAATAGTGCCCGGTACACAAAAGCACTCTGCAGATGTAGCTAGCTATAGCCGTGTCATGCTTTATGTATGACACACAGGTCATTAAGTGAACTTTCAACACCGGTTCCTGTCTTCCGTGGCTAGATGTTTGAATATTGGTGATATCCTAAAGCCCTCTGTTCAGCCCTACCTGGTTAGGCTAATCCTGTGTGAGGTAGGCAGATCACCCAAATGTGAGCTTGGTTTCTCCATTTGTAGTCAATCAACCCTCAATATCCAAATGAAGATTACCCATTTTGGGGACTATAGATTGAGGTATTTGAGTTCTGGGCTATATTTTGCTCTGTTCCACCTATTTCTAAGGGCACCTCATTTAATAGAAATTGATTAGGTGCTCTGGAAATAGAAGTTAATTTTATGAACTATCTACAGATTCCAGGGTAACTTAAAAACATATAATGCATTGATAAATATATAGAATTGATATATATTTTGAATTGTCTGAACAGCTCCCCCTTATCCCAACTCAGTTGACCCAGGGAGTGCATGTGGTTTATTGCTCTAGTGGCTTTTGTCCTGTGGGAGGCATCCGCCCAGGACCCAGCGATCACCCATTTCCCGCCTGCCGGTTTGAAACCTGAGCTTTCCTTGTGGAATACACGTCCTCCACTTACTACCTGTGTTTTGCATACTCACATTAAACAACAGACAATTTAAGAGTCATTTACTATTGATGTGACATCAAACAGACAATATGACTATATGACTATTAATAATATGGCTTTTGGTAAAATAGAATAGGAACAGTACTTTAAAGATAGCTATCATAAATGAATGATCAGTGGTTCCTAATATTTTTAAAACATCATTTGTAACAATGTAATACAAAGACATATCTCTGATGATTTCGTTTCCCTCTTATGTAGAATTTTGTTTTAAAAGGTACCAATCTGAGTGTCTGAGAGCCCCAGCTCCTCTGCCTGTTTAGCCTCCAGGTGCAAAACAGAAACACACACTGGGCTGCACATAACTGAAGAGCATGGGCTTCGGAGTTATGTTGCCTGGCTTCGTGTCCTGGCTTTGCCACTCCCCAGCTCCACGACTTGTGCAAGTTACCTGACCTCTGTAGAACTCCGTGTCCTCATACAGAAAAGTGGGGTTGCTATCCTCATGAAAGTTGTGTAAGAATAAAATGAATTACTAATATAAATAAAGCACACTACACAGTGCCTGAATCGAGTAAACGTTACTTGCTGCAGCTACTGCTGTTACTACTGCTAACGATGCCATTGTTCCCTCCAGGGTTTTGTCCCTAACAGACACCAAGAAGTACGGCGTGGAGGGCATAGTTTGCTTCTCTGGTATTAATACGGAAAGGACTAGAGATATTCCCAAGCTTCTTTTAATGTCCCCATGTTACTCTGTCAGCCATGAATTTTCCCCAAACCTTTTTACTTCTGAGCACGTCCCGCTGATCCCACCTCTTGCAGTAATTAGTTCCATCAGCCCATTCTGTGCTGTAGAAACCATCACAGAGTGGCCAGGGCCACGTGCTCCAGCGTCCCGGAGTGGCGCCTCCTCCTTCATGTTACAGACTTGGAGAGCTTCCTTCTCACTTTCCATATTCTTCCAACACACTGATAGTGACGTTTGTAAATCTCAGTTGGCCCCTTTATTTCACACAATTTGTCTAACAAACCTGACGAATCTCTCAGACAATGGTATGAAAATATAAATATCTTTTTAAATGTCAATTTTTCCCTCAGTAAGATCACATTTAAGAGTAAAGCAGTAGTTATTTCTCTGTCATCGTTTCTACTTATTTCTAGATTCCTGCATAGGTAATTCATTGTTACTATATTCTTTTTATAATGTTGATCCTTTTAAGCTCCTGTAAAGGAATTATTGAGGAAGATGGACTCATAAGTCCAGTCAGCCTGTTTCCTTACTTGAGAGAAATAACTTTCCATGAATTAGGAGCAGCAGTTTTTCCAGCTGAAATGGTAGCATAGCCCTTGTTTTGCAAAAACAACCCCAGACCTAAACCAGTAGACTCAAATGCATACATCTAATCATCATTTGTTGTTCCTGATACAGGGTCAAGTTCTGTTGTTCTCAGTTTTTGTAACATTATATTTTTATTTGATCCCAGGCACAAACCAGGCTTTGGGATAGAAACACCATCCTTGTGCATCTGGCACCCTGAAATTTGGGTGGAAGACTTCACTGGCCTAATGTTCTTAAAGTCTCGTGTTGCCTCAGACCTATTCCTATAGTAGTGTGTGTTTTATCATAAAGATGTAGTGGTGTGGATCCACTGTTTTGTATTTTTCTTCCTCCTATGCAAAAATAATTAATGGAAAATATTCATAAGGGAAGATAGCTTTACGTTTGTTGGCTAAAATCGTCCTGAGTTCCAGTCTGACTGATGCCATGGGTGGTATAGGTAGGCTTCAGGATTAGATGAGAATAAATAGGCAGAGAACAGACAGAGGAAAAACAATAATATACAGGAAACAGAGCTCATCAAATGGGAAGGAATAAAATGCCCTTTGATTTGTCTCAAGTGCTTTGTAGTGACACTGGTGGCATATGGCAGCTGTGTTAAGTCTAAACTGAGTGTCTTCCTGATCTCCACCCAGGGCTGAAAGGGTACACATCTTTCATAAACATTTATTATAATTTAGGGAGCGAGTGGGTCTAGGTATTTGAAAAGAAGGCTGGTCGTCAAGAAGTGTTCCTTTTGCTTCCCTGCATTGTGTGTTCGTGATTACATGTGTGGCTCTGTGTGAAGTCACTGACCTTCTCTTGTTTGTGAAATAAGACATGCCCCAATTGGGGTGTTGGCAAGCCTGATGAATGTGTCTGAAGTACTCTGGAGGAGGATTGCGGGGTGCCCTTGGGTCCAGTCTCCCGAGAGCACAAAAGGAAGTGACATTCTGGGTTGCACTGAGGCTAGAGAAGGATTGGTGAAGGATTCCACCCAGTGTACGAAACAGTTAAGTTTTCTTTGTTGAATAAACATAGAACATACAATTACCCATGGATGATTCTCAAGCAAAAGGCTCATGTTGGATGTCTGTTGTATTCATGGCATGCTTGTAAACCTAATGGGTCATAAGATAAGAACAACTAATCCTTACTCTGAAAGGACTGATGGAAAAGCAGGCAGGGGTGGTATATTGGCAGAAAACACATATGTAGAACCCTGTGGATATAAATGATTTAATATATCAGTCAACAACATGTCTTACTACCTTACTCTTGTTTGGCATCCATCATACTTTTCAAAGAACTTCTAATTAAATTATTTCCTCATTAGTTTATTGAAGGTGGCTCTTTCATTTAACTTGTAAGATTTAGGCTATTTAGTATTCCTTAGGAAACACTCGTGAAAATAAGATATTTCAATGAGTCAAGTAGATTTTGAGCACTGTGTAAGGCATGGAGAGAGTAGGAAATGAGGGAGCTCAAATTACTCAATTTACTGAAAAGTCAAAGCTACAGTTAAATAATATAAGAGAAGACATAATTATAGACTAATATAAAGTATGGACTGTACTGGAGTTCTTCAAAGGAGAGGAATGTTGTCATGGGCTGGAGAAGTGAGGTGGGCTTAATGGAGGAAAAATGTCTTGAGTCCGTTTTGTTTGTTTGTTTGTTTTTTGTTGTTGGTTTTTTAAGTGAGAAGAGGGGAGATAGACAGACTTGCATATGCACCAGACCAGGACACACTCAGCAACCCCTGTCTGGGACCAATGCTTGAATCAACCAGGCTATACTTAGCACCTGAGACTGACTCTTGGACCAACAGATCTATTCTCAACTCCTGGGGTGGACGCCTGAACCAACTGAGCCACTGGCTGCGAGAGAGGAAGAGAAAGAGAAGAGGGAGAGGGAGGTGAAGAGAAGCAGATGGTCACTTCTCATGTGTGCCCTAATTCAGAAATATTTCTTTATTTGAACCTCACTGTGACTCTGTAGTTACACCTTTTCCCCAGGAACCTAGAAAGATAAGGTACTAGTATTATACCTGTGGTCAGTTCACGTTTCTATATTGCGTAGATATTATTGGTATTAATACAATAGGATGAAGTAGACTAACTAGGGATGGTGACGGTGTTGAGATGGTGGCACTGGTGAAACATTGTCTCTGCCCATCTCAGGAGAGTTGCAGCAGTCCTCTCATAGAGTGATTACCTCTTGTGGCAAAAGACAAAATGTAAACTGAAGTTTCTTTTCATTTCTTTGCACTATTAATATTATTCTGTTTTTGATTAACAAATAAATATTTTAAATGTAATTGGAGCAATTACCGTCTGCACACTGAACAACTTCATATTGAGCTTCCTGTCATGTCACATTTTTCTGCTGGTGGGTTCTTAAGATTTTTAAAAAAAATTGTATGTGGGATTCTTCTGAAATATATAATTACCAGCTCAGCCCTGAGTTAGAGAGGCAAGAGTTCTGTTGTTCTCTCAAACAGTGTTGTATTGAAAGATACAGAAAAGCTTACTTTCTTCTAACATTTTCTACCCAGCCATAAAAGTAGTTAACGTCTGAATGTTAATGTTGTTGTTGCATCTTCTGCAATCCCAGCATCACGTTGTTCTGTGAGGAGTTCAAGAAAACAACCCAAGCTCGGTCCAGGTTTGGTTTGGTAAAAACTAGAAGGTTGGGGTAGGGCAGGGGTCCCCAAACTTTTTACACAGGGGGCCAGTTCACTGTCCCTCAGACTGCTGGAGGGCCAGACTATAAAAAAAACTATGAACAAATCCCTATGCACACTGCACATATCTTATTTTAAAGTAAAAAAACAAAACTGGAACAAATACAATATTTAAAATAAAGAACAAGTAAATTTAAATCAACAAACTGACCAGTATTTCAATGGGAACTATGGGCCTGCTTTTGGCTAATAAGATGGTCAATGTCCGGTTCCATATTTGTCACTGCTAACCGTAACAAGTGATATGACATGCTTCCTGAGCCGTGACGCCTTCGTCCCGCATCACTGGAAGTAGTACTGTACGTGAGCGATGCCGCCACATACAGGACTCCAGGGGCACAGGATGCAGATGACCACTAATGAAAGAGGTGCCCCTTCCGGTAGTTCAGAGGGGGCCGGATAAATGGCCTCAGGTGGCCGCATGCAGCCCGCGGGCCATAGTTTGGGGACCCCTGGGGTAGGGGGATGGAAGGGCAATTAGGAGGCCGGGGATAACACCTGAAGGTAATACGAACGTAGTAAACTGTTAGCTAAATGTGAACTTTACCCCCCATCCTGCCTTCATGGAATCGCACAGCACCGTGCGAGACGGCAGACCCGCTCCAGCTTCACTCCGTCTTAAAGTGCCACCAGCAGCATGTTCAGGCCTCTTATGAACCGTAGCAGAGGGGCGTGGAGGTGAGCACAAGGAGGAGGGAGGAAGAAGAATAGCTCTGGGCTTTGAGAACTTTAGGAGAAGTTTTAGAGTGGCTGGACAGAAGAAAAAGTATTAAACAAAAATCAAAAATGAGTGGGGAAATGTGATCATTAATAAAACCCATTAGCACCTGATATCAGGCGGTGGCGCAGTAGATAGAGCGTCAGACTGGGACACAGAGGACCCAGGTTCGAAACCTTGAGATCGTCAGCTTGAGCACAGGCTCACCAACTTGAGCCCAAGGTCGCTGGCTTGAGCGTGGGATCGTAGACATGGCCCCATGGTCGCTGGCTTAAGCCCAAAGGTCGATGACTTGAGCCCAAGGTCACTGACTTGAGCAAGGGGTCACTTGCTCTGCTGTAGCTGCCCGCCCCCACTGCGGTGAAGGCACATATGAGAAAGCAATCAGTGAACAACTAGGGTACCTCAACAAAAAATCTATGCTTCTCGTCTCTCTCCCTTCCTGTCTGTCCATCCCTATCTGTCCTATCTGTTCCTCTCTTTTACTCTCTCTGTCTGTCAAAATAAATAATAAAATAAAATAAAACCCATTAGCAAAAAACCAAAAAACCTAAAAGGAATTAGAGAATGAAAGAAAAGATGAAAAAAGTTTGGACTCCTTACTAATGCTCTCTTCCAAAGTGAGGGGAGTCTGACTGTGACAAAGGACAGTGTCTTACTGAAGGGCCAGAAAAAGAAATTATCTTTGCTCAGTGATGGACTGTGCCGTTACACAGCATTGTAAACATTACAGCAACACTTAGGACTCTTATAGCACTACGTGTGTTCTCATTGCATATTTAAGAATTTTTCTACTTTAAAAAGAGATTTAGAACCAGAGTGAGGAGGAAACTGATTGTAGTACAGTTAGAGGGCTGCACAGTAGTCACCATCGATTGTGATATTATCCTCGTCCTAAATTATGATGAAATCACTAGAGGCGTCAGAGGAAAAAGCAAATCGTGGGGAAGCTATTAACAGCTTAGCACTTCCAGTTTGTGTGAGAATACAGATTCCATCTACCAAGAGGGAGCAGTTCAGCTCAGATTAGATATGAACAGAAATATCATGGCTTTCAGCTTTGTGTCCTTTGTGCTTGTAATTTTATGAACTTAGGCATTGCTAGTTGTTTTTTTTAAAGACAATATTAAATTCTGTGATGGTTTCAAGGTCACCTCAGTAGAATGACTACTTCACCTGACTTGCAACTTTATATTGAAATGGGCTGAGGGGAAGAGAAAACCCACCAAATTTTTTATAACTCCATGTAGTGATTTGGAAGCTGAATTGGTGCTGATGCAGCAAAGCCCAGCAGAAGACTTAAACTCTTCACTCCTGAGGTGTCCGAAGTCCTGGCAGACTCCTCCCTCTAATCTGTGCGCGTGATACTGAGAACACGGACCGCCAGCTCTGAACACGTACCCACCAGCTCCAAGCTAGCTCAGTGCACCTCCCTGTGAGACGCTTTCTGCCTTGTCCCTAAAACCATGGACTTTCTATAACCTTATATTTGTTGTATTTGAAGACACTTTACTCGAATTGCATTTAAAGAAAACCAAGACCAAGCACCAAGTTTTCTTAGTGAGAGGACTTTAGAGGTACTAGATTGTCAAGGAAGGTATAGTTGCGCTTTTTAGTTTTAGGTTAAAGAAGGTGAGAACCCATGAGCACGTGCTTTTCTCCAGCTGGGAGGTGACAGGCATATGGAAAGATTATTTAAAAAACTGTCTCCCTTGGTTACTATTTTTACAAAATGTATATTTAAAAACTATTCCTTGAATTCTCTCATATTTACTTGCAATGAAAAGCTCATCCACATATACATTACCACTTCATACCTCTTACTGTAAATGATATTTGCCATTGGGTTTTAGGTCAGGAGGATTAGCACAGCTTTAACTTTCTATCAAGAGCCTGAGCTTTGGGGTCAGACAGATCTGAGTTTGAGTCTTAGAGCAAAATCTGACCTTGAACAAACAATCTGTCAGAGCCTTACATTCCTCGTCTATCCAAAGGAAAAAATAATGCTAACTTGAAATGTTGTTCAGAATTTTAAGCTAAATCATATATGTATATGTGAGTACTTATTACAATGCCTGACTCAATCAACAGTCACTTTCTTCTTCCCTTTATTCCCTTTCACCCATGAACATTACTGAGTACCTACTCAGCGCCAAACACTGTACTAGACACTGAACATGGGAAAGAGCACACAGTCCAATGAGGTCATTACTGGAAGACTTTTAGCATGATGCCTAGTGCAGAATAAACACTCAATGAAATAAAAGTTACACACAGTTACGTATCCCATTCAATCATAAGTGAGATGACATTACTATAAGTGAGATGATATTTCAAAGATTCTAGGGGTATATGTCTCAGGTTTCCTTTCAGTGAGTGGGGAAGATGGTTTGATGATTTAAAGCCTGCCACACTCTTAGTGCTCTTAAGCCTCATCTCCTTTCAGTTTTCCTGTCCTTGAAGTTCAGTGACTTTCCTCATCCCTTTGTTTATTCGGCTATCGTGTACTGAGTGTCAGGGCCCATCTTAGGTGCTGGTAGTACTAAGATAAAAAATACAGGGGCTCTGTGCTCAGGGGGCTCCTACTCGGAAGGAGAAAGAAGTTCAGATAATTGCAATAAGATGTGATTAGGGTTAACAATAAAGGTGTGTAACAATATTAATGGAGAAAGCAGAAAAGTGTACTGAAGTCTGCCTGGGGAACCAGAGAAAGCTTCATAGAAGAGACAACCGCTGGCCCGGAGCTTGACGCGGGGCGAGGGTCTGCTCCGTAGACATCCTCCATGACAGGAATGGGTGGGGACACTAGTTGATGTTTGGTGTGCAGTTTTCCATGACTGTTTACAAAACTGAAATGACAATAAGTTTGGTTTCTCTTTTTTCCCAACGTTTGGCATTTGTGACAGAAAACTCTACAAGTAGTGATTTTAAATGTAGAGATTACTATGTAATAATGACGCAGGCTTCATTCTGTCTTTCTGCTCCACTGTCCTTAAGAGATGGCTTTCATACTCACGGTCCAAAGGGCAACTGTACCCTCCTCAGCCAAGGCCTTCTCCTTGTGAGCCTTTGTCCCCTACTAGGAAGAAAAGCCCTTCCCACAAATCCTTCATTTATAGCTCATTAGACAGAACAGGAATACAGCGCCACATGCTGTGAGGAGACTGAAAAATTATTCAGAAAGAAGGAGATAAGGAAAAAGGTTATGAATACCATTGGTCAATGTACAGTGTCTGCCATAACAAGAAATACAACTTTTTCATTCATAGTAGTGGTTTGATCTTATTTTTTTAAATAGTTGTTACTATTTGTATGAGTTGTTTAGTGCTACTGGAACAAAATCCCACAAACTAGATCACTTAAAACTAGCCTCACAATACTGGAGGCTAGAAGTCTAAAATCAAGGTGTTAGCAGGGCAGTGCTTCTTCTGGAACCTGTTGGAGAATCACCCTTATCTTTTGTTAGCCTCTGCTGGGTTGTCGGTCCTCTTTGGTGTTCCTTGGTTAAGGAGCGGCACAACTTCAGTCTCTGCCTTTCCCTTCACATAGTGTTCTGTGTCTCTCTGTCTTTAGGTGGCTGTCATATCGGACTAGGGGCCCGCCCGACTCTACTATGACCATATCTTAACCTAATTAATTATATCTACAATGATCTTATTTTTTAATAAGATCACTGGGAATTAGTCCCTTGTTTGAGGAGGGATAGATAATTCAATTCACAACACCATTATTTTGCCCTTGTTGTATCAATAAGAAATACTCTATTTCCAAATTATGTTTCTTTATAACTAAGTTTTATAATGAGCTTGTTAAAGCCTTATTTTTATTCCTGGTTGAATTCCAGTTTTATTTTGTAACTAGTTTATTTCAGTTTTATAGTTAAAATACTTAGAAATTTAAAATAACTAAAGTATCATAATTAAAATAATTCCCAATAAAATACCGGTAATCAGAAATTATTTTAATTACGAAACTGTGTCAATGTAAAAGATTACTTGATGAATAGTATTCAAATGATTACCTACAAAGTTAGAAAAAAATATTTCAAATTCATACCTGATACTGTATGCTAAAAAATGTGCAAATGTGTTAAACAGATAAATATTTCCTAAAACTGCAGAGAAACAAAGAACCTGGTCTTTTTGAATATTTGCATGGTTATAAGAAATAGTAAAAATCATCAAAGAAAAGATCTATAAGTTCTAACTATAAAAAAATATAAAGTATTTTGTGTAAGAAAAAACTCTAAGAGGAAATAACAGATTGGGAAACATTGCAACAAATATTTGAACAACAAATGTAAACAATATGTTACATAAATAACTCATGTGATTATTAAGACCACAATAGATAGATGGTCAAAGTATGTGACCAAACAATATATTAAAAGTTTGTTTTGCCCTGGCCAGTTGGCTCAGTGGTAGAGCATCGGCCTGGCGTGCAGAAGTCCCGGGTTCGATTCCCAGCCAAGGCACACAGGAGAAGCGCCCATCTGCTTCTCCACCCCTCCCCCTCTCCTTCCTCTCTGTCTCTCTCTTCCCAGCCGAGGCTCCACTGGAGCAAAGATGGCCCGGGCGCTGGGGATGGCTCCTTGGCCTCTGCCCCAGGCGCTAGAGTGGCTCTGGTTGCAACAAAGTGACGCCCCGGAGGGGCAGAGCATCGCCCCCTGGTGGGCGTGCCGGGTGGATCCCGGTCGGGCGCATGTGGGAGTCTGTCTGACTGTCTCTCCCTGTTTCCGGCTTCAGAAAAATACAGAAAAAAAAAAAAAAAAAAAAAAAGAAAAGTTTGTTTGTTAAGCACATATATGGAAAATGTTTAATAATTGTTAAAAAGTGCGATTTAAACTGCAGTATAACTGGTAAATTATTACATTGCCATTAGTAAAAGAAATTGATACAGTCTCTTGCAAAAAACATTTGGCAAATACATTGAGAGTCACAAAAATGTTCCTACAATTAATATTTCTGGAAGTTTAGCCCAAGTAAATAGTCCTAATAAAGAAAAAAAACTGTTTGTGAATTTATTACAGAATTTTTTGTAATAAAAACTTGGGACCAGTCAAAATTGTCTGACAGTAGAGGAACAGATGACTGAATTATGATGCATGCTTTTGTTGGAATATGCATCAAAAGTTGTAATAATGAAGATGTGTGGCCATGTGAAGAAATGGTTGTTTTAAATGTACGTGTTTTTTGAAATGGTGTTTATGATTTTAACAATGAAAATTGAAAATCATGCCTATGGAAACAGCAACAGTAAGAGCACCATGTGTAGAAGGTGTTAGGGAGCATGGAGTTGTTTTAAGGAGCTATGATTATGACTAATTTTTTCATCATTTTTCAAAGTTTCTTATAATTAAAAAAATATTTCAGCATATTCAACTTACTATTTGGTTTAAACCTTTCTGTTCTTCTTGCATTTTAATGAAACCATTAGGAGGTAAGAAAAATTTAATGAGCTTTCTGGGAAAAATTTTTTTTTGCTCACAGTAGTATTGTAAATCACACCAGATGTTTTTCTTTCATTAAATAAGTCTTGTACTAAGTGGTAGGATTATACTGATATGAAAAAGTGACATTTCAAGAAAGATTTGTAATGTAGTATATGTGCATTGTATGATTAATGGCGATAGTTTTGAATGGTGAAGTAATTATTTTAATCCTGTTTCATCATTCGCTTTAGTTTGGGTTTTGTGCCTGAGATTTAAAAGCCATACTTTCAAAGAAAATAACTTACTCATAGACTGGAGAAAAATAGTTTTACTTCCACCATCACAAATGATCTCTCTGACTTTGTGGTTCTGACGTTAATAGTGTGGATTTATTGCCAGGTAACAATGCAGGTGACACTGTTGTAGCAGTCTCTTTATTTGCATTCTTGTAAAGAGCATTTTCTCCTCACTTCTGAGAGGCAGAGTTTCTAAGAACTCTAAAAACATGATTATTCACCCTGTTCCTTGTTCCTGATGAGACATACCTAGCATATTCCCTACGCCTGCTGGACTGCCCACTATCCCTGAGGGAACACAGGCAGCCAACTCTCTTTGGGGGTGTGAGAAATAACCAGAGATGACAACCCCTTTGGGCAACCCGCTGTCCGGGCCTGATTAGATTATGCCTCTGTGGTTTACTCGGCTTTAATTCACTACCTGAAGATTACAGTTAGTGGTAGTACATCTCACTGCCTCCTAAAGTACAGCTCACAGGCGTGTGCGCCTGCACGTATGCACCAACAAATATGCACGTTGCTTAGTGAGCAACAAACAACCAACTTATATCCTTTAGGAAAAAATCAAGAGTCTGCTGGGATGATGATGGCAAGCAGTTAATCCCTGTCTCCAAAGTAAAGACTAGACAATGGGGATCATGCAAAGCAGGGCTGAACAATTGACATCTTCTGGCTTCCTGGTGAAACGCAGCCTGTCCTCAGTTATTCAGGGGCCGGTCATCCCAAGTGTGGATTATCTAGGCCATATGCTTCTTCTCCTTTGCCCTCTGGCTGGTTGCCTGCTTTCCCACTCACTAATAGGGAAAATACTGAAAATACTTCAGCCCATTTCTGCCAAACCATTTCTGTTACCTATATTGAACCCTCTGAGCTTATTCAATGCACATTTTGGTCAAATCTGGTCACTTGGCATATTCTGATTTCTCACAGGACACATTGGTTATTTTTTTTAATAAATAAATTTTTATTAATTTTAATAGGGTAACATCAATAAATCAGGGTACATATATTCAAAGAAAACATGTCCAGGTTATCTTGTCATTCAATTCTGTTGCATACCCATCACCCAAAGTCAGATTGTCCTCCGTCACCTTCTATCTAGTTTTCTTTGTGCCCCTCCCCTTCCCCCTCCCCCTCTCCCTCCTTCCCTCCCCCCGCCCCCCCCCCCCAACCACCACTCTCTTGTCCATGTCTCTTAGTCTCGTCTTTATGTCCCACCAATGTATGGAATCCTGCAGTTCTTGTTTTTTTCTGATTTACTTATTTCACTCCGTATAATGTTATCAAGATCCCACCATTTTGTTGTAAGTAATCCGATGTCATCATTTCTTATGGCTGAATAGTATACCATGGTGTATATGTGCCACATCTTCTTTATCCAGCCTTCTATTTTTTTTTTTTTTTTACAGTGATTAAAGCCTTTAAGGAAACTCTTGGCCAATACAGCAAGAATCCATAAAAGAGTAGTGTCCTTAACAAGTTCACCAAGTCCAAGTTGGCCCCAACACCATGCCAAGTCCCTGATAAATGCAACCCAACCCCAGTTCAGTCTGTTAGGAGCTGTCCCAAGGAGCAGGAGTCCAGAAAAAGTCCACATCCAGGAAAAGTCCGCATGGCACTGGAATTGTTGTCACAATTCTATACTTTGCAGCTCATGTCCAAATCCCAATGACCGCTGCTTCTAGCTGGTAATGATTCAGGTAGACTGGAAAAGCCATCTGCAGCATGTGTGGAGATGGAGCTTCTGTTCTCCTCTGCCTGGAGAGATGAGACCAGGTTGCTTTTCCCTGGAGCTCTGCGACTGTGGCTTGGTAAAGAGAACCTTGGGATACACTAAGCAGTTTCGGTGTGGCTTCTTCAGTGTTCCTTGGTTGAAGAGTCCTCTTAATTTAGTCCAAAATTGGTTTTTCCAGATGATAGTTCTTAAAATTATTCTGTAATCCCCACATTGGTTATTTTCTAACGTACAATCATCTTGTGCTTGTTGATCCTTGCCTAATAATAGGCCTTTAGTCATCTTGTGGATTTATTATATATTTATCACTTCTGCTATCTAAGAAGTTCCTTTAAGGTAAGGGGCATCTTCTCTCCCTTTCCTACCCTCTTCACTTGACCCAAAGAGCTCTTGACGAGGTGGGTGCAGACTGAGTGTTGCTGGCTAAGTACTATTCATCATCATTTCAAGCAGATAAGTCATGAGACAGTCACAACAGTGAGGAGCAATAAGAAGCAGAAATGCCATTTGCTGTAAAATCAACTCAAAGAGAATACCAGACTTTTAGAATTGAAAAGATGGTTAGACATAATTTTATCTTCTTGATTGGGAAATTTGAGCCCAGATGAGTAGAGCAACTTGTCTTTGATCACCCAGAACATTTGTAGCAGAGTCAGGACTAGAATTCAGATCTCTAGGGCCCATTTCTGTTATTCTCCAGATCTCCAAGGATTACATGAAAGTGTAGTTACGCAGAAGGTCTGCAGAAGAGGAATGGCTTAGCCTACATTGCTGAAAGGAAAAAATGTATTAGTGATAGATAACCAAGATTAAAAAAAGATTTTATCCCTTTTTTGTATATATTAATCTTTTGGGGTTATAGATCTCATAGGAGAATAGTAATTTATGTGGCATTATTTTTATTTGTTTTAAAAGACTGATCCAAAACAAGACCAGAAAAGACCTCATCCAAGTGCTTAAGACAAAGTTGACACAGCAGGGTTCAATCAAAATTAGTTGAGTAAAAAAAATGACATTACAAGTGTCTTATTTTCTAAGGACTTCCAGAGTATTCTTTAGTTCTACCATTATCAAACCCACTTATGAAAAACATCAGTCTTTCTTTGAATCAAAAGTTTCTTGGTTTTGCCATGTATTTTAATTGACTCTGGACAAACAGTTCAGCCACAAATTATAATGAACTTATTAAGTATGTGTTTGTGGATGTCATAAATTACTAGGGAAAACTAATGCCCTTCACCTACAATGAAATGTTCATTGAACATTTTTGTGATCTTAGTCTGAATATTTCAGATATGGTTAATGTAAGTTTTCAAGGTGAATCTCAAACATCAGATTATATTTCTAATTTCAGTTAGGGGGAAGAAAACTTTTTCACTACACAGCGTACTTAAGTGTAGAAGTCTATGATTCATGATCTTTTTCATGAAGGTAAGATTGGTTTATATTGTTTTCCATAAGAGTTTTTTTATATTACTCAAATAATACATGTTTATTGTAGAAAAATTAGAAAATATAGGTAATCATAAAGAAGAATAAAACCACTATTAACCTCAGAAGTCAAAGATTGTTAACTTTTAACTATTATATATCACTCTAGACCTTTTCTATGTATATTTATGGGGTCATATACTACATACTATTTTAAAACTTTTTCATATCTCATGAATATTTCTCAGTGTTAATAAATAATTCTAGAAATCATTCTTAATGATTGCACAGTATTTCATTATGTAGGGGTATCATAATTTAGCCAATCTCCTTTTTTTTAATTTATACCCCCCTCCATTTTTTGCTATTATAGACCATACTATGATGAACTTCCTTTATTTATCCATACATCATGACACACGTTCAATGATATTCTTAGAACGGATTCTAATAGCCAAATTTAAAGCAGTATACTCAGGTGTAAAGGTGGAAAAATGATTTTTTTTTGGTGTCAAAGAGATTACCTTCATATGGACTTTGAAATTCAGAGACTAAGATATTTTTAGAGACTTAGTATTAATTTTGGTTCTTCATGTCAATAATAAACACAGTTTTATATGCATTGATACAATTGTATTTGACAAATGATAAACTCCCAAATACATAGTTTCAGATGGTTTTAAAATATTTAAATACTTTAAATGGAGGTGTTCTCTTAGTAGTAGGAGTTAATAATAATATATAATAATAATAATAATAATAATAAAAAATAATTATGCTGATTACTTTTTCCTCATTATTTTCAAAGCCTGAATGCTTTGTTCGGCTGGTTGGCATGAGGCAGTTTCTTGCTGGAGGCAAAATGTCATTGGACCATGCACTAATCTCTTTTTTCCCTTCTGATTTTTACCCATTTCCAGGCTGATTTTATATATATAAATAATAAGGTGGTGTCTTTTTAAGTGAACGCAACACATTCCAAGCATTTTTCAGTAATGTGAACTTACTTCCTAAGTAGGTCTTGCATTATCTATACCCAAATGAGAATATAATTGTTCAGGCGAGGCCACCCTAGCCCGGTGAAGTGAGGAGCAGAGACCCTCCTCCAGGTTTGCGTGGCCGGGATGTGAGAGCAGCGCCGCGGTTAGGACGAGAGGCGGCGCGGGAGGCGGCGGGAGAGGCTGTGCTTCCGGAGCTTGTTCCACTTGATGACATTATGATTTTCATGATAAAGTCTGCAATAACCTTTATCTTTTTATATTTAATTTAATGGCCTTGGAATCTGGAGAAGCCAGCAGGCCTCATTTATCATGTGGCAAATATCAGCCTCTTCTGGTACAATTTTTTTTGTGTGTGTTAACTACAAGAGACATGAAATTAAAAATAGGTCAGAAGGCTTTTCATGTGAGATTTGTTGATTTAAATGGGTATAGGGGAAGAGCAGGCAAAACATTAGTTTCTTTTAAGTGATATTATGGAGAAAATAATGTATAATGAACAAAAAGAGATTAGAGCACTATGAGAACACTGAAGATTATGTTTTATGAAATGAGTTCTTTCTAAATCATTAGAAAAGTATAATTACAAAAACTATTTCAAGTCACCTACAAGTGATATTTGCATGAAGAAAGTAAGGGAATATTATTTATTTGACATATTTTCATTTAGCTTTATTTGGGGCTGTGATGGAAGAGATGAATGTTTTACTAAATTATTCATTCACTCATAAGACAATAAATTTAGCTCCTGCGAGAAATTTTTCTCAAAAGGAATTATTAGTTTCTTCTGAAAAAAAAAAAAAACTGAGCCAAAATAATGGTACTTTGGCCCTGGACAGTTAGCTTAGTGGATAGAGCATTGACCCAGCATACAGATGTCCTGGGTTTGATCTCCAGTCAGGGCACACAGGAGAGCAACCATCTGCTTCTCTCCCCTCCTTCTCCCCCTTCTCTTTTTCTTCCCTTCTCCAGCCAATGGCTCGGTTGGTCTGAGCTTCAGACTCAGGCACTGAGGGTAGCTTGGTTGACTCGAGCCTTGGCCCTAGATCAAGTGTTGTGAGGTAGATCCCCATCATGCAGGAGTTTATCTCTCTATCTCCTCTCCTCTCACTTAAAAAAAAGAAAGAAAAGATACTTCTAAAAGAGTGTTTGAAAGGCCCTGGCTTATCAATAACAGTGGATGATGGGCCCTGGCCAGGTAGCTCAGTTGATTAGAGCATTGTCCCAACACACCAAGGTTGCGGGATCAGTCCCCAGTCAAGGCACATGCAAGAAGCAACCAATGAATGCATGAATAAGTGGAATACAAATCAATGTCTTTCTCTCTCTCTCCTTTCTTCTCTCTATAAAAATCAATAATTTAAAAAAAAGTTTTTTAAAGAGTAGCTGATGAATGTAGACTCTGAGACTTTACAATTTTTCTCAGAAATAACACACTTAACTTATATTCAACAATTTGGTAGCTTTCAAATGCACTGGATAAATACTTCTCTGTCATAGCAAGCAGGAGGGTAAGCATGCTCTTACATACAAGTGAAACAAATGCTCTCCAGAAGCAACTGAGACCTTTTGGCTAGTTGTCAGAAAGAACCACAAAACTGAAACAATTGATTTTTAACAGAGACATTTTGACATTCAGATGGGTAACATTAATGTATTTAACAAGTTAACTCTTTCAGATATTATAAGATATAGGCAATTTCTAATTTGTCCTAATGTACTGATGAGAGCGTAGTCCCATCCCAAATCCAATTTGTGTGAGAGCCGTAAGAAGGCCACCCTGTCGTGGAGGTCAGGATCTCTCAGAGTGGAGTTTTCAAGGATGAATCACACTCCTTTTACTGCCTAGTATGCTTAAGAACTGAAGAAGTACCAGAGCAGGGCTACAAAAATTCTTGCTTTATTTTGTGTTTTTACATATAACACATCAGTGATTTAAACATGCACATTCAAAATGCAGTTGTACCTGTGGTGGAGTGTGTGTACTTCAGTCTGAAATGCATGAACCCAAGGGCTATGGTTCCCTTGTTCCCAATGATCATCCTCATTTTACCCTTACGAAATTGAATTATCACACACATGCCTAATCAGAGGTCGCTCTAGAATTGGTGAGGCTTCCAGAAGAAAGTTATTCGTGAAGCAAGTTCTGTTCTTCCAAAGTAACCCATTTTTGCTTTTTAAAATCATGTCTTCCTCTGTATCATATTAGGCCTGGAGAGGGTGTTTATGGTGGTCTAAGTCATGACCCCAGGAGGCTTCCTGTATAGTTCTAGTTCGGAGTTCTTAAAGAGTACATCTTAAAATCTTTTCAGGACACTTTTTTATTACTATCACAACATTGGGAGAAGCTACTGGCCAGGAATGTTGATCAAGGATACCAGTCTCCTGTCTTCCATGCTATTAGCATCTTACCTGACATTCATGTAATAAAATAAATGTGAGGCCCTGGCTGGTTTGCTCAGTGGTAGAGCATCACCTTGGTGTGTGGATGTCCCTGGTTTGATTCTTGGTCAGGAGAAGTGATTATCTGCTTCTCTAAACTTCCCGCTTCTCTCTCTCCCCCTCTTACAGCCATGGCTTGATTGGCTCCAGTGAGTTGTGCTCAGGTGCTGAGGATGGCTCCATGGTCTTTGCCTCAGGTGCTAAAAAAAAAATATGGCTCAGGTTGCAATGGAGCAATGGCCCCAGATGGGCAATGCATCACTTCTTAGTAGGCTTTCCCAGCAGATTCCTGTCGGGGCACAGGTGGGAGTCTGTCTCTCTGCCTCTCCTCCTCTCACTAAAAAATAAAAATAAAAAATATCTGAGCCAAGAACTAAACTTTATTTTAGATATACACATAAGTTATTCTTTGTACAGTTTTACTTCCCTGAGTTTTCCAGAATTTCAACTACTTGTAAATCAAAGGAAAAGTGTATTTTGTTTTGTTTAGAACTTTTCTGTTTTAGAAAATGGTCAATTGACAGCAAAAGCCACTTGTGGTAATTGAGCCTCCAGTACATATTGAACACCTGAATCTTTCCATTATTGCCATGGCTATATTCAGGATGGTTCTACCCCTAGGAACAAACATCTGACTTCTAGTGTGGTTCTGCATGTCTTCTAGTGTGGTTCCGCCCGAGCATTGACGTATTAATATACATATCATTTATTGTAAATTATTTTCTGGTTCAAATGTTCTATTTGGGCATTAAAAACATCTTTGTAGGTAGGCGATATTACTTATGAGTTTCATTTCAGGAGAGCAAAGGAAATACAAGATAGTTATTATACTGTAGAAGGGGGACATTGGTTGTGCTAGAGTGGATAACCACTGCTCAAAGTGCTGGTCTAGTTGACCGTAGACTAGAGTTTGCACAGTTGCATACTGACCCTTGAAGAATTTCTTTTGAAAAATGTGATTTAACATGAAGACCTTCACAGATTAGCAAAGCATTAAGGTACGTACTTTGGAGTCAGACAGACTTTCAGTGACATCTTGGCTTAGAGACTTACAGCTGTATGACCCTGGGCAATCTATTGACCCCTCTGGTAGACTCCATTTCTTCCACTATAGAGTAAGAAAACTTGTGAAATTCCTTCATCAAGCTTAGTTACTATTGCTTTTCTTTTCTTGCCAGATTACTTAAAATGTCTTCAGAGTTCAGGTCCCTAAGAAAGATTATGCCTTCTAAAGAACTAGTGTATTTCCTTCTAGACAGTGGGAGCCATTGCATTCATGCCACTTTACTCTTCCCTTTGACTGCGCGTGAACATGGAGCTGAGTGCTCATGCTTCGCTGCCAAGGCTTTCCTCATGCAGGGCTTCTTTATGCAGCTTGCACCCACCCTGTTCCCTCTTCCATTTGCCCCTTTCTACTAAATTTTGGGCTTTTATCTGTGTGTTTGTTGGTTGGTGTTATTGCTCCTGTGCTTTTACTGTGAGTTGTCTCAAATCCTTTTGAAAGTAGGTGAAAAATAAATAAATAAAATAAGAACAAAACAATGTCTCCATTTTCTTAATGGTGCTTTGTAGTGTTTACTTCTATAAGTGGGAAAGTTGCTATTTCCCCTTAACTTATATTATTTGCTAATGATAATATTAGTAGTATTAGTCAGGTCTTTATTATTTCACTTAAATATGGCAATATTTTCCAAGTAAAATATTGTACTGAGATGTTTTACCCAAAATACTTATCTGTAGAGTTAGTTCAATGTACATTATTTAATTCTATTTTCTTAGCAAAAATCAAAAGAATAATACACATTGCTGTGTCTCACTGTGTTACTATAGAACACTGGTTCTCAAAATTTTGCATTAGGACCTCATTGAGCTTTTAAAAATTATTGAGGACTCAAAGAGCTATTGTTTATTTGAATTATGTCTCTCAGTATTTTTTTTGTTAAATCTATAAAATTAAAACTGGGGTATGTTAACAATACTCACAAATCACTTAAAATATATTAACTCATTATATATTTAACTTGTTTTATATTAACATAACATAATTTTTAATAAAAAATAAGATTATTTTCCAAAACAAAATAGTAGAACCTTCAGAGAGAACAATGGTATCATTTTTGTAAACCTATTTAATATTTGTCTTTTACTTTCTATTATTTTTTTATTGAGGTATAATTGGCATACAACATTACATTAGTTTCATTATATTAAATCATTGTACAGCATGATTTAATATTTGTATATAGTATATTGAGAAGTGATTACCACAATAACTCTGGTTAGCATCCTAATGTTTATCTTAATGGAAGACAGATTTTCCTATTTGCTTCTACATTACATTTTTTGCAATACCACACATTCTACATAGCCTCATGAGAGAATAAGAGTGAAAAGGGTAAATACAAATTATTATTATTTTATTAAAATAGCTTGGATATTACGGATCCCCCAGAAGGGTCTCAGGGATCCCCAGGGCCCTGGGTTGCCCTTTGAGAACTGCTGCTTTAGAACACAGCCGATGAACGTGGCGATGCGGAAAGAAATGGAAATAATGCTCTACCCACATTTCAACTTTTAGTGGTTTCAGTGAGCTACTAGGTTTTAAAAAATGTGCCACTTACCCTTCTCCCAAAGTTCATAGAAACATTAAGATTAAACTGTGGTTGACAGGAATGTTTGAGTTTTTCCTTTGAGATCTGTATTTTGAAAGCTACTGGTGACATATGGAATCAATCTTGATTTTGGCAATAGATTTTTTAAAAATATGTGTATTGAACAGAATTAATTTTTTTTAGTTGTGCCATATAGGAAGACTTAGCTTTTTTACCCTTCCAATCTATAATAGTAAAGCTACTTTTTATTAAGCCATTTTTTTATTTGTATGTGTTGCTTGTTATATCATCTTTATACTATTCAGTAACTAGAGTAGAGCAAATTGATTTATCTTATTCCTGCCGTGAGGTGGTTCATAATGAAAGGTAGAGAGCTTGCCTAATTTACAGGGTGGCATTAGGTTCAGAAGAGTTAGTACAGAAGAACAACATATTTTATTTTACTGTATTTTATTTACTTTCCTTTGTTAAGATAATAGCAGTAATGGTTATGAACAAGCCTGTAAGCCTTTGTATTGCTATGAGGATTCTCTAAGGATATTAGCTCCGCTCTAAGTGTGCTGAAATCTCCTTTACAGTATATTGGTGTGCTAGTTCCAGTACTTACTTGGGGTTTCTGTTTCTCTTTTCATGAAGCACCAATCTTAAACCTCCAACTATTTTAACAGGAGTGTAGGGGAGCTGCTAATGCTTAACTTGCCTGGTAGTGACATTAGAACTTGATTTAGGATATTTTGAAGTGGCAGAGGTGATAAGCAGTTTTCTGCTATGAGACTCACCCCAAATCTCTTTAGGTTTTAGATGGGTGACAAAATAAGCGTGGTTTAGAAGTGTCAACTACTACCTCTAATTGCAGCAGTAAGTACTCCCTGCTGGGCCAGTGAATCACCTTCATGTCACATCATTGTGCTTTTCATAGAAGATCAGATTATGCCTTCACTTAAAAAATAGCTTACATATATATGTACATACATATATATCACTTTTTACTTTTCAGAACTGCCATTTAAGTAGTATGGGCTTTCAAGTTTACAAAAAAAATTTTAAAGATCACCTATTCTAACCCCTCAGCCCTTGTTTAAGCTATTCAGTGTCTTAGATAAATGACTGTTCTAGCTTCACTTGAATACTTCCAGTGATAGAAACTCATCATTTCTAAAGCAGACATTTTGGACGGCTCCAATTATTGGGAAAGCTTTTTCTCAATTTGCCGGAGACAAACAGATACCCTTTTTCACACTGTAACAACTCCCATGTTTCCGTCTTATTTCTTTATGAGCCTTCTCTTCTCCAGACTCAGTCAACTCTATTCTTTATCTGAAAATTTTGTCAGCCTTTTTCCTATCTTTATTCTCTCTCCTGTTGGTCTACTCCAGTTTTCAGCATCTATCTTAAAAGCGTGATACCTAGAATAAGACTCGGTACTCCTGATGCGGAATTACCACCACAGAGGAGAGTAGGGCCATCTGCTCCTGTTATATGCAAATGGGCCTGAAGATCTTCAGGTGTCTTTGACAGTTGTATCACATGGACTTATGCTGTACTTATGGTCAATGGCAAGGATGTCTTAGCCACATCAACTTCTATTAAGTTATATTTTCTGCCTGCATTTGTAAATGGGGCATGCACATTCAAAAATTAACCCATTAAAATTTAAAGGGAAGGTTTCTTGTTTTGTTTGTTTGTTTTTAATGGTGGAAATAACTTTTTATATTATTGCAATTTTAAATTGACAGATTTCAAGAATAGTGCCAAGGATTACTATGTGTCAT
The DNA here is from genome assembly GCF_036850995.1 of Saccopteryx leptura. Taxonomy (NCBI): domain Eukaryota; kingdom Metazoa; phylum Chordata; class Mammalia; order Chiroptera; family Emballonuridae; genus Saccopteryx; species Saccopteryx leptura. Next base: position 272,740,767 of record NC_089505.1, on the reverse strand, counting down.
TTACCTAGATTTACCACTTGTTAACAAGTTACACCATTTGCTTTATCATCTAAGCTGTCAAGTTGGTTCTAATATACAGCCATGGCTAAGAATTCCTAGTTTAAAGTATAACCAAAGAGAAAAGTTGAAGACCAGGCAAGAACAGTGTTTTGGGGTCATACTGTAGAGGCCTCATTCCAGGTTAAGAAGTTTGATTTTAATTCATCAAGTCATTGCCCTTGAACCAGGCAATGACAGGTTGACCTCTTCTGAACTTCTCAAATGATTTATCAGACTTCTAAGGCATTTGTTTCTAATGTTTCTGTCCTCATGGTGTTACTGTGATTTGGTTATATCTCTTATATGACCTATAAGCACCCTAAGGGTGAAATGGGGGCTATACTCATCTTTCTATCCCTTTCAATACGTAGTATTGTTTCACATGTATATTCCGAATAAAACTTTGTTGAAGGGATGAGTTAATTAGTCAAGGACTGGAGCTGCAATTATTAGATTTGGGCCCATATATCAACTCGGGAAACTATTGCGGTATGCAACCAGAGAGGATGTGGGCTGCAGGAAGGAAGAGGAGACACACGTGAGAGCTCCTGCAGGAGAAATGGTTATACTTTGTCCTCTGAAGTGGACCAATGCACTCACCCATCAAACTGACTCAGAGTCAAAAAGGACTGGGAAAAATGTAGGGACAGGGAAGAATTAGATGACGTGTGCAAATTTAGAAGAGTTTGAGTTTATATAACTTGCATTGAAAGTTCAGAGATACCGCCAGATAGAGCTCTTTCTTGGGCATTGGGAAGTGCAGGCTTGATCTCTGGAAAGAGGTTAAGAGATTTAATGTATATATAACTTAAGTATACATAAGGGGGAAAAAGTGAGACATGCTGGAAGAAGGTATCCAACCTGAACGAGCGTGGTGGGGGATAGTGGTGCTGAGCAAAATTTCAGACAGATTTATTAGGTCATTGATTGTCTAAGAAATAAATGCTAAAATAATTTGGGGCCTTCTAATACTCTTTACCCTAGACTTGATTGAATTCTACTTTTTCTTACCATTTTCCCACTGCACTACCTACTCTTTGCTTGATGGAAGGGTCCAAGGCTCCTTCTGGGCCCCGACTCTCAGCACGTGATAAGCAGACTAAGCAGAGCCTGGAGTCCTGAAGCTCAGCAGCCTGCAGACAGGGTCCATAGCTGGGGCCCAAGATCCAAGTTTAAGAAGGATAGAAGGGGACCCTTCTTAAACTTGGAAAGTTTAGATAGAAACTACACTTTCCAGTCCAACTTTGCCACTGATAAAACTAACCCTGTATTTTGATACCCTTTTGGCTCCTGGTTTCTGATCTTATTAGTTAAGAATCCATGGAGAGGCCCTGGCCGGTTGGCTCAGCGGTAGAGCGTCGGCCTAGCGTGCGGAGGACCCGGGTTCGATTCCCGGCCAGGGCACACAGGAGAAGCGCCCATTTGCTTCTCCACCCCTCCGCCGCACTTTCCTCTCTGTCTCTCTCTTCCCCTCCCGCAGCCAAGGCTCCATTGGAGCAAAGATGGCCCGGGCACTGGGGATGGCTCTGTGGCCTCTGCCCCAGGCGCTAGAGTGGCTCTGGTCACAATATGGTGACGCCCAGGATGGGCAGAGCATCGCCCCCTGGTGGGCAGAGCGTTGCCCCATGGTGGGCGTGCCGGGTGGATCCCGGTCGGGCGCATGTGGGAGTCTGTCTGACTGTCTCTCCCCGTTTCCAGCTTCAGAAAAATGAAAAAAAAAAAAAAAAAAAAAAAAAAAAGAATCCATGGAGAAGGAACCGATTTGCCTACCCTCTCACCTTCTGTACTTAGAAACATTAGATCTTCGTACAGGACATTTACAGAGCGTGAAGATACAGAAGAACATACTCATCCAGGCTACACTTCATAAAATGTTCCGAAGTGGACATTTTAGCTGTGGGAGCAGTGAGACGCAGGAGACCTTTGCCTCAGCTTGTGTTCTTGCAAAGAGCCTCTACTTCAGGCCACCCCTCAATGGGAGCTCCAGGATCCTAGTTTCCTGGTGGCCCTTCCCTTCTAGGTAAGGCCTTCCAACTTTAATTGGAGTCAACACCCCAGTTTTCTCTAAGGAACTGCGTTGACTAATTCCATCATGACTCACGTCACCAGCAGAGGGTGTCCCCATTGGCTGTCTCCTCAGGACTCTGTCCCCTGGCAGCCCTCTCAGAGTTGGGGGTTGTTCCTTTTTCCTCTGCCTACCACTGCTCTGCATTGCGTTTTCCCACTTCCTTCTCCTGCTCTCCTAAAAGCATGTGGTAAGATCACTCATCTTAAGAAAAGGAAAGAAAAGACCTCTCTTGACCCTGTAGTACCTCTACTGTGTTGTGTCTCTGTTCCCCTTCCCAGCAGACAAACACCTTGCTCTTCCGGAGTTTCTGACTCAGTGGGTCTGCAAAGGGAGGTGAGAATGTGCTTTGCTCCTGAGTTTCCAGGTGAGGCTGCTGCCCCAGGAGCTACACTGTCTCCATCTGCTCTGGCACCTTTAGCCAGTACTTCCTCGTGGTTTCTTAGGGATTACATTCTAGGCCTAAAACACAGCCTACCTCTCTTGCTCAGTTCAGCATTTTTGTGTGTTTTCTTTTTGTCAGGGAAGTTCTTGCCCTGTCAATCCCTCCCGGGCCCCGAGTCCGCGGAGGAGGAGAGGAGACCCTAGAGACCGTTGCATCGGCTTGTGTTCTTGGAAAGAGAAAACTCGACCGGGCTTCCTGGTCCTGGGAGCAGGTGGCTGCCTAGGGAATGCTTGCAGTGTTAATTCAAGCTGCTGCTTGTTGAAAGTTGACATGTAGCTTCTAAAATGTCTCTGTAGTATTGATCAGCTGACTTTGTAGTCTCCTTTAACAGCGTTCTATGTGATGAAGTTATTCTGATACAATATTAAGTCATGAATCAAACTCATTGTCTTGTCATGCACCAGTACCCAGTCTCCTTCACACTTAAATTTCCCTTAAAATCGTTACCCTTTTCTGTTATTAGTGAGTCCCCACATCTCCAGTCCTAATTGTGACACCCATGGATTTTCCTAGGACATGCATATGAATCAGTCAAACATCTTAATCATCAAGCCTCAGATGGGTGATAGGTGTACAGAGTAAAAATCAAATACAAATAATTAAGTCTTCCTTATTAATTTAGAGAAAGATTTCTAAACAGTGACGCTGTTGACTTTTGAGACTGGATCGTTCTTTATTGTGGGGGTGCCCTGTGCATTGGGGATGTTTAGCAGCATCAGTGGACTCTACTCATGATGCCAGTAGCACCCTATTCCCACGCAGTGTGACAACCAACAGTGTCTACCAGCAATTGCCAAGTGCCCTCTGGTTGAGAACTACTGATTTGGAGATATCTCATGCTTAACCTTTTATGGACTCTGTGTGTGTGTGAAATATTATCAGCTGGTTTGGGCCTTTAAATCTCAACCCCCAAACTTTTAACCTTCTCAATTTCTTTTCCATCATATATTTCTCTCATATCTACAGCAAAGGAAGGGGGTTATAGTTTCATGATTGTTCTTCACTGATCCTCAACCATGTTTCCCCAAGACAAAGGCAGCTCCCACCAACCACACAGAGATGGACCCCAGGACAGACTTCAGATTCCTTTCTGGTCCTCCTGCAAGTATTAATCTCGCTATAGGATGGTATAATTAATCCCAGTTGCTGGGATTAATGTACTTTTAACTGTAATGTGGTTATAGAAAATCATGCCAAAACGGTTAGAGCTGAAACTTGACCTGTCCTGACAGGAGGAAGTAAACTCAGTACCATTTTCCCTGACCCTCCCTACCCTCCACACTCCCCAAATAGTCTTGCTTCTTAATGAGTAAGAGTAGTTTAAGCTGCAGTTATTTCCTCTTACACTGACTGTCCTTTCCACCCTGATTACTCTTTGGATGTATAATGGGGAGGTAGCTGCTTGCAGGCTCGCAGGGCGGCCTGGTGAGTGGCAGCGATACAGACTTGGGAAGAGTGCATTCCACTCTCAGAACAACCTGCCCACACTTGAGGATTGTTTTTTGTGTGTGGGGGGGTTGTTTTTGGTTTTCTTTTTGTATTTTTCTGAAGTTAGAAACAAGGAGGCAGTCAGACAGACTCCCGCATGCACTCGACCGGGATCCACCCAGCACGCCCACCAGGGGGTGATGCTCTGTCCATCTGGGGCGTCGCTCTGTTGCAACCAGAGCCATTCTAGCGCCTGAGGCAGAGACCATGGAGCCATCCTCAGCACCCGGGCCAACTTTGCTCCAACGGAGCCTTGACTGCGGGAGGGGAAGAGAGAGACAGAGAGGAAGGAGAGGGGAAGGGGTGGAGAAGCAGATGGGCACTTCTCCTGTGTGCCCTGGCCAGGAATCAAACCCAGGACTCCTGCATGCCAGGCTGACACTCTGCCACTGAGCCAACCGGCCAGGGCCAACCTGCCCACACTTGAATGCAGCTCCCAAGTGCAGTGGTTGAGCTTTCTACAATTCTGATTTGAAATGCCACTTTTCTGGTTTCTGTAGCTAAAACAGTAACTAATTTTGTGGGTTTCTTTTAGCTGTTCTTAGTTTGACGTTTGCTGAACCCCTCTTGAATTCATTTTTACAGAACACGACAACCATTTGTGCCATTAGGCCACTGCTCCTTTTTAGTTGAGTTTAGGGACCTTCTTCAATTTAATCTCTTTTGACATGAGCAGAGCATCTATTCATTAAAAGGGAACACCATGATACAGCGAAAGAACATGCATTGGGATGTAGAGGGCATTGAATCTAGGTCTCCCAATTTCAGAATCGCAGAGTTGCTTTATGCTAGACTATCAACCAAGCTCTGGGTTACTGGGCGCTTTTGTGCTTTGATTGTTTCGTGTTAACTGAGATAATAACAGCCCGCTCTGAAGCATTATGAGACCCACAAGTACCTGGTGAGTCATAAAAAAAAAAAGTTTAAACAATAACAATATTGTGCATGGTTTGAGATTTAGGTGAATTCTATTTGTAGCTATTTATTTGAAAAGAGCAGTTGTTAGAGACATTTAATAACCACTTAATCAAAATAAATTCATGCCTCAGTTATCTGTAATTTTCTCTTAAGGTGACCTCAGACACTGGAATTGGGCTGAAACAAGGAATAATAAATAACCTTAATTAGTTGTGTGTTTCTTGGCAGATGGCAGAGCACCTCCATATGTATGATCTTGTTTGATTTTAAAAACTGACGTACAGGCAAAGAAAGAACCCTGGGTGCAGTGAATGGTTAAAACAATAAAATAGCCAGAGCCATGAAGGTCACATCTGGCTAACGTGACTGGTTGGTTTGCTGCAAAAGGAACAAAAGGGTTCTGCTTTGGTGATGGTAGCTACACAAACCAAGGCACTGGCTGCAAAACCCAGAAACAAGGCAGAATGATTGAAAAGGGACCAGGCAAAATGACAACTGAGGAAAGAGGGAAGAAGGAAGAAGAGGAAAGGAGACAATGGAGCTCTTTGGAAAGAGAAGCAGAGACTTACACAGTGATGTGAGAAATTGAGGAAGGTGGGGGTCCTTCAGGATGTCCACCCTCGGGGCACCAGGCCCACAGAGTGAGACAGTCCAGTGCATGGCTGGTCCCGGCACCTCGGGACTCTGTACAATTCCCGCACTGTAACTGATCTTCATAGCACATCTTCATGATGAATGAAGAAAAGTTTGACTCACGTTTGCTATTTTTCATGTACCAAAACCTTAAGCATTATCTAAAGAAAAAAAAAGATGTTAACTGAATTTTCTCCACAAAGAAAGTCTGTGTGGAATCACTCATTGTCTGACAGGGCTCACTGCATTTGACATTTCTACTGGATTTATCTGGTAGTTCATTTCTCTACTGTCTATATGTAAGCATGGACTAAAATAGAGTCAATTCATTGTTATATGAACTATTTAAGATGGGAGGAAAAGTGGATCATCCAAGATGGTTATGCAGCCCAGTGTGATTTTTATTTGGTTATTTACATTGGTATTTACATTAGCGGGTGTAACCTACCCCTTTGTGTTAAAACAAACTGTTTACATCTGTCTTCTCCACTCGACCCTCAGGGCCTTGAATTCAACAACAATCTTCGTGTACAAAACCCAGAGCACAGTCTCTGACACATAGCTGGTGTTTAATAAATGTTAGTTGAATAAATGATTGAAGAAATAGATATATCTTATCTGACACATCACCATGACAAAGCAATGGCTCTGCACAGTGACAACACAGTAACACCTGGAAAGCTTAACTTCTTGTCTCTCAGACTGCTGAGAAGCCCCCAACCTCAACCCAAGTGCCCTACTGTAAATCTTTCCCTGAAACAACGGAAGCGGTTTAAGTGTTCAGGTGTCAAAATGCTACCCCGCTGGGCTGCAGGCCGCATACAAAGTTATATTACATTGGGTTTGAAATGCTAACAAAGCAAGTAATTAAGCTGAGTAAGTGCTAACTTGCTTGAAAGCAAGATTTGAAGCTGATAAACCAAAATGCTGATAATTAAGAGTTGATTATACAGCTTTGTTGTTTCTCTACCCTGCTAATAGCCTCTCATTCTTGGCATGTAATGATTTCTTCCCCACAAGGGGAAAAAAAACCCAACCATCAATCTTCTCCGCTTCACTCCCATCCTGAGTAAGGTGTGACTCCCTCCTCCCCTAAACTAATCCTCCACCTGTGGTCTTGATCCTTCTCTCCTTTCTTGTCTATCTCTGGCATCTTTTAACCTCTCTATTTACAAACATACTCAGGGAATACCATCCTTTAAAAAAAGAAAAAAGCAAGCCAGCAAATGAGAGTGTGAGAATCTTCCCTTGTTCTGTATTCCCTTCAACCCCTACTGTCTTGCTCCACTACATTCCCTAAACTCTTGGAGAAGGAATCTGCATTGTGAGCTCAGCTTGATTGCCAACTACTTCTTATTCCTTCACACTTCTCTTCTGGTTTCAGCACTGATGGCACACATTCAGCAATTATATAGGTATAGCCTGAATTGTTAGATTCCCGACCTTTCTTTCTTCTTCATCGCTGCATCATTTTACATGGCTGACCTGCCCTTTTCTGAAACGCCCTTTTGTGACTTCCATGTCAGTTTACTTTTCTGATTTTCTTCTCACCTCTCTATTACTTCTTCTCTCTTTCTCTTATTTCTCTCCTTTTTTCTTTCTTTTCTTTTTTTCTTTCCGGTAAGATAGGAGAAGAAAAAAAACTAATATTTACTGGCATTTAAAATAAATCATGTGCTAGTATTGTGCCAGATTTTCAAACATTATCTCCTTTTATCCTGCCATCAGTTCTAGGGTATAAATATTATGACCCCCATTTAAAATGTTTTATTTACTTATTTCTTTATACTTGTAGTAAAATACACATCATATAAAGTTTACCATAGTAACCATTTTTTAAGTGTGCAGTTCAGAGGGGTTAAGTAGGTTCACATTGTGTAACCATCACGACCATCCATCTCCAGAACTCTTTTTATCTTGCAAAACTGAAACTTTCTATCCGTTAAACACTGACTCCCCATTACCTCCTTTCCCCAGCCCCTGGCAACCACCCTTCTACTCTCTGTCTCTATGAATTTGTCTACTCTAAGTACCTTATGTAAGTGAAATTATACAGAATTTGACTTTTTTGAGGCTGGCTTATTTTACTTTGCATAATTCTTCAAGGTTCATCCATTCTGTAGCATGTATCAGAATTTCCTCCCTTTTTAAGAATGAATAATGTTCCATTGTATGTATATATCACATTTTGTTTACTGATTCATCTGTTTACTATCCTCGTTTTATAAATAGTAATACTGTGGCTCAGATAAGTGAAATAACTCATTGAGGCCACATAGCTTTTCTTCTCAATTCTAGCCTTAGTCTTATCTTATTCTCTTCTCTCTCTCTCTCCTTTCACCCCATTCTCTTTGCTGATCTTATCTCATGTTTGAAATTATAATCACCATATGGCTCTCAAATGTACATCCTAACTTTAACTTTGGTACTGAATCTGATTCCATATTTCCAGTAGATCTTCCAGAATATTTCTCTGCTGCCTTTGACTCACCATGCCCCAAAGCAAGCCATCGTCATTGTATCTTCAAAACAGGCTTGTCGCCCTGGCCGGTTCGCTCAGCGGTAGAGCGTCGGCCTAGCGTGCGGAGGACCCGGGTTCGATTCCCGGCCAGGGCACACAGGAGAAGCGCCCATTTGCTTCTCCACCCCTCCGCCACGCTTTCCTCTCTGTCTCTCTCTTCCCCTCCCGCAGCCAAGGCTCCATTGGAGCAAAGATGGCCCGGGCGCTGGGGATGGCTCTGTGGCCTCTGCCTCAGGCGCTAGAGTGGCTCTGGTTGCAACATGGCAACGCCCAGGATGGGCAGAGCATCGCCCCCTGGTGGGCAGAGCATTGCCCCATGGTGGGCGTGCCGGGTGGATCCCGGTTGGACGCATGCGGGAGTCTGTCTGACTGTCTCTCCCTGTTTCCAGCTTCAGAAAAATGAAAAAAACAAAAAACAACAAAAAAAACAGGTTTGTCATTCTGATACCCTTGTTGCTGTTAACAACTATACCACAAATTCCCCAGTCACCTGGACCCTTAACTTCTGTGTCATCTTGGAGCCTCTTTTGCCCACATCTCCCAAATTTAATGTCATAAAATAATGTCACATGTGCTTCCATAATCCTTTCTGTTCCCCTTCCAGCCTTGCTGTCCCTGTAGAAGAGGTCCTACAGTCAGGTAGCTCTAAGAGCTTGGGTTCAGTTCAAACCCCAGTTCGGCCACTACCTGTCTTGGAGAGGAGAGAATGTTGGGCTAGTCACCTGACCTCACTGAGCCTCAGCTTCCTCATCTGTGCGAGAAAGCCCAGTGTAGGAGGTATTTTGATCAATAAATGTGATAATATTTATAAATAGCCCTGCATAGTACCTAGTGTTTAGTAGATGCTAAATAAATGGTAATTCTTTCTTTTCTCTTATACTTCTATCTCTGTACTTCTAGTTCACTAGGCTCTTCCATCATAGGATTTTTTCTCAGTATTTTAGTCACTTGTGGGAAACAAACCACTAAATTTTAGCTCTATGTCTTATTTTACAGGGTTCTTGATTCTGCATACCAGTCAGAGGCCAGTGATTGTGTTCGTGGTTGACTCTTCATATTTGTCCTTGAGATTTAATTTGACATTTAAAATTCTTAAAACACCCTTGAAGAGGATTTCCATCTCTTTGTATAAGTTGTCTTATACAAAATAATCGAAACCTGCAAGATTTATTGAGTCTGGTCTCATTTTAAAAAGGACTGCTATGCAGTCAGTGATATGACATTTCCATGATTAAGATCACTTGGCAGGATTAATGGAGAGGCAGCATAAGCTTATTCATAACTTATTTGAGTATGCCAAGAGTTTTAACTAGGACAAGTGGAGTCAGCAAATATCCCCTCTTCCCTCTCCACCACACCCACACACACAACAAAGTACAACTTGGCAAGAAAACAGACCAACTTGTGCATTTTCAAAAAGCAAAATGGACACTTGGGTAGAAGATTGTCTTTGGTTCTTAGAGTGAGGGCACATAGGCAAATTAAATCCCAACTTCCTATTCAGCAATCTGCACTCTGGGGAGCTGTCCAGAGTAGGTAGGCGACATCCAGCAGCATTGAAGATGGAAATTCCATGTATGAATCCTGAACTAACTGTATTCTTGACCTGGAAGGTTTGCTGAGTCTTAGAAAACTCATTAGCAGGAAAAACTAAACCTGAAAACATGAGCAAGTAGATAGTGTAAATGAAGATGATGTCAGTTGCCCGTCTTGTATTAGACATCCAGGTAAAGTCATGTATACAATTCTCTAAACCTGAGAATTCCTGGAGATTGCTGCAGAACTCGTCTGCAATCACAGGGCTGCTCACTCCTCAGTGAACAGAATGACTACCCTTGGTCCCACACTCCAGTTTCAAGCTGATGTTTCAGGCATGTCTAAGATGGCCAATCTACCCAAACACTTGGGTTGGAGTCATTATTCCTGTCTCGTCTCTGAAGTATATAATCAATTCTAAAGACCAATTGCTTGGGGGTTATTTTTCTTTTGCACAGCAGGTTTTACTCAGCAAAAACAGACAACACTACTCAATGGGTGACTTCGCAGTTCACAAGCTACTTTCCGATGTCCTGTGTTTTATGTTTCCTCTCATGAGCAAGACTGTAAATGTGAATGTTGGTTAATTGTCTTCCAAATATTTCTTCGGACAGCCTTCCTTCCCATCTCTTCTTAGCCTTTCTCTTATGAGCCTTAAAGATGTCATTCTTGGCCCTGGCGAGTTGGCTCAGTGGATAGAGCATTGGCCCAGCATGCAGACATCCCAGGTTCAATCCCTAATCAGGGCACACATGAGAAGCAAACATCTGCTTCTCTTCCCTCCCCTGTCCCCCTTCTCTCCCTCTTCCCTCCCCACAGCCAGTGGCTTGGTTGGTCCAAGTGTTGGCCCAAGAGCTGAGGATAGCTTGGTTGATTTGAACATCAGCCCCAGATGGGGGTTGCTGGGTGGGTCCAGGTCAGGGCACGTGCAGGAGACTATCTCCCCTCCTCTCACTTAAAAAAGAAAAAGGCATTCTCTGGTATTCTGTGTTTGTTTGTTTTTTAAATGGCAGATTCTGCTACTCACTTTTACTTACTATACTAACTATCTTGCCCCAAATTCTGCTTTTCTCTCATTCTTGAGAATTTTGGTCTTCCAGTCTCCACACTGAGTAAAATCTCCAGGAATCCAGAAGCACACTGGGTTTTAAGTTGGTTTGGTCCAAACAGAACCTTAACAGAATCCTCTTTTCATTCCTTTGTGAATCAGATCCTTCAAATTCTTTTGAATAAACCATATGATTTTCTCTAAGCTTGCTATTAGACTTGGGTCATAAAGTTCAGAATGAAAGTATAAACCCAAAAAATTCAAACTCCAGTTATTGGGGGTTGAGTGGGTGAATAAACTAAAATTGTTGTAACTATTCATTTGCAATTTGCCGATTCTCTTTGCCTCTGCCCCAGCACCCTAACATTGTCAAATTAAATTTTATAAGTATGGCTCAAGATTTGACAGTTACTATAGTTGATACTGGACTGCTGCCACTCACTCTCTCAGCCATGTCCCCCCTCATTCTTTTCCACTATATGTACTTGTCTCAGAGCAGAGGGTTCAAGAATAAATGTATTGCCACAATGAAGGGGAACAGTCTTTGAACTTCCAAGTGAAGAACCGCAAAGTGGCCATGAGTCTGATTAGCAGTCAGGCTTCTAGATGGTTTATTAATGAAGCAATGCATTATCCACAAGGGGAAAGAAATGCCATTAGTGTTTTACTCCAGGCATGGAAATGCCTATTTAAGGAGAAGTAAATGCATAGCATGCACCATGTCAGAAAACTAATTTTAACGTTAACAATGAGTTGAGTATTCTTGTGGTGATGAAAAAATATTCCTGCTTTCGTTGCCTTCCACAAATAAGTTGCTGGAAGTAAACGAGGTGTGTGCTATTCCAGTACCAATTTAGCAATACCTCTGCTCTATTATCAGCAACATGCACAGTTGGTTCACGGCGGAACGCAAGCCACTCTTGTCTGTGAATAAGCATCAGGCTGACTGTGCAGGATGATAATTGCTCTGCCTGCACTTCTTTTGGCACCTACTGATGTCTGCTAAGTGGTGAGTAGAACATTTTTGTAGGAATGTCAAGTACTTCTAAAAATTCGAAGGGCTTAGTTTTCGATTGTTCTTCTTCCGTTTAAGTTTGAGGAAAGTTTGCACAAAGCCATGTCACTGCAGCTATTACCTCTGGCAAATGCCTTGAATAGTAGGGTGCCAGTGTGTCCGCGCTTGGCATCTTTTAATCAGTTGTATTTTCCTTTTGCGTTCTACTGTGAGACTGGCTGGGTATGTTGGGATATCAAGTAACTGACTTCAATTGGATAGTAAATTCACTAAAGTGAAAATGATTGTGATAGTTCCCTCATTTCTCCCAGCAGTGTATGTAAAACTGACTTTTAAAGTGTTTAGTGGATAATGGATCATGTAAGGTCAGTACTAGCCACGGCGGCCACGGCTATTATTTTCCCTTTTCATGGGAGGGTGCTCAGCAAAATGAGATTGTCACACTCTTTTTTTGAGAGGACAGCGACAGACAGTTAAAAGCCTCTTCATGTAAGGATGTTATTTCATAAAGACACCAGCACTGGATTATCCCCTTCACTTTAAACTTCTGCCAGCTTGTACAAAGAGATAAAACAAAATAGCCCTGGTCCCAGGGGTGGGGAAGTGCTGGCCAGCTCAGCCTGGGTCCACAAGCTTTCATTTTGATTAGTCACATGTGAGGAAGATTCACTTAGGCTGAGAGGTAAATTTAATACCGGTTATGCCCATGCTGTTCATATCACAACCATTTTCACATGATGCTACTTAATTCCCTAAGAAGCAGAAAGGTAAGTCGGTAGCTGGCCAGCAAAGGTGTCACAACGCATTAAGACCAGGCCTCGCTGCAGGGGATAATGGTTCTGATTGCTGTTGACTCGTGTCTCCACCAACCGCCTCATGTAAAATAAGTGACATTTAAAAGACATCAAGATGTGAGAAGAGGTAAGGGAGGGGAGAAAAGAAAGAGAGAGGAGGGTAAAAAGTACACGCTACTAAACTTGCCACCTGGACGTGTAGTTCCTTTTCCACTCTAAGTGGTAGGAAATGGTAACTTGACATGCCATGGGTGACCTGCACTGAGCTTTTAACTTCCTGTCTTGTGTTTTTAGAAAAAAAAAAAAAAAATCTGTAAAATTGCCTCTGGGAACTGTTCCAGCATGTTATCATTTATTTCCCATTTAATTTTTTTTTAAGTTTTATTCTTTTGCCCTCGCATATCAGTCTATTCAGCTCTTTAAAAGCTTTAGGCTGAATCAAGTTAGGCAACGGTAGACAACAAGAGGCAGTCTACTTTCTGAAGGCCCATTTATGTCTATTTTTATAAAGAGAATCGAATTCCAGTTTACAGTAAGCATATGCTTCAGTTGACATCTGTTTCTAAGACTTGGACGCTTTGTTTGCATAACAGTCACCAATAAATGGCCTTGTTTTAAGTCTGCTCACTGAGTTGTATGTGGGTTGTTCAGCTGGGGATTTTAGTCGCAGCTGATCCCCTACCGCTCATGGCTGATAGGAAGGGGGAAAATCTGAGAAGCCCAGTCCTATTTATTAATGCAGATTTTAACATTCTCAATGAACCACTTATCCAGTGTGATTCGACAACCAAATCCTTATTTGCTCAGGCAGAGGAGGGGGTGTTCTTCAAAGTGCTGAATTAAAGCTTTCCAGCTTTTTTTCTTTTTTTTTGGAGGGGGAGGGGATGGTGAGGAAGGAGGGAGAGCAAGGCCCTCTCTTTAGCCATCCCCTGATAATTCAGAGTACAATGAGATTCAGTCTTTAAACAGGACATCATAACCCAAGCTTGTGTTTAATGAATTTATTGTTAACCAAGAATAACAGACATTTGTAGAGCTCTCTAAATATAGGCCTTTTGTGCAAAGTCTTGATGCTTTTTATTCAGAACCACTTAAATATCAGTTTCGAGTTTGATGGCACTGGATTGTTTCCTTCATTCATCTAATTTTGTTTCATTTTAAAGCATGCCTGAGTCTTCATGTGTGGGGAAATAGGCACAGTATTCAAATATTTCAAGATGTACATGTGACTATCTTCAGGATCATTAGTGCTAATTAAAGAAGTTACTATTTGTGTTAAGCTGCTTTAAAAACAAAGCTAATCCTCAGTCTCCATAAATCTCCCCTGTCTCCCCCTGCCCTCTGAAAGGCATGCCAGCAGTTACAAATATTAAAAGTCCAAGAAGGAGGGTCTGTGTGCCCTAGAAAGTAAACCTGATTAATAGAGTGGTTTACTTTAATTCTCTTATTTATATAGAAGAGATCTGACTTTCATATATGTATATTAGAAAATGTAGCGTTAACAGACTTGAACACACTGAACTCTTTCCTCCGAATTGTATAATATTCGGCAATCATTTATGAAATGTGTAACGTTTTTCAAGAGGATTTGCATATCAACTTTTTGTAGTGGAATCAACAACAGTAACATGAAATATATCTACTCCATTTACTCTTATCCAGTGCTCCTACTTTCTTTTTCCCTTTAATTTTTATATATGGTAAAAATTTCATTGAAGAGAGATTTTAGATGACAGGGCTGTAATTTTAAACCCAATAGAAGAGGTGTAAGCAATTTGAGCTTAGCTGAAGCATAATCTTAGGTTGTCAAGAAGAAACCCATTCTCCCTATGCTAATCAATCAGTGTATCAACCAACCAATCATCTCTTCAGCTTAGCATATATCCTAAGGTTTGATATATCTATTAACTGCCCATCATGCAGCTGGTCTCTGGATGATGAGATTCTCCCTATCTTGGCATTTGGCGGCCGACGACTAAGCTATCACAGCCTCAGATAAATACCCAAGTGGAGATTTCAATTCCGCTCCTGAGTGCGAAGACAATCCAGAAATGTTGAAAATATTCTTAGAAGAGAATACACAGAAAATTACATTTCTCAACACTGTGGAATGTGTGAAAATTGTATATATTTCATGAGCTCCCCTCCCCTAGACACAACAAAATAAAATAGAATCACTCTTTTATTATGATCGGAATGCCGGGAAAGAACTGCTGGAATCCACTATAAACTCTTAATTGCGAAACAAGTTACACGTAGACATTTGAGTAAGAATAATGACCATTTAAATGCACAGAAGCCAATTTCATAAAGCAAGGCACATAATCATTGTAATTCCGGAGAAAGGGGTCACTGTTTCCGAAGATTGTACATTGCTGCCTGGCTTTGATTCAGAGGTTCCAATATTAGCTTAGCCACAGCTAAATGTATCTATATCTTTTTCTACCAAGCGGTGCGTCAAGGCAGGAATTGGAGATAGTGCTTCTGTAAAACTGTTTATTGAGAAATAGAAACCAAAAGGACGTAAATTTAATTGCTAAGAGACTGTGACTAGGTTGAAATTGGAATGAGTATGATTTATGTCTTCAAATATTGATTTCCACCTGGAAAGTAAAGTCCACAATATGCAAACTCAAACCATGGTATCTTTCCTACGCTGTTGTTCAAGTCTCTTACTCTGAAAAGAAAACCAAGGTGAGGTATTAGCGAACTGGGATTCGGCCCAACCTCAGCCACTAACTGGCTAAGCGCTAAGCAAACCCCTCGGTTCTTTAGGCCTTACTTCATACAGCGAGATTTCTCTGAAGTGCCCATGAAAAGTAGTAATTGATTAGTCTCATGTTTTGTAAACACTCTTTCATATTCTTCCAAAAGGTTATTGTTTTTCATGTCAATTATAGCATGAATTTAGACTTGTACTATAGTGCTTGCTCTGCCCAAATCCTTTCAGTGCTACTGGGCAACAGAAACAGATGACAGTGATATTCCAGCATAAATACCAGGCTCTGGGTTTGAAGCTATTTTTTTCACTCATGTGTTGAGGGTAGGGCCAAGGAGGAGGAAGGATGGAGTTCATGATAATATCTATTCTTTGGTACTAAAGAGAGAAGGAAATCTGTTTCCTGTCCCAAGAAGTCCAACATGAGTCCATAGAGACCATGATGATCTCTCCCCTCTCAATAGCTTAGCCCATGCACTGTGATCTCCACTTAAGAACACTCCCTTGTCCTGGTGTGAAAGGGCCAGTAACAATATAACAGCTCCAGAATTTTTCTCAACAGAAGGATAATTGTGGTGTCAAGTTCAGAGCAATAGTTCAGTTTAAATAGCGTATTTTGAAGACCCTTCTCAACTAGTGCGATGCTCAGAGAAATCACTTTGCTATATGGGTTAAGGTTACAAATTTTATTATGGCAAAGAGAATGGTCTCCCCTGACTAACTCCCACGACACACACCAACAAAAAAAAATAGAAAGAATCATTTTCTCTATCTTAAGTTACTTACAGGGCCCATTCTGGGACTCATTCCAGGCTACTCTGATTAGAGACCTGCTTGTTTGTTGATATCCACAGATAAGCCCCAGACAGGAGCACCCATGACACATGCTCTGTACAAGGAGGCAAAAGGATTGATTTAGAGAAAGATGGACTGTTGAATGTGGAATCTTTGCTGTTAGCATGGAAGCATGCATCTTTCAGGCCCAGGACTTACTCCCCAGAGCATCTATCCTATCTTCTGGTGATAATTGTCCTGCCGGTTCTGCAGATTGTGGATACAGATAAGAAAGCCAGTGAAAGTGGACTGAGTGCAATTAGAAACTTACCCGCGCAAGGCTTGACCTATGATTGCATTTACAGGTTGAGTCTGGCCCTGAGTAGATACATCATATAAAGCTCAGCAAATAGCTCTTGTGAAAGAAGAGGGGTTTATTTTATTTTTTTTATTGTTGTGAGTTTCAGGTTTAGCACATTTTGCTACCATTCTGTATGAATCCAACATGCTTCTGCATGCACCATGTAAACATGCCACAGGGAAGCAAGAGAGGCAGTGGAGTCTCTTATGAGGACATTAATTCTGTCATATCAGGGTCCTACCCTTATGACCTCATTTAACCTTAATTACCTCCATATAGGCCCTATCTCTAAATACAGCCACATTGGGGGTTAAGGCTTCAGTATAAGAATTTGGAGGAACACAGTTCAGTCCATAGCAACCACCAGTTGTAGCTAGAGAGAAACTCCACAAAGGCATCTTTCCCAACCTGCAGTTGAAGAGACCGTCATTAACCAGGGCATAGCCCATGAATCTTTGCAGGATTCTGAAAGCCTTGTGCCCAGGCATTAAGTGGAAGAGCAGAGGAGAGAAGAAAGCTGCACAGGAAGAGAAGGGGGCAGAGTGATGTTATAGAAATCCACTGAATGGGTAAAAATAGTGACCTCTGACTTACCTGTGGTTCTTAACTCATGCTGCCACAGATTGATTTTAAGGTCCATATCACATTGTGATATGAAGGTATCAATTGAATAGAGATGATAAAAATTTCTATGTGAATGATGACTAGAAATACTCTTGTGTCTATTCAACAATGTCCTAGGGAAACAAGGGCTTCATTTGGCTACACAGTTCTCTTGATGGGGTCAGATATTTTATTAAACCCTGAGATATCTGTATTTTATGTCTTGTAGGGATTTTTGTTTGTTTTAGGAAATATCCTTTTTTAATTGATATATTTTAGAGAGACAGAAAAGAAGAAGAGAGAAAGAGAGAGAGAGAGAAGCATTTATTTATTTTTTGTTCCACAATGAAGTTGTGCATTCATTGGTTGCTTTCTGTATGTGCCCTGACCAGGGATTGAACCCACAAACTTGGTGTTTTGGAACAATGCTCTAACCAACTGAGCTAACCAGCCAGGGATGTCCTGTTTTAACTTTTAAATCTGATAGGAATTTCTTTAGAGTAACGTAAGAAGAAGGAAGAGAATTAGGGGAGGAAAGAAATGATTGATGCTAGTTCTGTCATTTAGGCTTACTTTCGGACAGAGCCTGCATTAGCCCTCATCTTGAATGGTAACCCTTCCATTAAAAACACACCCATAAATTTAGTTAATGTACCAAAGTCAGCTTCTTAGTTTTGACAAATGTAAGATGTTGACAATGACAGAAACCGGGGGAAGGGCACTCAGTGACTCTCTGTACTCTATTTACAACATTTTACCTTCCTGTAAATCAAAAATTATTCCAAAACAAAAAGTTTATTTTTAAAACCCAAGTATGTGTGGTTTATAGTAAACATGTTTGAATAAGAAAGCTCTTAGCTCTGCATTTTGGGGCGCATCTTCTCAATGTTTCTGCAAATAGCTGCTTATTTAAACTTGGTACCCTAAGAAGTTGATGTCTAACCCCACATTCGTGCATGCCATCAGACAGGCGCCTCAATGATCATACTGAGATGCTTATTTATTTGATATTAAATCAGGAAAAAGAGGATTTAGAATTTTCTGACCTTGGGACACAAAATTGAGACTCATGGACAGTGCAGTGGTTACCAGAGGGAGGGGAAAGAAAGAGAGGGGGAGGGTGGGGGGGGCTTAAAGAGAAACAAAATATAGGGTGATGGAGGATGATTTGACTTTGGGTGATGGGTATACGGCATGATCAACTCTCCAAATGATGTGGAGATGTTTTTTCTAAATCTATGTACTCTGGTTGACCAATGTCACTCTGTTAAATTTAATGGTCTAAATTAAAAAAAAAAAAAAAGGAATTATCTGACTTTTTGGAATGTTGCTTGGCACTAAAGTAAAATACACTAAAATCACCTCTCAGCTTGTTTTGTAGACAAAGCATACTGTATCACATTGTAAGTTGCTTTAACATTTGTGCCTTCTTAGGCTCACCAGGTGGTACATTCGTGATCATGTACAGCAGGGGTAGTCAACCTTTTTGTACCTACCGCCCACTTTTGTATCTCTGTTAGTGTAAAATTTTCTAACTGCCCACCAGTTCCACAGTAATGGTGATTTATAAAGTAGGGAAGTAACTTTACTTTATAAAATTCATAAAGCAGAGTTACAGCAAGTTAAAGCATATAATAATAATTACTTACCAAGTACTTTATGTCGGATTTTCGCTAAGTTTGGCAGAATAAATCTTTATAAAACAACTTACTATAGTTAAATCTATCTTTTTATTTATACTTTGATTGCTCCGCTACCGCCCACCATGAAATCTGGAACGCCCACTAGTGGGCGGTAGGAACTAGGTTGACTACCACTGATGAAATATTATATGGTTACTTTAAAATTAGAGGCTGTCCAAACAAAACTTAAAATCTTCAAACTTTCTCTCCAAAGTGTGACAATTCTTGGCTACACTAGTAAACAGTTTGACAAGTGTTTAAATACAATTCAGTTTTTAAAATCAAATTGCCTTTTTTAAAAGCATGTCTAATGAAGTATGTGACTGTATAATAGAGGAGGCAGTATTTCATTTTTTAATTTTTATGTGAGTTTCTGCTGTGTTCTGTGGCTATTTGAATTTTTTTTTTAACAATAACTTTATAGAAAAATGAGTATCTGTATCACTGTGCTTATTGCATTGTTTTACTTATGGGTTTTTTGGTTTTTGTGTTTTTTTGGTCTATCCTTTCCCCTGAAGAATGAACTCATTGAGAACAGGAAATGTGGCCTCAGTATCTAGTCCAAGTCAGTATGTAGTAATGATTCAGTAACTATTTGTTTGAGTGAATAAATGAATTAAATCACATTCAAATGAATTACTACCATTTTGATGGGAACCAAGTAACTGCCTCATGGTTTGCTTTCTTCACTGCCCTTGTTTTAGAATGGCTTCACAGTTTGGACTGGTTTTTATCATTACTATCATTCAGCTATGTATACTAACCTTTCAAATCTGTAAAAAGTATTTAAAAGAAGGAGAAATTGTTCTTGTTTCAAAACCCATTATAATGCATTTTCAAATGTGTCAGACACATCTTTGTTAAAATTAAACCAGGGATTGGTTTTGAGCGAATAGCCCTATATCCTTACAGATGCTGTGGATGGATGCATCTAAGCTGCTTATTATATTGATGGGTTTTGCTGCTCTGCAGCAAATGAAAACAGGCAGCTGCTTCCTCCATCAAAGCAAAGAACAGCCTGAGTTTTTATTAACTGAGTGTTCATTTCTTCTATTGCCAAAATTCTTACACAAAACAAAAGAGCAGTTTTAGCACATTATTGCTTAACTAGACATGAACAACTGACAGCAAGTGATAAGCCTGTCTGCTTTTCACAACCGGTAATCATTTTTGGAATAGATGTTTTAATATAGTTGAATATAAATTTTGTAATTTACATCTACAATGGTACGTAAATTTATAGATCCAGTTTGTTGCAGGAGAATGAAGGCTATAATCACAAAAGGCTTTCCCCGGTGTTGTTTAATTTTTAATGAGTATTAGAAAAACTGGGGAAGGAAAATGAAATCAAATTAATTTCTTTACAAAGATATAAAAAGGTGCTAAAGACAATCATACAAGTTGGTTGGAGCCATTTGCAGATGGCCCCAGCAGAGCAAGACCGCCGTGCTCACGGCCAGGACGTGCCTCGCGCTACGTCTCTCCAGGAGTTGCAGAGAGCCGCCCAAGTTTGTGCAGCAGCAGAAATTTCTGGAGAGCAGACTGTCATGTTTCCTTCATCTCAGGGAATAATGTTGAGCAGGAGACAGGAAGGACAGAGCCGCGGTCAATTTGCACAGCTGAGATTCTCAGCCAACTCTCATACTTTTTTTTTTTTTTAAGCAATATGAATACCATTTACATTCACAGAGAGAATGTCAGAGAGGGAATTGTTTCAATTAAGTTTAAGCCGAGCCTCAATGACACGCTGCCTTATTTACCAAGTCAGTTTGTTGAGCGGTGTTTTACCTTTTGGAACTTGCTGATGGCGGTAAAAAGGCAGCTTTCTCCCTCCCCCCTTCCTTTCCCCTTCCCCTCCCCCTCTTCCTCCTTCCCCTTTCCTTTTTCCTCACTTGGGCCTTAGAGGAGGAACTTGGAATGAAGGCAGTTTTCTCCTAACCAAACCCAAAGACATGGAGCTGTGAGATTTACCGTTCTGGACACTGGAAGGTCAAGATCAGGGTGTTGGCAGGTTGGTCCTCCCAAGTCCTCTCTCCTTGGTGTGCAGAAGGCCTTCTTCCCTCCTGGTGTCTCTCCCTCTTCTTTTCAACCAAGAGACACGGCAGTACTAGGTAACAGTGGAATGATAATCCTGTCCTCTCCCCCCTCCAGTGCCAGCACCTTTTGGAATGAAGGCAGTTAGGAGATGCTGAGGCCAACCTGCATCTTCCAAACAAGACTGGTAAATTAGCTCTGTTGTGTAAGAAGCCTAATACCAGGGCCTTTTAATAAATGTGTGGCGGCGTTTTGGCACATGTAACCCGCGCCTCCTGACTTCCATGTTCTCTCCAGGGATGCTTTCCTCAGTGGGCAGAGCAGGTTCTGCTCCACGTGGAACACAGGGCTTTCCATGGGTTTGAATTCAGTCGCAGCGTTCGCCGAGAAGTGAGGTAAAGCTGGACTCCCAGGCAGGAAGCTGCTTTAGAAATCGAATCTATGAACCATAGGTGACTCAGGAGGCGGGAGCCACACTCTCCTTACCCTCCTCTGGTGTGCCATGCAACGGAGAGTGTGTTGTGTTGGCCACGTGGCTCACTACCTCAGATAAGGGACAGTTACAATTATTTCTAATACTTTCTTCTTTGTTCCACTCTATGTGACACATTGTTGCTCTTCTATGACCTTTCAAGACACAACACAGACAGTGCTTTTCTTAAAAGAAAAAAGGGCGATACCAAAATGATGGCTGATGGCCCCACTCTGAGGACACTGAGTACAGCAAGGGTGGGGGCAGTTGTTACTTGGAGTAGAACCGTCAATGAAAGTTTTTCTTTCTCCTCCTCCCCCTCTCCTTCTCCTTCCCCTCCCCCCTACCCCTACCCTTTTTCCCCTTTCCCCACTTTTCCCTCCTCCCCCCTTTTTCCCCCTCACTCTCTTTTTCCTCTTCCCTCCTTTTTTCCCCCTCGCCCTCTTTTCCTCCTCCCTCCTCCACCTCTCCCTCCCTTCCCTCCTCTCCCTCCTTCTCCTCTTCATATTTTTACTGTGGGTAGGCTGTGCTTTTCTGGGAAACGCAGGCATGTTTCCTCTTCTGCTAAGAGCTCTCTGCTGTGCTGTTCTGGGCCCACCGTTCCCACAAATGAGTCTCCTCACTTTTCGACATCCTCTGACCAGCGTGGATGCAGCGTGTTCTCACCTAGGCCCAGGGAGCTCACACACAGGGGGATGTTCTTCTTCCTGCGCTCTGGCACCTTGGGGAACTTGCTTCTGCCCAAAAGATAGTTTGTCACCCTGAAGAGGAGAAAATATGTTGGAGGAAAAAATACAGCATATAGTTGAGAATTGTCCTCAATGTTAGAGCAGGAAAATCGCATTTGAGGAAGTTGTCCGGTATTAATATGCTAGATTAACTAAATAAAAAGCTATCATAACTAGAATATATAGATGTAGAGCAGTTCTTTTCTGAAGCTGTGAGATTTAATTAATAAAGACAATTCTAATTCAGTTAAAATAGACATGAAGGCTTGACCTCTGAGACTGTTTTGAATCTTATCTAAAATATTTCCTGGTAGGGATTTAAATTTGAGATTATAGTACAAATAAAATATTTTAACCAATCTGATTTTTTAAAAATGTCATGGGCTATATAGCCCACTGACAATTGTGTAGCTTTTGTTTGGAAATGCACAAATATTATCATCTATAGCTATTGTATTTAGAGTTGAAAGAGGCCTCAGAAGTCAATACTACACTTCCAATTTATTCTTAAAACTAGAGCCCAGCCTGACCTGTGGTGGCGCAGTGGATAAAGCGTCGACCTGGAAATGCTGAGGTCGCCGGTTCGAAACCCTGGGCTTGCCTGGTCAAGGCACATATGGGAGTTGATGCTTCCAGCTCCTCCCCCCTTCTCTCTCTCTGTCTCTCTCTCCTCTCTGTCTCTCTCTCCTCTCTAAAAATGAATAAATAAAATAAAAAAATATTTAAAAAAAAACAAAAAAAAAAACTAGAGCCCAAATATGACTTGTTCAAAGTCCCAAAATTAGTTACTGACATAGTCAGGAGAACTAGAAACTAGTTCTCTTGATCCCAGGGCCAGCCACCAGGGTTGGGACAATGTAGCATAGTAATTAGGAAAATGGGCTCTTGAGTTTGAGTGTGTGGGCTCAGACCCTGGCTATGGCATTTAAGCTCTTTGTGCTTTTATGTACCTCATTGTGCCCCTGAGTTGGCCATAATGACAGCACATTTCCTACAAGGCTATTTTAAGGATTAAATGAGATATTCCACATAAAGTACACAGCCCAGTGTTTGCCAATAGTAAATGTTCAAGAAGTAATGCTAATAATAATAACAACAACAATAGACCTTAACTGTCCTTACTGGGTACTCTTCTAATTCAGTTAATCCTTACTTCAGTACCTATAGAGTAGATAGTATTATTACTTCCAGATAAGGAGTTGCTGTAAGGAGGGTGTAAGTGACTTGCTAAGGTCATAAAGCTAATAAGCCTCAGAGCTGTCTCTCAAGTTCATGTCCTCACTGTGTGAGCCACTGAAGCTGTGGAGGCAGCATCTTCCTTGTTCTGTGTCCGTTTCTCATCTGTTATTTAATTGCTTTCCCAGCATTCTCCTGCTCTAAAGGGGCCCTTGGGCCTCTGGGGAGCGTTCTCTTAGACTCTCCTCCTCCCTGTCCCGCTGGAACCCCTTTCATCTCTCCTTTGCCTCCTGGTCATCACATTAATAGGTATCTGAATTAAAACTGAAGTTTGAAATTTTAATGTAACCAAATCATGCCCATACACTAACCCCTTTCGTAGTCAAAGAAGAATTTGTTGTTGAAATACTTGGTGAATTGTTTGTGCCCCTTTGTTCTCCTTCCACATGCTCATTGTCTATCCTGTCAGTTCAGTTGGCTTCTTCAAGGAACAAGAGAAGAAATAAAATTGCAAAACAATTTATTTGGACTCTTTTTTTTTTTTTTTTTTTTTTGCAGTCTGGAGCTGAAGTATAACAGCTCTAGAGTCAGATAGCCTGATTTCAGATTCCAACTCTGTGACAAAACATCTGCCTAATTTAGAGGTAGATTCCTTAACCTCTCGATGTCCTGGGCAGGAGTCAGCAGCCAACGAATGTTAGCATGTCGCAGGGCCAGCTTCCACCTGCTCACAGTGCTGCTCCGTGAGCACTCCCTTTCACCCAGCTGGACCCAAGGTCTCTGTGGTCCGTCTCCACAAACTTTGGGAGGCCTACACTTAATCATGTATTGCGCGGAGCAAGTCTGTTAATGGGTTAGAGCAGAAGAATAAGTACAGATAAGTGTTGTCCTTAAATATGGAATTCAGAGTTCCCATAGCTATGCCAGACTTTTCCAAAGTTAAGTTTTGGTTTGATTTTGTAAGTTGTCAATTGGAAATAATAATCTCCCTGAAAATACCATAAAATATGACCACAGTTAATAAAATTCCCTGGATGGAAACACGTCAGTAGTAGCCATGGCAATAGCAGCAGCGTTGACAGCTAACAGTAAAAGAACTTTATTATGTGCGGGTATTGTTCTAAGTGTCTTCCATGCATTAGCTCATTTGATCCTCCCAACAACGTTATGATCAGGTACTTTTATTGCTTGTACTTAATTAACAAAGGAGGGAAATGAGGCATTACCCAACAAAGCTGGCTAACGTAACACCCTGTATAGTTATTCTCTATTTCATTAGTATTTTATTTTCTTCATAACATTAACCAGAAATCGCCTACTTTACTATCTGTTGCCCCTATTAAAGTTATTTGGGCAAGCGCTTTGCTTTATTCACCGCTGTATCCCCAGTTTCTAGAACAGGCCTTGCTGCCGATAATTTTATAATAAATGAATGAAGGAAGGAATAAGGCTTGAAAAGTTTAAGTAGTTTGTCCAAGGTCATGCAACCATAACAGCCAGTTTTCAAGCTGAACTCTGTCTAACTTAAGAGCATGAGACCTAGCTCTCTATTATAGCTTTTTTATAGCCTGAAGTCTTCCTAACCCAAACCTAGTATTTTGCAGATGAGGGGGCAGAAACTCACAAAGGCTAAATTACTTCCCAATATCATACAGATTGTTAGTGGAGAGCCAGATCAGAGCACAGACCCCTAGTTAGTGTTTTTGCACCATGAATCCAGCCTCACCACTTCACATAAAATTGAAGGAACATCCTATTTTCTTCTGTTATCCATCATCCCCCCACTCATTCATTCTGTAAACCTAAGTCATACTTAACACTTCCCTCTCTCTTACCTCCCCTTCATCTAATGAACGATTAAGTCTTGTCAGTGTGCCTTCTAAATAGAGCTCAGATCTTTCCACCTTTCCTGTCCTCTAACCAACCATCACCCAGGCCACCATCAACGTTCACCTGGGCAGTGGTAGTGGCTACCTACCTAATTCTCCCCTGCCTTCTCCTGCCCCTTCTCGGTTTATTTTCTTTAGAGTCACAAAACTTATCTTCTAAAATGTAAATCTGATCATACTACTCTGTGGCTTAAAATGTATAATTTATTTTAAGGAGTAATTTAAAATCCTGGACACGGCCTTTGAGCTGGTGGGATCTGGCCGCTTAGTCCATCTTATACGCCTCTCTCCCTTTCTCATTATTCTGCAGCTCCACGGACCCAATTTCACTCCTAGAACTCAAGATCCTCTCTTCAAAGTTATAATTCAGGAGGGTCCCCTACCATGGGCCAATCCTATCCTCCTTTTTCTCTACTACTTGGCTCATCATCCTCTGGGTCTTCGCTTATATTCCGTTTCTACAGGGAAATATTCCCTGATGCACGCCTCCCAACCAGAATGTGTATGGAATCCTACCACTCAGAGCTTAAAGTATCTATGCTAAGATGTGTCCTGTGAGAAATAAGAATAGTTATTGTGTGTCTTAGGTTCCAGAACTAGCCCACAAACAATTACATCCAAAAGACTATACATTTCCAGGAATATAGCCAAAGAAACCCAAAACACAAATTCTAAAGAATAAGTGCATTCCTATGTAAATTGCAGCATTATTTACAATAGCCGAGATTTGGAAGCAGCCCAGTGTCCATCCATAGATAAGTGGATAAAAAAGCTGTGGTACATTTACACAATGGAATACTACTCAGCCATAAAAAGAAGGAAATTTACCTTTTACAACAGCATGGTTGGACCTGGAGAGTGTTATGCTAAGTGAAATTAGCCAGTCAGAGAATGACAAGTACCCTATGATTTCACTTATATGTAGTATCTACTGAACAAAATAAACTAGCAAACAAAATAGAAACAGATTCGTAGATACAGAGAATAGACCGACATCTGTCTGAGTAGAGAGGGTTTGAGGGCTGGGTAAAAAAGATGCAGGGATTAAGCGAAAAACAAACAAAATACATACCTCATAGATAAATACAGCAGTATGGTAATTACCAGAGGGAAAGAGGGGTGGGGGGAGGCAGAAGAGGGTAAAAAGGGGGATAAATGTTGATGGAAGAAGACTTGACTTGGGGTAGTGATCACACAATACAATATTTAGATGATGTATTATAGAATTTTAATAACCAATATTATACCCCAATAAATTAAATAAAAACTTAAAAACAATAAATAAACATGACAGCTAATGGATCCTTCTTACAGGCCAAACATTACTAAGGCGATTGGCAAAATTTGAATGGATCTGAGGAGTGGATGGCAAAAGTGTATCAATGCTAATTTTTCATTTTTAAATGTATTTTGGCTTTCAAGGAGAATGTCCTTGTCTATAAACAATGCACAAAAATTTTGGGGGAAGGGCATCAGGTTAGCAACTTACTATCAAAATATTTAAGAAAATATCTTCATTTAACTATAACTAAAAAAACATTTTCTGGATTTTAGGTAAACTTGGAGATTGAACAATGCATCAAAATTAATTACTTCCAGAAACCTCGCTAAACCATTGTTAACAGGATTTAATTTTTTTTTTTCCATTGATTTGAAAGAGGGTGGGGGAAAGGAAGGGGAGAAGGTAGAGAAAAAGAAAGAGAAAGGAACATCAACTCATTGTTCCATTTAGTTGTGTACTCATTGGTTGCTTCTTGTATGTGCCCTGAGTGGGGGTCAAACCTGCGACATCAGCCCACCAGGACGATCCACTGACCAACCTGGCCAGGGCCGGTAGCAGGATGTGTTTAAGACATAACCTTACAAGGATGAGAGAATGAGGGAACATACAACAATGTAATTTTGGAGGGTGGGAAGCAAATGAAGGAGAAATCACTGACTTAGCAATATGAGAAAGCCAGCAGTTGGGAAAGTTGCAAACTCACCCAATTCATACTTCTGAAAACTTAAAAGGCTCAGGAATTGGTGGCACCAGGTAATTCTAAAAGCAGGAGTTAAAGTAAGGAGGGTTGATCAAAAGTTGTTTCAAAGGCAGTTAGAGCCTGATCTGTGGTGGCGCAGTGGATAAAGTGTCGACCTGGAAACGCTGAGGTTGCCGGTTCAAAACCCTGGGCTTGTCTGGTCAAGGCACATATGGGAGTTGATGCTTTCTGCTCCTCCCCTTCTCTCTCTCTCTCTCTCTCTCTCTCTCTCTCTTTCTCTCTCTCCTCTCTAAAAGTGAATAAAGTAAAAAAAAAAAAAAAAAAAAAAAAGAAAGAAAGAAAGAAAAAGAACCTACAAAGAAAAAAAAAAGAAGTAGTTATAGTCCCGTTCCAGATGACTGGGTAACTGCCCTTTCTGTACTCCAAACAGAAGAGAACATGTAATCTCTGGAGAGAATTAAACTGAGGGTTTTGGGTTGGGGGACACGGGGCAAGTTGAAATCGGACAGTGTACCAAAGGCAGCGTGGAGGAGTTAGGTGTCATGCAGGCTGCATGCCGAGCCTCTTCACCCACACTTCCCCAAACCCATACAGCCTCCCTCACTGCCAATCAGCTCTTTTATCTTTCTAAAATTACACTTAAGCAAACAACAAAGAATTACCAGATATCTGAGGAAAGCTTGTACTCTGACAGGTACCAAAACCAATAAACAGAAAAAAGCAACATAAAGAAAACAGACTTCAAAGATAAGAAAACTTAAAACAAACTATAATTAATATTTTCAAATAATTAAAAGAGATATCTCACTCATAAAACAGGAATAAAATGCTCTAAAAGGGAGATAGAGAACAGCCCTTAACCATAGCATATATGTGAAGAACAACAAAAGGGCTGGAAGGTAAAAGTTGCGAAAATTTTCAGGAAAGTAAAAACGTGTGATGAAAAGCAGGAAAGAAAAGTTAAGACACTTAGAGGATGAGTTCAGGAGATCCGACATCCAAATAATGAGAGTTCCAGAGAAAGCAGACAGATAAAGATGGAGGTCAGGGAATAATGAGTGGAACTTCCCAAGAAATATGAAAAAAACTGAAGAACCTAGTTTCCAGATTGAAATAGCCACTGAACCATGTAAGTAAGCTCTTAAACACGCAGCTTCCACTCGCTTCACCTCAAGAGGAGGTGTTGCACCAAAATGAGGAAGTAAACCAAGAAAGGAAGACAGAGGACAGAAGAAACAGACGCAACACAAGAGAAGAGCAGAGGGAAGCCTGGGAGGAGAGTGAAGACTGCTTCTAGGGTATTAGCTGCGCACCAGGTAGGGAAGGTATTCAGTTCAGATGAAGACGGGTCCGTGTTATCAGGAGAGCTTCCCTCCTGAGGCTGATAGAATACCTGATGTGAATGAACATATCGAGAGGAGAGATTGACAACAGCATTTTGAATAAAAATCTTAGCAAAGGAGAAAGGGAAAAGACAATTGTAAACTCCAGAGGAAAAAATATTATACATGAGAGAAAAAGCAATCATAGTTTACTATAATAAATAGCACAGTTTTATTTCATGGTCTTCATAAAATTGACCATGAGTAGAGATCTTACCAAAATTATAATATACCTGTACCAGGAAGATAGAGGTGGATGGGAGAGGACTAGAGATCAGACCATAAAAATGCTTACCTTCCATAGATTCTGCCTACAACTGAAAAATCATAAAGTAAAGATACAAACATGTAGCAATATGGAGGTAATTACCGGAAGAATCAGTTAAAAGAATTGAAAGTAGTAGTTTCCAAAGAAGGAGAAATATTGGAAAGAGAGGCTGGGTACGGTTTTTCTGAATCATTCTCATGGAATTCAGTGGCTCTTTCGACTATGTATAGATTCTTTAAAAATAAAATCTTTTCAAAAGATCATTATATTTCCACTAATAGGAATAAGAAAACTTTTTTTTAATAAGTCTTTTTTGAAATATAATTTATATACCATAAATTTTCCCAGTGGTTTTCATTCATGGAGTTGTGCAACCATCACCATGATCAGTTTTAGAAGATGTCCCCATCTCTAAAAGAAACCTCACACCCAGGAGCAGCCAGTCCTTATCTGCTCTCCACCATCCCAACCTGAGACAGCCACCACTCTGTACTCTGTCGGAGTGGATTTGCCTAGTCTGGACATTTCATAGAAATGGAAACATACAACATGTGATCCTTCATGTCTGGCTTCTTTCACTTAGCATAATGTTTCCATGTTCCATTGATGTGGTAGCATAAATCTGCTTTATTTCTTTGTATTGCCAAAGAATAGTCCATTTCATGGACATTTCACATTTTGTTTATCCATTCCTTAGTTGACGGACATTTGAGTTGTTTCCACTTTTCAACTATTATGAATAATGCTGCTATGAACATTTGTGTACAAGTTTTTTGTGTGGACATGTTTTCTTTCTTGGATATATACTGAGGAGTAAAACTGTATGGTCAGTCTACATTTAACTTTTTGATGAACTGCTAGACTATTTTCCAAAGTGGCTACACCATTCTACATAATCTCTCAACAGCCATACAAAATTTACTTCCTGACACTTTATTGTAGCCATCCTAGAGGGTGAGAAGTAGTATCTCATTGTGGTTTTGATTTGCACTGAGATAACTTTAAAATCCAACAGATTAGGAAAAATAAAATAGATTGTCAAAACCTTATGTTGACAAGACTTTGAGGAAATGAACACTTTTATTTGGGGTATAGTTTGGTAAAAAAAAATTTTGGAAGACAGTTAAATATATCAGAATGTGAAATGTACTTAACTTTTGACCAGACTTCTCATTTCTGGGTTTTTGACTTAAGAAGAAAACTCATATGTTGGGGAAAAACTGTCTCCAATGTATTGTGAAGTCATTGATCATGACTGTTCATAATCTCATCATATCAAAAATTTAGAAACTAACTTAAATGTCTATTGAGAAGAAACTGGTAAAATAAATGATGATGCAGACATAAAATATCTAAGCAGTCATTAAAAATAATGATGCAAGTATATCATAGTTTTATTGCCATGGAAAGCTATCCATCACATATGGATTGGGGCAAAATCAGATTTTTGAATACCTGCCTGATAAAATCCCATTTGTGTATAATATCTCTATGCCTAGAGAGATTTTTTTTTGAAATGATGTCCAAAATGTTAACAGTGATTATATACTGGTGGTAGAATTTTAGGTGATTTTTTTTTTAACTTTGTGCTTTCTATTTTTTGTATTTAACTTCGTTACAAATCAACCTCTATAATTTTTTGAGAAAATAATAAAACTATATTAAAAGACTTCATTTAAAAAGTCACATTTTGTACTTAATCACATTTTGAATTTTAGTTAAATATCCCTACCCTATTGTTATTGTTTTAAACCTCAAAACCATCTACTAAAGGTATAAAGAAATTCATTGTTGTGGTGATTATATCTACTTGGGATAGAACACTGTCTTGGGCTCTTCCTCAGAAAATTTTATGTGCTTTAGTCTTTATAGAATTATTTTTTTAAGATTTTATTTATTGCCTGACCTGTGATGGCGCAGTGGATAAAGCGTTGACCTGGAAATGCTGAGGTCGCCAGTTTGAAACCCTGGGCTTGCCTGGTCAAGGCACATATGGGAGTTGATGCTTCCAGCTCCTCCCCCCTTCTCTCTCTCCTCTCTCTCCCTCTCTCTCTCTCTCTCTCTCTCCTCTCTAAAAATGAATAAATAAAATAAAAATAAAATTTAAAAAAGATTTTATTTATTGATTTTAGAAAAAGGATAGAGAGAAAGAAAGAGGGGTGGGAGTGGGAAGCATCAACTCATAGTAGTTGCTTCTCGTATGTGCCTTGACCGGGCAAGCCCAGGGTTTTGAACCTGTGACCTCAGCCTTCCAGGACGATGCTTATCCACTGCACCACCACAGGTCAGACCTTTTATAGATTTATTTTTATGTGAAAGTATGGCAGGATTAGGACTTTGGGGATGTGCCAAAACTCATGAGTAGGTCAAAAAGTCAAAAAGATTCTCCATCTCTTCTGGTTATTGGGATCATTGTTTTGGGTTCACATATTTTCTCTTCCACTTTCTGTCCCCCTTTGCAGGAAAATAATATTAGCAACAACAATGAACTTTCTTTTCCTTTGGGTTTGTTATGAGTTAGGAAATAGCTAAATACATTTCATATATTTTACTCATTTAACCCTCACAAAAATCCTGTGAGGTTGATACTATAATTGTTATTTTATAGGTGAGGAACCTGAGGCACAGACAGGTTAAGTAACCTATCCAAAGTCACTCAGATAGGGAATACAGAGATGGGACTGAGCCCAGTGAGTCTGGTTCCAAAGTACCTGTTTTTTGTTTGTTTGTTTTTGTTAACTGATTTTAGAGAGAGAGAAAGGGAGAGAGAGAAACACTTGTTGTTCCACTTATTTATATAAATACTTTCATTGGATGATTCTTATTTGTGCCCTGACCGGGGATTGAACCTACAACCTTGGCATATGAGGACGATGCTCCAACCAGGAGAATTACCAGGCCAGGGCACTTGTGATCTTCACTGCTCTACTCCACTGCCTTTCTGACTTTATTCCTAAACATGACTGCAATCACTTCTTGCTTGTTTACTTTGTTTCTCCCCAAAACTATCATTTCTGCCTGAAATGCCGGGGTTGCTGATTTAGTGCGTATGCCTGATTGGCCTTTCCTGCAGCAAATGCTCTATGGATTCATCTCTTTGCTGTTCATATATTTACCCACGGATTCTTTAAAGATTTCACTTACCATCTTTTTTTTTTTTTTTACATCTTTTTCTCTGAAA
This sequence comes from Saccopteryx leptura, assembly GCF_036850995.1. NCBI lineage: Eukaryota > Metazoa > Chordata > Mammalia > Chiroptera > Emballonuridae > Saccopteryx > Saccopteryx leptura. The sequence goes on along the minus strand of NC_089505.1, from coordinate 272,709,014 downwards.
TGTTTGGATTCCTTACTCCTTTAGAGATGCATCTAGGTGAAAAAATTAGGTGTGGCTATGTGTTTTATTTTGCATCAAGACCTACTAGAAAAGTGCTTGGAACTAAGACAGCGAACATTCCCTGCTCTTTCCCAGGAACGCGTGGCCTTCTCCACCTCGGGCCATGCGGGGTGCCTGGTGCCCTGCCTGCTCTTTGAGCCTGACCACTCGGGACACACATCGTTTTTATAAGGTTATTGTTTATTATGAGTATAAGAGTGATACATATTTATTGTAAAAATTTTGGGAAATACAAAAAGTATAAACAAAAAAATTAAAAGCACTTATAACCCTAACATCCTGTGGTAACCACCAGGAACTATAATTTCTTAACATGTTTGTCTCCTCTTTAAGCAATTCATATTCATTCATGTAGACTATTTCAGTCTTCCAAATAAATGGTTTGCAGATGATGATTTTAGAAAATGCCCATCCGTGGATTAGAGTAGGGAGGGTTATTGTTAAATTTAAAGATATATCAAAGTTGGTGACATTTAAATTTCTTAATTTTATACTCGTTTGGTTTTTATTAATTAAAGAAGTGAAAAAATTGTGCAAACTAAAAAAAAAGAAAAAAGAAAAACAACCCATCAGTATGGAATCATACAAAAAGGTATAATTACTTCAGTGCTTTTATTTGTTTCTGTGACTTTTTCATTTATTTTGCCTAACATGGGTTGACTTTACAGCAGGTCTTCAATTGGTGCTTATGGATTGACTGAAAAGAAGGTTCATGCGTACAATGCTAAAATCTACCCAAAATACCATTAAAATTTAACTTTCGATATTTATAATTTTGTTATTGTTTTTGCTGTTTTGTTATGATTGGAATTGAGTAAAATTTATTTAGAATATTATACTATTTTCCTGGGTTATAAATTTCACCATTATAAAATCAACAACAAAAGAACCTCATGTGATATATTACTACTAATAATTCTGTTAAGTTTGATTCAAGTTGCTGTGACTTATACTGAACATTATTTTAAAAAGCAGTTTGTTAAGAGAATGACTACTGAGTGATTATAGAAGAGAGACTTCTATAATAAAAATAGCCTATCCCCTTGTGTTTTCCAGGCATCTGGCCAGCTGAAGAGGTTATGGCTTACTATTGCCTCAAGCACAGCGATGTATTCAGGTACAAAGCGACACTTAAAAATACATTTTTTAAAGCCCATTATAGGTATTGTGTCTGCATATTAAAAATTGTTATGATTATATTCTTCAAATTAAATAGTTTAAAATAAGAAAGAAAGAAAGAGAGAGAGAGAGAGAAATGGAGGGAGGAAGAGAGGAAGAGAAGACAAGAAACCACAAAGGGAAAAAAGTTCATGATGAAAACATGTATTCCGAGTTGCCTTTGGGCACTGATATTGCACAGCAAGCTTTTTGCTATATGTCAAAGGCTTTTGATTTCCTCTCAAGGCTTTTTATTTCACTTTGATTTGGGGGAAACAAAAGTGAAGCCCCAATCAATCCTTACTGATCATAAAGGTAAAAACAAAACAAAACACCCCAAAACAATAGTCTTTAAACTTCTGCTAGGGAAGTCTCTACAGAATTTTTGATAAATAAATACCCCACAGCTGTTTTTTAAAGATGTCATCTCACCCCTGGTTTTAAAGGTGTTTTGTAAACTTAACAACATGTATTGATAAAATATAGTAATAAATAGTAATTACAGATTCATGCTACAGAAATAAACGTTTTCAACTGTCAGTGTGCATTATAGATTAAACCCATGGATGAGGTTTAGGAAAAAGAAAAACAAACTCCTTTTGTTTAAAAACTCTAAGATGTTTGATAGACCCAGAAAGTATAGGTTTTCATTTTAAATCTCATTTTATAAAAGTCATCCAATAGATACTTGCTGAATAGCCCATTATGATTCCAGACAAGGCATTAGTGATCATGGTGTGTGTGTTTTAACAATATATACTTCCAAGACTGGGTCAATAATATATATTTTTTGAAGCTCTATGGTTCCATATTTACCAATAGTCTATAATTGCTTTGCTCAACTAAATACTCATTAAGTGTATTTCGGACTATAAATGTTCTTGATTGGCTTCTTTTCCTCCCCTTCCCTCTCCTTCCACCTCTCCCTCCCTTTTAGTGCTGCTTTTTTCCTTCCGGTGAGGTAATAAACTTCCCAAACTGGGAAGAAGAAACAATCTTGAGAGTCTAAGCATATAAAATTAAGAACAGGGCCGTATTGAATTTGGGCTGCAGAGCTGCTCTGGAGGCCTGGCATTTGCTCATCTCGCTGTGCTTAAGCTTGACTGGAGCTCCAATCAGCGAGCAGTGGGCCAGGGCGAGAATGTCACACGTTGAGCCCTGATATTTAGGCACAAAGAGGAAGGTAAGTGCAGAGTGCCACATTAGACTGTCAGCTTTAACTCTGAGCCGCTTTACTTTTGAGCGGTGGAGTCAGAGCCCAGTCATTACTTTAGCCTGGGTTTGCTGGCTTAACCATATTATGTCCCTGCATTGTTTATTCACTGTGTTGTGTTGGGGTCAATTGTGATTTAAGTGTTAATTGCTAAATGCTCTTTGTGTAATTGTTCTTTATGAGGGTGGTTCAGCTTTTCGAAATGTTTCAGTTTGTTTTACTTTTTTTTTTTAATTCATGCTTGCATGTATTTGTGTTTGTCGTGTATGTGTGTGTGTGTGTGTCTATAATATAGATATACACACAATCATATATATTCTTCATTTACTTGTCTAACTATTTTTGAAGGAATGAATGTGGATTAACAATGTTATCCTTTCCTAACAATTATCTTTCGCTACTCTAGCTAGTTTAGTTCTAAAAGACAGCGCCATTGACAGGGGGAAAAAAGGAACCTTCTCAGATTTTTCAGCTCAGCGGTGGTAATGTTGCAGTGAACACTAATGAGGGAACCCCCACTGATTTGCCTGCTTTGTGACTTTTCTATTTCATAATTATTTTTAAAACGCAAAACGACATGAGGTAGCCTGGTCATGTCTCTACAACTTCCTGGTCACGCCGTTCTCACTGCAGATGGTAGTTTGTTCTTGTAACATATATATCTCTGTGACCATTTTCATCTAATTTGTATGGGTTCTACCATTTCTTTTCTCTCTTTCAGGGACCTTGCTGTGTGTGAGCTAGGGGGTGGCATGACATGCTTGGCTGGGCTCATGGTAGGTCTTTTCTCAATTCCAATCCCATTCAGAGGGAGGAACAAAAGGAAAAATGTTCCAGGGCCTCCAACTGCTGGGTCAGAGAACCGTCAACAGCATCAGCTGCGGTCAAGCTGCCGGGTCTTGAGAGACCTTCTAGATTGACTTACTTTCGGATCATATTGATTTTACGGTTGCCTCGATGAGCAGAAACATTTTACCTCAGTATAGTCAATATTGCTTGTCGTGACATTCCTCGCACAGTCTTTCTTTGCTGTAGCGAAAGCATTTTTTTTTTCAGATTATAGTCCCATTTGCTAAGATACAGGAATAGCCCGGCGAATCACAGTTGGAGCACCATGATATAGCTGCTAATGTTTTGCCTGCATTATTACACCAACAAACATGATCCAGAGCGCTCAGTAATTAGATTCTTTTGAATTAGATTGGCCATTCAGGAACGTCGTTCCCCATTCTCTGGGTTCTGAGTCATGTATTCAGGAGATACTATGTAGCAGCACAGTGCATTAGACAAGTTTTTATGTCTCTACAAATAAAAGCATATTGTTACACTGATTGGCATTTGACAAACCTGTCGCTCTTACACAATGTGTCGAGGTTACAGCCCAATGTGCGAGCATGTCAAAGCTCACAAAAAAATTACCCTCACAAAGCCATCTGCCTGCAATGCAAAGTTATATGAAGGGCATCAGGCAGTCAGACAGAAGCAAGCTGAAAGGCAGAGTGACAGCCTTGTATGATGGCTCTCCTAGATAAACAGAAGCCCACAAATGAAAGCCTCTCAGAATACCATCATCCGCTGTCACAATGCAATTACCGAACAGAATGATAGCAAGATAGAGGCTCCCGCAAATGGAATGATAAAAGTATTGACTGATTTGATTGAATGATTAAAATAATGCAGACATAAAATGAAAAAAGATTGAAGATTGTTACAGAGAAATAGGTGAGGAAGCATGATACTGAAGGCTTGTCACTCCTGTCTTCACTTCCACACAGACAAGCATATTTGCTCATTGTTTGCTGTGCTCCCTCTCTCTCTCTCCCTCTCTCTTTTTTTTTTTCCAGGTTGCTATTTCTGCAGATGTCAAAGAAGTTCTGTTAACTGATGGGAATGAAAAGGCCATCAGAAGTATCCTTATTCAGATAGAAAACGGGTTTGTTGTGCTCATTCCTTTTTCCCTGGCTGAGTAACAATTGATATAAAGAAAGACAGCATGGGGTGTTGAAAAAGAGTTCCCTCATACACATGATAAGTAATTAAGAAAAAGTAGAAATATATGGAGTTCATTGGGTAAGACTAAGTGGTTTTTATCTTTGACAGATTTTTTATAGTCATTTCTCATTAAAGGGGACTATGATTTATGGACCACTGGAGGCAGTAAGAACATTTGTTTCATAATAATTTTCAGGCATCCTTGTTCTTTCATTACCATTGAAATTTACCAGTAAATTATTATTAGCTATTGCTTACAAAAATTAACTTCCAACGTCACGTTTGTTACTACTTTTCTTGCGTTTGATATTGTACATTTGTGCCACGTAATATTACACCTACCCTAATTGCCGAGGAGTTACTGATATCTCCCGCTGCAAACAGCTATCAGGTTTTCATTATTTCCTCTTATTTAGGATTATAAAAGCTATCCCTCTCTCTTTTTTTTTTCTGCCATGCTATTACAGTTCAAACCCTATTATATTAGATTATGCTTTACTAATATGTACACAGAGTTCATGAAAATTGAACTGTACTTTAACTAAGAAAGCAAGCATAATTTGTGGCTACTTTAGCAATTGAGCTGATTCGTTCAGGGGGCAGTTAACAGCCGTTAGAAATTGAGAGGAAAAGTGGAAGATATATTTGCTTTGGATTTTTTGGTGTGTCTTACATCTACATTATGAAGGAGGTAATCTCCTTATTAGAATTTGAGACTCCTAAAATGTCAAAGCAGGTCTGATTTTTTTTTTTTTTTTTTTTGCGGCATCTTACATAAAGCTTTCCCCATTCTCCCCTCCTCCCCTCCCTGGATTTCTGTTTCTACCTCTGCTATGTGATATATATTTTTTTGGTTTTTGGGGTTTTTTTGAAAATAAAATTTGCAGCAGCTCCACCAGGCTGCTCAGACGAGAGAAAGGAGGTACAGGAGCTCAGGAGCTAATATTGTTCAGCAGTACTTGTGTGCTCTACTGAGCCCCACCCAGCTAATTGCCTGGCAGACTTAAAAAAATTCAGGAAGGAAAAACAGCCAATCACAGTCTTGGCCTTTCACATAAGGGAGAGAGATCACAAAAGGCGCTTCCTTTTTTAAAAATGCAGGATTTTGATCATGATCTTCAGACTGTCGCAAGTTTCTCAAAATATTCCTGCAGATGAGCTGATGTTGTTCATTCACTCTGCTTTTATCCTGAGTTATTCTGTGCCTTGTATCACTTCACTGTGCACCTCCTCCACATGTCAGGGAACAGAGAGCGAGAGGAAGTCAGGTATGCTGGCTCAGCCCCAACGGATGCGTTCTTTTTTGGTAGGAATAAAGCAGGATTATTGGACAAGAGGAGGTCATTTTAGCCACAGAAACTTTCAGATTGGGCCCAGCAACCTGAGGTTTTTCTTAAATCAGCAGGTGTCTTATTTAATAGCCTCAGAAACCGATTAGAACTTTTAACAAACTATAGGAAGCATCTGTAGTCAGTATGTAAATTTAATTGTACTAAAATTACTATTGAGCTAAACTGCAGAGCTTCCAAAGAAGGGAGGCAACGCTAATGCCATTAATTAACGCACCTTTGCTTTAAACAGCAAAGATGCCATGCCAGCTCTTGAAATCAGAGAGGAAATCTCAGATTCTGTATTCACTCCGCCAGCCTTTCAAAGAAATGATTGGTATAGCCCCCTCCCAAGAAAATGGATTTTTAACATTTGGTCCTCAGAAGCTCAGCCCTGAGAGTGCTTTATTGTGCTGGGTTTTACAATGGGTTTAATATAGCGGGGTGCCAAAGGGCAGGAGGGGAAGAACTTTACAATGTAGATAAAGTAGGTCCTTTCAGGATGCAGACCCAAACTGGTAGTGTTTTATTTCATCTCTGAGGTCTTTCCTAGTGGAGTTCAGTTTTTGTCATGCAGTTGTTATATGTTTGTGTGTATTTTTCTGTTGTAACTGGATCTAATATTTTTAAATTAAGAGGGAAAAGCATGCGTAACGCTTTAAAAATTGGCAATGTGTTTTTCCTGTTCTTAATACTAATGATAGTCTTGATTTGCTAACAGAGCTTACAACGGGCCTTCATCGTAGCAGTTTTACTGAGTGAGGTTAACATGAATGAAAAAAAAATTTTTTTTTTCCTATTTGCGTGCCCATTTTCTGTTAGAATAACTAATTCACTGGATCACATACTGTTGATGCATATAGATCAAAACAGACTCATTTAAGAATTACTGTTTACATCTTTCCTTTAAAATTTTAGGAAGCCTAAATTATATAGCTGTTGTAGGATATTATTCAAAAATTACTTTCTAAAAAGTAAAAGTGGATGTCAACAAAAAAAAGGGGAGAAACATTGCCAGAAGCCAGAAAATTTCTAAGCAAAGCTGCTAATTATTCTTAATGGGCAAGATGAGCACATTAAGAAACAAATGAATACATCAGTGAAATGTAATTGAAAATCGACCTGGCAGTCACACATCACATCTGAGTATTGGCCTGTATATTATTCTCATCATTTTCAAAATTATTTTTTGTTGTTGTTGGCATCTTCTGAATTTAATGTGTCTAACTGAGCCTTGCTTCCTAGTCTCTTAATTTTATAACATGCTGATTCTTACCTTTCTGAAAAAATTTCTTTAAGTTTCCTAGTATTTTCTTTTTGTCTTCTAGTTATTTTTGTTTTTTAAATATGTGAGGCAATGAAAGAATGCATTCTGACTCTTTATATTATAGAAATATATCAACCAGTTGCGACGTTATTTTATTTACAATATTATCTTCCTAAAATGAATCAAGTGGATTAGCTATGTCTTCTAGAGCTCTCTGCCTTGACCCCGGAAAGCTAGATGTAGATTTGAGATTTACTAAGTAGATATCTAAAAAGATTAAGACTTGAGGTATATGTGAATGTTGTTAAGTCCTGAATATTGTCTCAGACTCCTGGGTAGATGTTCCCAAGATTCATCTTGGTCCTTACACTACATTTCTGGGTCCGACACAGGGTCCCCTACCTTAGAGCTGCCTGTCCTTGCAGAGGACATCATTTAGCTGTCCGAAGAGAACAAAGGATAAGTCAGAAAATGATGTCATTTGGTTCATCCATTTCTCAAATTGATCCTAAAATAGTGTGAAATGTGTTCTCTTCTCTTTGGCACTGCCCTTTTAGTGTAATAAAGAAAGACTTCTCCAAGTGTCCACAGATAATAATTACTCCATAAAGTTTGTAGCTGGTGATGGCAGTGACATAAAAATAGGGGAGAAAAAAGATATACTGAGTCATTATTGATGCTAAGCTTCTTCCCAATTGTAATGAATGAAAGTACAACACCTAAAGGTGAGCAGCCCTCACTGCTACACTCACTAGTTCGCCCAACACAAGCACCTGCTTTGACCCCTCTTTGGTACCATCAAGTTGTTATCTGCAGAGTATGGCGATGGCTTGGTGCCCCAATTCTTGTGTTCCTGACCCAAGTGTCTTATCCCCACAGAATGCACAGTCTGGATCATGATCTCAAACTTAAGATTCTTCCAAAATTGGTAAATTTCCTATACATTTTAAAGGCAATAGCCCTGGCTGACCATTATTTTAACAGGATCCCTGATTTAAGGGATTAATAAATAAGGTTCATGTGGATTGTGAAGCCTGTGTTGTGAATGGTTGAGACCTAGGGAGTGCCCAGGCCCCTTCCTCCAATAGAGTACTGAAGCCAGCACCTCTGTTTACCAGGTGAGTCCCGGTGCACTCTGTGTGCCTCACATCGGGAAGAACTCGGCAAATTGCTTTGCAAATTAAGTTTTAGTTAATTGATTAATTACAATATTGATTAATTACAATTAATTCAAGCAGTATTAACTGCATGCATTTCAGGTGCTAAAGCTACAGCAAAGGACAAGATAGACCAAGTCCTTTTCTCTGTGGGACGCAGTCTGTGCCTTGGTTGGAGCGCACTGGTGCATGTGAGAGACACTGGACATCTCCAGGGCAGAAATTCTTTGATTCTCTCCAGTTATTTCAATTCTACAATATAAATGTTCACGTAGTTAGTTTTGAGTAGCAGGGGAAAAAAGATAAATCTTAATTGACAAACCTCATTTTATTTACAATCACCAGCCTCTTTATCTTTCCAAAGTCTTGACTGAATTATTGAAAAAAGATAATGAATTGACCTGAATGAGGCACCTACTGTGTGTCAGGCTCCTCATACGTGATACATCATGAAGCCTTATAAAGTAGGTATCATTATCCCAATATTTGAGGTGGAGTTCAGTGAAGTTAATTTATCCAAGTTCACACAGCCCCGGAGAATTGGAACCAGCACTGGAAGCCAGGTTCACTTGACTTCATAGTGTATACAAAGGTAAGCAAAAGTAGGTTTACAGTTGTTCGTATGGAAAAAGACATGTAAGTTAAGATTATTACAATCACTTTATTAACTCAAAAGGATGTCACAGTGGCACAGTGCTCTTAAATACAATCTCATACATGCTCAAAATGCTCAAATTGCTTTATATTTACACGTTCTTATAGTCTACTCACTATACTCAAGTACACTCGGGCACAGTTCTTTATAAACCTACTTTTGCCCACCCTTGTATATTTTTCCCCATATTAAACAATTCTATTTTACCAAAAGCTAGAGTGATTTGATGAGTGTCATCTTGCATTTCCTCAGCACCCTCTGGAAAGAAAGTTCTCTCAACCGTAAACAAAACAGTTGACATTGCTAAAAGAGTTCAGAGCACCTCTGTGGCATCTTCTCAATTCATGTGAGTAATAAGCACATTTAGGAATATTTTGCAGCTGTTAAATGATCAAATATTGTCACATCAAGGAATTTAAAAACCTTTAGAGATCAAAATGAACAGGACTTATATTCTCATTTCACAGTTTCCTGCCCTCACCTTTGATATTCCAATGAAAATAAAGGGAACATGAACCAAGAAAGTAATGCCTTGTGAATCACAGTGTTATTATTTTTTTAATATTTTCTCGCTTAAAGAACAATGTCGATTCTTAAATTTATATGTGACTACCAAAAAATATAACAATTACTAATTGCAGAAGGAGGTTAATATTTTAAACAATGTTTTATATATACTGGTATATATATATACACACACACACAAATATAATATATTACATAATTTGTTTAAATAACTATTATTGTTATTATGAAATATATATACATATTAAGAAAAAAAATCAACTGAAACAAAATTAAAATGGAGCCCCAGTCCTGAACTATGCTTTATTTGAGAAGAAAATCTCGAGGTAGAATCCTGGTTTCCTTTTAGCCACAAACATATATCCTATAGCTCTGGAAGGTCCAGTTGCCCAAACAAGGAGATCGGAGGTGATTATTCTTTTTCCATTTAATTAGAAATCACTATCCTTTCTTTGCACTCAGCACTCCCACTGAAGTCTTCCAGAAGGTGGGTGCACCTTCTGGAGAAAATGCGATTTGGCCCATCCTGTTCAAAACGATCCTTGGATGTATTGACTCAATTTGATTGAATTTCCTTGATTAGTCTGAGGTGGCACAGAAGAAGATAAAATCTATCATTGGACACAATACCAACTAGAAGAACCACCTCAAAATTTGATCTAAAATAAAGGGTGGGGAGTAGAACGTCAGAGATATTTTAGCACACTATTGACATTTTTCCTCTTTATACTTGTTTTAATATAAAAAATACCTCCTTAAAACCATGAAATATATTTTCTTTTCAGTCCTAAAAATAAAGCAGCCTAAATACTGCTGTGAATTTTTTCATTTAAAAAATTGCTTCTAGAATATAAATACATATGCTTGCTTCAGCCTGGCCACCTGGAGGCAGGGGTTTATAAATTGTATAAAAGTATATAGTGTTAAGATGTTTACTAAAAATTATTAATAGGTTTTCTGAGTTATATAATTTAACTTCCCTATGACTATTTTATAAAAAGTATTACCTCCACTAACAAAATAATATGTTTTGCTTGATAGATTAGTCACATACTTATAGGGCGCTACAGGTGTACCTGTCACATTGCGGCGTGCAGTTGGATGTCATGGAAACACGGAGGAGGGTGTGGCCAGAGTGTGGGGGAGCTTAATCAGAAACTTGTCAGTTGACTCTACTAATTTTGTTCTCAGAATAAAGATGTCAGCTGTCCTTTTCTACAAGACATTTCGTGTAGAAGACTTTCCTGAAATACTTTCTTCCTGAAATAGAACTGTAGGCCGATGTGTCATTTTAGTTAATCAAAACAAGTAGGCAAATTAGTCTCTTTTATTTTTTTAATGAATGTAATTTAACGGTATTTAATTTCCATACAGGAAAGTTCATCCAGAAAAAAAAAAAAGTCTGCATTATAGCACTTTTATAAACCTCAACAAAGCCCTTCATTAGGAGACCTAATTGATTTTTCCTACCCACTCCCGGGGGAAGAAAGCTATCACAGTACCTGCTTATTCACTCAGAGAAGAAATGGGTGTGCCTGGTGTTTCAAGCAGAGATTTGGGTTAAAAAGTCCTGTGGCTCTGTTCTTCCAGGGAGATCTTGGCCAACGCTTGTCTCAAGCTTTCAGGAAAGCTGTTTTTCTGAGCAATAGGGAAACATCGCTTGTCTGCTTGGTGTCCTCCCCATGGGCCCAATTTAGTGCAGCTTGCAGCCTTCGCTAGAATTATTTATTTCTTGTTTATTTAAACCTGCCTTATTCCAGTAGAGGGATTTTGAGGTTTCTTACAGCGACACATAGAATATACCATAAAAAATAAATGAGCAAGTGAGGGCAGTTGGAAATCAGAAAAAGCCAAGAAAATCTGATGAAGCCAAGAGTGGAGGTCAGTATAGAAAATATATACAACTCTTGTGGGGGTTAGACTTAGGTCCTGCATTTGGCTCTCAGTTGCACAGGGACCAAAGCAGAAGAGAAAGAGGAACATTTATAAGATTTATAGTGTCCAGAAGTTGAAGCAAAACTAGTCAATCTGAGGTCTAGCTTTTCCCATGTTGAAGCCCAACATGATTTTCCCCGTGGGCCCTCATAAAGATGGTGTTGTGTGATGTAATGGACCAGCTCCTCAAACATCTTTTCAGTAAACATGGCTCTTTTTGTATAAATACAAGTTTTTACACACCAGCAGATAGCCAGAGGCCAAAGCATAAGTCTGTAAGGACAGTTCTTCAAGGGACCTTTCACTGGATTGACTTTGTCCTGTAGTAATTAATTTTCTCTCCAAGACTCTCCAGGCTTTTCTTCATCTCTCTCTTCTTACTTTCTCCCAAGTCTTGCTTGCTGCTCATCCCCACCCTCTCTACTAGCACTTAGGAGACTGGAAATACATGGAAAGTCTCAGAAGACTGCCATTGCCCTCCCCACTGACTGAAAGACCTTAGCTTTTTAAGTAAGTGGGGCCTGGCACCTATGGAACAGTCATCTGCTTCTACCAGTGCCCTTCACCCCAGGCCTGGCCTGGCTGCTACCTGAATATACATTTCCCAGGTAACACACTGTAGCCCAGGGAGCTAGAAGAACTTGCCTGTGCCAAGCAACTCAACATTTGGTGGTAGAGCCAGGGCTAGGACCTTCTCCACCTGCTGTACACCCTGTAGCTATTATCTTTTCACTGTGCTGATCCCATGCCCAATAAGATCACTGTGTTTGTGGGCTTTTACTTATTGGTTTGTTTAGTCAGTTGACAATTGCTGCAGAAGCTTTCTTAACTGTGTCCAATAGATGTGAGAGACATCATCAAAAGGAATCAGAAGGCTGATGTGTTTAAGAGTCGGAAAATATCAAGCTGGTAAGATACCTTTCTGCATCAGAATACTCTGGTTGAAACTGATTTTCTCCATACTGTGGGTGATGATTAATTAAAAATAATAGCTAATGTTTATTGAGCGCTTACTGTGTGTCAGGCACTGTTCTGAGCGCTTTAAATGTAGCTTATATAATGCTTATGAGAACCTGTAATGAAGCACGCAGGCATTCTCATTATCCTCAATTTATAGATGAAAAAAACTGAAGGTAAGTACTGAGTGGTAATTATTTAGGGTTGAGAATGTACAGTGTGAGGTTGGGAGAAGCCAGCCTGGGACCTTCTTATAAATAGCTGTATTCCACTGGTTCTAACACGAGGACATTTTTTATTGTCATGGGCCAGGTACTTCTTTGTTGCAGGAGCTGTCCTATGCATTATAAGATGTTTAGCAATATCCCTGGCCTCTACCTACTGAATGCCAGTACAAAGAAGTCTCGGGCCCAAGATGTCAATGGTGCCAAAATGGAGAAAACCTGCTTGATTCCATGATTTTAAAATAGTCATAGAAAAGAAGGAAATCTTATTTTTTTTAGCAACAACATGAATGGACTTGGAGATTATTAGACAAATACCATGTGATCTAACTTTTTTTTTTTTGTATTTTTCTGAAGTTGGAAACGGGGAGGCAGTCAGACAGACTCCCACATGCGCCCGTCCAGGATCCACCCAGCAAGCCCACCAGGGGGCGATGTTTTGCCCATCTGGGGCATCGCTCTGTTGCAACCAGAGCCACTCTAGCGCCTGATGCAGAGGCCACAGAGCCATCCTCAGTGCCCGGGCCAACTTTGCTCCAATGGAGCTTTGGCTGCGGGAAGGGAAGAGAGAGATAGAAAAGAAGGAGAGGGGGAGGGGTGGAGAAGCAGATGGGTGCTTCTCCTGTGTGCCCTGGCCGGGAATTGAACCCAGGACTCCCGCACGCCAGGCTCACGCTCTACCACTGAGCCAACCGGCCAGGGCCCCGTGTGTTCTAACTTATATGTGGACTCTAATGAATAAAATTAACTGACAAACAAAATAGAAACAGAGGCCTGGATACATGAAAGAGACTGACAGCTGTCAGAGGGGAGGTGGTTTGGGGGACTGGATGAAAGAAGGTGAAGGGATTAGCCAAAAACATATATACCTAACACATGGACACAGACAACAGGGTGACGATAGCAAGAGGGAGAGGGGGAGGGGGAGGTGGGCAAAGGGTGAGGAGAAGTGGGACAGAAAGAGACTTTGCCGAGGGTGGTGGGCTCAGGCTCAGTGTGCCGATGGTGTTTTACTGAGCTGTACACTTGAAACCTGTGTGTTTTTGAGAACCAATGTCACCCCAATAAATTCAATTTAAAAACAGTCTAGGTATCCATTCCCTTTTAGATTCTGTTAATTCTTATCCAAACTAGGAGAAATGCTTACCTTCAATCAATGTGCTGCTATATTTTATTTTTGCCCTGTTGATATGGGACGAGAGGGATGAGTAAACATTTAGTAGTTTTCATATGAAATATCTGTACTTGTGCATTTTTTTCTTTATTGGTGTAGCTCCAAACATTGTTAGAACAACCTAGTGTTAGTTATTTAATTTATTTATATGGTTAATCTGTCATCCTTGACATTTTGAGTGTTCTCTAGGTTGAGGGTGTTTTCCCACCCCAACCGCTCAAGTTTGGGGGTGGGGAGAGGTGGAGACAAAACAACGAGGCTTAGAAACTAAAGTGGTCGACCTCCTGGGATGAGGCTGTGGACTAGCAATACTACACTGCTCACAAAAATTAGGGGCTATTTCAAGATGAATATGAAGGATAAAAAAGAGAAGCAGTTGATTTTTTTTTTTATTAAACAAGAACATCAGAAAAGCAAACGACAAGCCAAATAAAGTTGTTTGATTATGCAAATGAATGCAAAACCAACTTTTATTTCATTGGTGAAAATGCACTATACAAAAGGCTGAAAGTACTGGAGTATCTGCACGTTCCCTGATCCCCTAATTTTTGTGGGCAGGTATTTTTGCCTGTTAGATTTGTTGGCGAATGTCACAAGGTGTCCAGGTATGTATAGTACTTTAAAACCCTGCGTTAGAGTGTTGGCTGGTGGCACAGGGGGTGGTGTGCTCCGTGAACAGACCGGTTCTGTTTCGCAGAAAGCCCCTGGCAGGTCCGGAGAGAGCGACCTGCTCTCCCTTCCAGGCCAGCCTCTCCTCCGCAGTGTGGACTACCCGCACTGTAGACGGGGACTGTAGACGGGGTCTGTACCCGCATCTGGGGACGACTTCATTTTGGAACGTGGTTTTCAACCTGGTCTTTTAGTTATCAATCAAAAGCACATTTGCTATGCTGTCCTCATTTACATTTATTTAATGCTTAAGGTCATTTGTGACCATTTGAGTGTATTTCAGCATATGGAATCAAGGAATAATAGATTTCAGCATCATGCTGTGAAGAGAGATTGTGTTGTTACAAGACATAATGTTGTTTACTGGGTGTTAATAATCACTAATTAATAAACATATCTAGACTTCTAAAATGTTGCATTTTGAGGAATAAAAATGTCAAGTGTTTAACTTATGGAGTATAATAGTATTCTCTATCCTTTCTTCATAAAACAATTAAGTTATATAAAGAAGCAAAATGTCAGTGTTTGGCACAGGACACATCCAAAATGCTTATTACTATATGGCCTTTGTTTCTATTCTCTGTTCTCAAGAATACTATTTCTAAATGTACTGATATAGACCTAGATATATAATCTCTATGTCAATAGTCATATAAGAACCTCCAAGATGTTCTTTTTGTCTTCATTTTATATAACTCTGGTCAGTATCTTCCTTTTTTAACTACCACGAGCATTTTGTCCAAAGTCTACTAAAGCACTCTGACAGAAAACAGACCTTGAAATGCCTTGATCTCGTATTAAGAAGCTACTTGACTATTTAACCTTTAAGAAGCTAAGAAGAAACTGCCAACCAATGATGTAATAATCAGTGTTCCCCTTCTATCCACTGCTTTCCCACCCATAACCAGTACAATATGATAAAGGCATTAGCTCCATGTGAGAAGAAATAAAAGGAAACTGCTCACAAAAGAGCTAAGATATGGCTCAATATTCTTTTTTAGTGCCTCAATGCATATGCAGAATTTCTTCTCCAAATTGGAGGTGTGGAATAACAGTAGAGGCAGATAACTAAGGTATTTACCATAGCTACAAAGCCCACACGTGAGCCAAATATTTCTGCTATTAAAAAGCACTTCAGAGCTTGACATGAAGTTTGTAACAGCTAAATGTCTCCTGTGACTTCATTTGCAAAGAAGATATAAAAGCAGAAAGGAAAATCACAATATAAGAACTGTGAGCCTAGGAAATTGTGTTTTTAAAAAGGAATGAGAAACCACGCAGAACTTTGACTGGCACCCCAAGTTCCCATTCCCACTGCTCTGACAATGTTCTCAGTAGCAGCCAGCATTCCTCCTGCGACCAAGCCTCTGCCTGCCCCTCAGACAGGGCAGACCTGGGTTGTGTGGGGCCTGAAACTTACTTTGAGGGCCCTCTTTAGGGGGATGAATTTGATTATACCTTACTTTGGCAAGTTTTACACAAGCATACTACCACGTGAACTCATTTCTAGGGCTCCTCACGGGAGGGGTCCGGCACGTAAGCTTCATTAGCTTTGCAGTAAAGCCACCCTGACTCTCATAAACACCACCAACCTTGCCCAGAATAATGCTCTTCCCTTATAAACTTTCTTACTCCCACTCCCATTTTAATCCCAATCTGACTGTTGCTAAATATGAAAGACATGTTTGCAAAAGCCCAGAACCTTTAGCCCTGGCCAAGAAAGATGTGGGATGTTCGCATATGAAGCAAATAAAAAAATAAAAATATATATATATATTTTTTTTATTTTTTTATTTTTTTTGTATTTTTCTGAAGTTGGAAACGGGGAGGCAGTCAGACTCCTGCATGTGCCCGACCGGGATCCACCCGGCATGCCCACCAGGGGGCGATGCTCTGCCCATCTGGGGTGTCGCTCTGTTGCAACTAGAGCCATTCTAGCACCTGAGGCAGAGGCCACAGAGCCATCCTCAGCTCCCGGACCAACTTTTGCTCCAATGGAGCCTTGGCTGCGGGAGGGGAAGAGAGAGACAGAGAGGGGGAGGGGTGGAGAAGCAGATGGGTGCTTATCCTGTGTGCCCTGGCCGGGAATCGAACCCAGGACTCCTGCACACCAGGCCGACGCTCTACCACTGAGCCAACCGGCCAGGGCCAAAGATCTTAATACAGTTATTTGATGTCTCATTCATTTGTTCATCCTTGCAGCCAACCATTCATTTAGTTAATGTGTCAAGGCATTCTGCCTTTGAGAACATAAATGTGGAACGATCAAGAATAATTCTTGAACAAAGGAAATGGTGCTTCTAAGTATAGCCAGAGACTGGTGAAAGAGCAAATATATTTACAGCATCTCAATTGTTAAGTTTATCGGAAGCTGTCTTCAAAACTGAGACTGTCTAATAAAGAGCCATTCAGAGCTTTTGACACCTACATATTTCTAGGTGTTCCAGAATTAGTGAATGGCATCATTCTCTGGTTAATATTAACAGTTTCAAAATTTTTTAAAATCTATTAAATATGCCCTGCTGTGATATTAAAAGTGAATTTCTACTTAAGAAAAAAGGTTATCTTTGTGTGAAAATTGCTAGTGAATTTAGGCCTGTGACTTTTATTATTCTTGATAAACCATTAATCTTAGTAAACTATGGAACTTATTATGACTTTTTAAGACTTTTTTTTATAACTCAAATTACACCTTTATGTGGGCCCCCAGGATTGGCTATTGGCCCCATTGCCCTACTCCTTTTTAAAGATTTATATCTATTCTGAGGCTCATTTTCCTTTAAAGGTTAAATTGGGGGTGTGAAAAGTGATTTTTAAATGTAAGCCCCAACCCAGTGGGATCCAATTGGTGATTTTTCCAGGGCTCTGCAGGCTTTGTACTTTGCTCAATCTCCTCATTCAGTCTGGTTCCTCTGCTCCCTGATGTACTACACCTTCTCCTTTGTCACCTGTAAGCCTGTTCATTCTCCTAACACACTTGCTTCTTCCCATCCTTGGTCTTTGCTAACCTTATTCCACCTCCTCCTCGTCCATCTCAGTCCTTCCATCTAGGATGACTTAAATATCACTTCCTCCTGATTTCTCAGACTATTTTAGCCTGCCCTCATTTTTAACTTCTGTTGGCCTTGGAATAGTCCCACTGTAAAACATGGTATATTTTCTTATTGTTCACAGCATGTTGTCTTTGTTCTCATGTTCATTGGTGCATTCATTTCTTGACAAATATTTTGACCCCTTCTGTCTGCCAAGTACTGTCTAAGTGCTGGGGAAACAGTGATGAACGAGCCTGAGAAAGAGCATGTCTTCTTAGAGTTCACATTCCAGCAATGGAAACATAATTTTTTGAAGGCAAGGATTCTGCTTAATATGGTTTTTTAATTTTTTTTTATTCTCTGAAGCAATTAGTTTATCCCTGTTCTGTAAAAGGTTTTAAGATTGGTATTTGGAACATATTTTGAAAGCTAGGAATCCATAAAACTTATGGAACCAAACAATGTTTAGTAGAAGAAAGTCAAGCTCTAGAGATTCAGACATCAGCTTATATATCAGATTCAGTGCTTTTCAGCCACAGGGTACAACACCAGGGTGGTTAACTCTTTACAGACCAGCAAGAAATTTCTGGCAGACCAGCACCTGTCTGTGAACCAGCGGTTGGAAAACCCTGAGCTAGTTGACTTTTATTTCAGGGCAGAGTTCCTCTCAGGCAGGCACAGGTGGGTCTGTAGACATGCTGACATTGTGAGTAGGTGTTGATCTGCCCTTTTCCAGGTTGAAGGGGAAGGTTGGTAGAAGGTAACTGAGATAAGGAAGCTGAGGGCTCTCTTTAAGAAATGTTCTGGCCCTGGCCGGTTGGCTCAGTGGTAGAGCGTCGGCCTGGTGTGCAGGAGTCCCGGGTTCAATTCCCAGCCAGGGCACACAGGAGAAGCCCATCTGCTTCTCCACCCCTCCCCCTCTCCTTCCTCTCTGTCTCTCTCTTCCCCTCCTGCAGCCGAGGCTCCATTGGAGCAAAGATGGCCCGGGCGCTGGGGATGGCTCTGTGGCCTCTGCCTCAGGTGCTAGAATGGCTCTGGTAGCAACAGAGGGACACCCCAGATGGGCAGAGCATCGCCCCCTGGTGGGCATACCGGGTGGATCCCAGTTGGGCGCATGCGGGAGTCTGTCTGACTGCCTCCCCGTTTCCAACTTCAGAAAAAAATTTAAAAAAAGAAAAAGAAATGTTCTGATAAAATATAGCTGTTAGTGAGTTTGCTAGAATGATAGTAAAATAATCTTGAGAACTGCCGAGAATTTTAAAGAGGCCAGGGTTCTTCTGTTGCTATCTTGAGTATGGAAAAATAAAATAACTATGTGTAATTTCTATTACTAACATAACATTTCTTTACTTTGCTTGACAAGTTTATAGAAGGACTCATGCCCCAGCTATTTTGCACCAAAGAAACCAGCTCCCACAGGAATGTTATCTGGTTTCAGATATTTTCATTTTTTTATTTATTGATTTTTTTTTAAGTGAAAGAAAGAAGAAAGGGGGGAGAGAGAGAGGGAAGATCAATTTGTTGTCTCACCTATTTATGCATTCAGTGATTGATTGTTGACTGAAGATCAAATCCATAACCTTGGCATATTGGGACAATTGTCTAACCAACTGAACTAGCAACAACTAAGGTCTCAGATATTTTGATAGAGTTCTTTTTTCCTATTAAAATGAGGCAATATTCAGTCATATTATGTCTAATAGTTTGTCAGTTTGTTCTCTTGAATATGTTAAATAAACAATTACATCATCTGTAACTGATGACTATTTTGACTTACTGTATTTCTGATTCTTATATCTATTTTTCTTCTCTTATATAATTTTATTGGCTAAAAAATTTCCAGAATGCTATTAAATAATAGGCACCTTTGAGTCTGATTTTTTTTGGTAATCTTCTAATATTTCACCACTAAGCATGTATTAGCTTTTTTGTATCAAAATTATATGATTATTTTTTTATCTTGTTAAGGAATACTTTATTGACCCCTATTTTTTTAAATTATTATAAATAAATATGGAACTTTGGCAGATGTCTTTTCAGCATTATGGAGATGATCAAATTGTTTTTCTTATTTCACCTACAACTCTGACAGTTCATCTTAACAGGTTTCCTAGTAGTAAAACTTCTCTGCATATCTAGTCACTTGGTCATAGTATTTTAATTCTTCTCTTAACATACTGCTATATTATAATAATATGCTATCTGGGCTTTTTTGAATAACAACTTTGTAGAGCTATAATTCACATACCATACAATTCACCCCCTTAAAGTATACAATTCAATGCCTTTTATATTCACAGAGTTGTGCAACCATAACAATCAATTTTAAGAATATTTTCATCACCTCCAAAAGAAACCCCATACCCATTAGCAGACACTACACCCATTCCTTCCCACTCTTTCTTCTTCTTAGTGCAACACAACCATTAACCTACTTTCTGTCTCTATGGATTTTCTTATTCTGGGCATTTCACATAAATGGAATCATACAATGTGTGGTCTTCTATGTCTGGATTCTTTCACTGAAGGCAGTGTTTTGAGGTTCATGTTATAGCATGTATGAGGATGTCGTTCATTTTTTATGGTTGAATAATATTCCGTTGCATGGATATACCACATTTTATTTAGTGAAACATCAGTTTATGGACATCTGGGTTATTTTCATTTTTTAGCTCTTACAAATAATGCTGCTATGAAAATTTGTGTACAAGTTTTTGTGACAAGTTTCATTTCTCTTGGGTATATATGGTCATATGGTAATGCTATGTTTATCTTTTTGAGGAACTCCAGATTGTTTTGCAAGGTGGCTGGTCCCATTTACATTCCCACCAGCAGTGTATGATGCTATCTGAACTTTTGGCATTGATATTCATCAATAAAATTGACCCACAATTTTATTGCGCAATCTTTGTTAAGTTTTAATATCACTGGTCTACTGGCTTCTCTAAAGAACCTGGAGGTTTTGGCCTGACTTGTGGTGGTGCAGTGGATAAAGCATCAACCTGGAAACACTGAGGTTGCCAGTTCAAAACCCTGGCTTGCCTGGTCAAGGCACATATGGGAGTTGATGCTTCCTGCTCCTCCCCCTTCTCTCTCTCTCTCTCTCTCTCTCTCTCTCTCCCCCCCCCTCCTCTCTAAAAAGAATTAAAAAAAAAAGAATCTGGAGGTTTTTAAGTATTTTTTACCACCTAATCTAGGTCACCCTAAATTGTTACCATAATGCTAGATCAGAACAATTTTACCCCATTATTTTGGAAGTTATATTTGAAGTGGCAAAAAAATAGTGAAATTTCTATATTAAAATGCACTATGTTGAAAGTTCATAAGTTTGAAAAAAAGAAGAAAAGTAAATGAAAATACCAAAAAGCAATAATTAACTTTGTGATTTCATGTCAAATGGCACATAGTTGTAATTTGATGTGAAATTAGAAACAATTCTAATTTTTTATTATCACTTTATTTTGCCACCATATAAGTTAATCAACTGTCATATCATAGAATGAGAAATATTTGAAATGGAAAATATAATTAGTAAAATAATTAGTACCTTTCTTTCTGAGATATCAAAACCCTGTAACAGTTCTCCTAAACCAATGTAGGGGGTGCTAATGTTAGGCAAATCTGTCCTCTTTTTGGACTCTGAAATAACTTTATTTCAGCTAAGTTACAGACAAAAACACAGAGCCGGAGGGTGGGATCAGTTTTAAAGTCAGACCAGAAACAGAAATGATAAACTGGAGCCACAATTCTAAATTTAGTGTCAGAATCATCTATAGAGCTTGTTATGACACAGTCTATTGGGTTCCAGCTCATGAGAGACTGAGGAGGGGTTCAAGACTTAGCATTTCTAATAGAGTCCAGGTGATGCTGATGTTCTTGTCTGAAGACCTCCTGTAAGAGCTATGAACTAGGGTTGTCTCTGAGAGTTTCTAATTGCATTCTGTAGTGTTTTCTTTGCTTTAATGTTGTTCAGATTTCTATTTGTGAAAGCCAATTCTATCCACTATTTTTTAGTTTATTTTATAGAAGTCACAGGACCTGACTGCCAACTCTCAATTGTCTGTAGTTAACCAATCTTATAGATCTTCTGAGGCAAATATTTCATTAAGACCTGATTTCACTTCCTCCTCCCCATTCTCCAAGCTTTATTCCTAGTCTGGAAATGTGAATTAATTGCATTTCAGGATAAAATCAATGGAGTTGGTCAGGTTATTTACATAAATGAGATTCTGTCTTGGTTCATCTGTGATGTTACTTCCTTCCCTTAGCAGTCCAGTGGGCAATGTTCTTAATCACTTCTGTCTTTAGGGCCACCCTCTTTAAAATCCTCCTTTTGAAAATAAAGACATTTGATGCATGCAACTAAAGTGTGGTGAAAGAGCATTTTAAATCCAAATCCATACAGGTAAAGATCTTCTGGAACAAGGTCTCCCGAAGTGGTCCATGACCCATCTTCATGAGAATTACTTGTGCTTATTTCAGCTAACAAAGACTCCTGACTGAATTGGACTCCCTGGGGTTGAGGTTCATGACTTTGACATTTTAATAACCTCCTCAGTTGATTCTAATCTATCTAAAGAACAACCCACAGTTTGATAAGCCCATTTTATCCCTAGGTTGCCATTCAGTTTAGAATCCCAACTACACAGCACAAAGGTGATTTTAGAGATGTCCTGTTATCTGTCCTGAGGAAAAGATTTTTATTTTTGTTTTGTTTTTAGGGTACTTTTTTAACCTTTCAAGTAAGAGTTTTATTCCTCACTTTGGAGTCTGATTTTCTATGGTGTCATCTTGATGAAGATGTGAATGGCCGTGGAAAGGAGCAAGTTGTATAAATAAGATAGCAAAGTTTCTTACATCACAGCCTTTAGTTGCTGAGGTTTAAGGCGATGCACACATCAGAGGTGGAAGAGGCCTTTGGGATAATCCACCAGTGGTTCTCAACCTGCGATGATCTGTGTGCCCACCTCCACACCCCTTTGGTAATTGAGATTTTTGTTGGATCGTCACAATGACTAAAAGTTATTGCTAATACTGGGGAGGTTATAAATACCCTACAATGCAACAGACAGTCTGCTACAATGTAGAATTGTCCTGTCCCAAATACCAGTACTTCCAGGTTTAGGCACACTAATTCCAAACTAGTTGAGAATAATGGAGATTCATTTTTGGATCTCTTTGATAGCATTGCTCTGTTTTCTGGACTTTTTTTTCTATATCTGTCTTATATATTTTTTTCCTCTAAATAAGGGTATGGAATTAATTTTGTTAATGAGGAGTAACATTTTTTTTTTTTTTTTTTGTATTTTTCCGAAGCCGGAAACGGGGAGAGACAGTCAGACAGACTCCCGCATGTGGATCCACCCGGCACGCCCACCAGGGGGCGACGCTCTGCCCACCATGGGGCGATGCTCTGCCGAGACCAGAGCCACTCTAGCGCCTGGGGCAGAGGCCAAGGAGCCACCCCCAGCCCCCGGGCCATCTCCTCTCCAATGGAGCCTCGGCTGCGGGAGGGGAAGAGAGAGACAGAGAGGAAGGGGGGGGGGGTGGAGAAGCAAATGGGCGCTTCTCCTATGTGCCCTGGCCGGGAATCGAACCCGGGTCCCCCGCACGCCAGGCCGACGCTCTACCGCTGAGCCAACCGGCCAGAGCCGAGGAGTAACATTTTTTTGCCCCAAATATTTCACTAAGTTAGTGACTATTCTAGTCCAACTTGTTTTACTCAATTCAATTTATTAAAATATAATTTAGAGTTTGCTGTGTGTAGGACACTGTGATGGGCTCTTTAGGGGTTACAAAGATGAGTAAAATGAGGTTTTGCCTTAGGAAGCACTTGCCCAGTTACCAGGATATGAGACAGTCTGCTTTAATTGAGTTAAGCATGCTATGTAAGTATAATGAGCCTATCAGCCAACACATGGTAGAAGAATCTGAGAAAACTTCATGAAGGAGGTGGCCCTTGAGCTGTGATTTAGCAAACGAAAGGTAAGTTGAAGAGGGCATTCCAGGCATGAAAAACAGGGAGGGCATAATCAAAGGTCTGGAAGTAGAAAAAGATGTCTCCAGGCAAATTTAATTATTTGGTATGATGAATGGGGAGAGGCTATAGGCAGACAACCAGTAGAGAAGTCATTGCATTGCATTGGAAGAGGAAATGAATAGAGCAGAGCATGTAAAGGAACTTCTGTTGTTGGGCAAAGTTCTAGTTCTTCATCTGAATGGTAATTACAAGGACACTTGCCTCATACTAATTGAGCTACCCAGCCAGGGTGACCTTATTTACTTTTAGACAAGAGAAAAAGAGAAAAGATGATGAGGGAAAAGATGATATCAGATAACCCCAGGCTACACAGATGATCGTGCTGCCTGCTAATAAAGCCAGTTTTACTTTGTCCTTTCCGATCTTGATGCCTCCCACGCTTTTTTAAGCCTTACTGCACAACCAGAATCTTCAGTGCAGAGCTGAATAGTGACAAGAAACATCCTTTTCTTGTTCCCGGTATTAGGGAACAAGTATTTCAGGCATCTAGTATTTCATCAGTAAGTATGATGTTAGCTGTAGGTTTTTCATAGATGATCTTTTTCAGGTTGAGGAAGTTTCTTCCTATTATTATGTTGCTGAAAGTTTTTATCAGAAATAGATGTTAGACTTTGTCAGTGCATTTTCTGTACTTATTGAGACCATATGTTTTTTTTTTCTTTTCTATTTCATTAATATGATGAATTATAATGACCTATTTTTAAATATTAAACCAACCTGCCCTGGCCGGTTGGCTCAGTGGTAGAGCGTCGGCCTGGCGTGCAGAAGTCCCGGGTTCAATTCCCGGCCAGGGCACACAGGAGAGGCGCCCATCTGCCTCTCCCCCCCTCCCCCCCTCCTTCCTCTCTGTCTCTCTCTTCCCCTCCTGCAGCAAGGCTCCATTGGAGCAAAGATGGCCCGGGCGCTGGGGATGGCTCCTTGACCTCTGCCCCAGGCGCTAGAGTGGCTCTGGTCGCAACAGAGCAACGCCCCGGAGGGGCAGAGCATCGCCCCCTGGTGAGCAGAGCATCGCCCCCTGGTGGGCGTGCCGGGTGGATCCCGGTCGGGTGCATGTGGGAGTCTGTCTGACTGTCTCTCCCCATTTCCAGCTTCAGAAAAATACAAAAGAAAAAAAAATTAAACCTAGGATAAATGTCACTGGATCATGATATTGGTGATTTATGTCTTCTCCTTTATTTTCTAATCAGTCTGGCTAGAGGTTTATCAATTTTATTAATCTCAAAGAACTAGTGTTTGTTTTCATTGATTTTTCTCTATTATTTTTTTGTTTTCTATTTTATTCACTTCTGTTCTAATCTTTACTTTCTTTCTTCTGGTTATGTTGGGTTGTTGGGTTTTACTTCTTTTTCTTATTTATTTAGCTGAAAGCCAATTCAATTGGTTTGAGACCTTTTTTTTTTTTTAGCAGTTCTTGATCTATTTTTATTAAGCCTCATACGCACAGGAACCCATAAATCCTGACAACTGCTCTCTATAATCCAAACTAATTTGATATGTAAAAGGTCAGGTGTGTTTAAAATTCATATTGCTGGGGACCATCTCAAGATTTTGGTTATGACTAGAAAAGTTTAGTTCAAAGTCCAAAATGAGGGAGCCAGGTGGAAAACACCTTAGTTTCAGGAATTACATCCTGAAGAACCACCTCAGTCCTACCACCTTGCCCCCTCTTTAGAACATGCCTCATCAAAACTGAATCTTCCCCTTTTGGGCCCCATGCAACAGTTAAGGACACATTTTTCCACCCACCATAAATTCAGTTTACAATACAAACTATTTTATATTTATCCACACAACCGTCACCAGTAGGTATCATTCTCACTCTATAAATGCAAAGGCCTGTAAGTGTTGGTGCTGTCTCTTGCACACTTAGGGGAGTTGGCAGAGAACCCCAGGCATTCATATCTTTAACTCTTAGAATCTGTTAGGCAGGCTTTGACACACAGATAGGGAGGGAGAGGTGCCAAAGAACCTCCGCTCGGACCAGAAGACAAAATAACTTAGCATTTAATGGGCTTCCCTCTGTGTAGCTTCAAGCTACTAGGAAACAGGCCCCACCAACACCCTTAATCTTCTCCTCAGCTCTTCTGCTGAAGAATTTGGCTTTCACAATGACAGGCTGCTTTGGGAGCTTTCCCTTCCTGAGGACTTTGTAGTAGCCCGATCGCACCACATCAATGATAGGAGCAGCTCCAGTCTTATTTTTGGCAGCATTTACCTGTGTCTGCTCACTGACCAACGTCCACAGTTTATCAAGGTTAACAGTTGGGCAGAAGCTCTGGTTCCTCTTTAAGTGGTAATGCCTCGTCCCAACTTTCCCAAAGTAACCTGGGTGATATTTGTCGAAGTTGATCCTGTGATGATGCAGGTCACCAGCATTACCTCGGCCTCCCGGGTGCTTTCTGTGTTTGCCGATGCGGCGGTGGCCGTGGCTCACGTGGCCCCGAAGTTTCCTGGTCTTCCTCAGTCTGGATGGCATGGTGGCTGAAATGCAAGAGAGAGACCTTTTTTTTTTTTTTTAAGTAGGTATTTAGTTCTATTAATTTCCCTTTAGGTACTGCTTTAGTGGCATCTCACAAATTGTTGTGTTGTGTTTTAATTTTCATTTAATTCAAAGTACTTTTCAAATTCTGTTTTGATTTCATCTTTGGACCCTAGGCATATAATTTATTTTCCAAATATTTGGAGATTTTACAGAGAATATTGATTTCTAATTTAATTTCATTGTAGTCAGGAAACAGTTTTATATGACTAGAATGCTTTTAAATCTGTTGAAACTTAAAATGTAACTCACAATAGGTATATTTTTATAAAGGCTCAATTATCTGAAAAGAATGTATATTCTGCAATTATTGAGTGGAGTGTTCTATAAACATTACTTAAATAAGTTAATTAATAGCGTTGTTAAAGTCATCTATAGCCTTGCTTATTTTTTGTCTACTTCCTCAGTTACTTATTGAGAGAGGAGTATTGAACTTTCTGATTATAATTGTGGTTTTGTCTCTGTTTTCTTGCACTTCTATCCATTTTAACCTCATGTATTAGAAGCTCTGTTATTTGGTGCATAAACATTTAGAACTATTATGTCTGCTTCTTGAATTGACCCTTTAACATTATGAAGTGATCCTTTCTACACCCAGTAATATTCATTGCTCTGAAATCTGCCTGATATTAATATAGCTACTCTGGTTTTCTTTTGACTAGTATTAGTTGGTATATATTTTTTCATCTTTTTACTTTTCACCCATTTGTGGTTTCATATTTAAAATACATTTATGGTAAGCCACATATATTTGGGTTTAGCTTTTTTATCCAGTCTGACACTCTTTGCCTTTTAATTGGAGTATTTAGGCCCTTTTTACTTAGTACAAGTACTAATATAGATAGATTTGAATCTGTTATTTTGATTTTTGTTCTATGTTTGTTCCATCTATTCTTTGTTTCTTTTTTCATCTTTTTCTGTTTCCCTTTGGATTAAATAAGTATATTTTATTTTTCTATTGAATCTACTTTATTGACTTACTATCTATTTAGTTGTTTTATGGGTTGCTTTAGGTTTTTAAATAAGTATATTTTATTTTTCTATTGAATCTACTTTATTGACTTACTATCAAGTTATTTTATGGGTTGCTTTAGGTTTTATTGTATACATCTTTAACTTATCACAGTCTGCTCTCAAATTATGTACCACTTCATCTGTGCTATAAAAACCTTACAGCCCTGGCCGGATAACTCAGTTGGTTAGAGCACTGTCCAGAATCACAGAGGTTGCTGGTTCGATCCCCGGTCAGGGCACATCCAGGAAAAGCTCAATATTCTTGTGTCTCTCTCTTCCCCTTCCTCTCTCACTAAATCAATCAATAAAAATTAAAAAAAAAAAAAATAAAACCTTACAGTAGTGTACTTCTATTACTCCCCACCCAGTCCTTATGCGATTGTTGTCCTATATTTTACTTATACATATGTTATAAACCCCACTACACTTATTATTTGTTTAACCAGTCAATTATATTTTAAGTTAAATTTTTAAAAAAGAAATCTTATACATTTGTTCATATAGTTGCAGTTTCTGGTTCTCATTATTCCTTTATGTAAATCTATATTCTTATCTATTATGATTTTTCTTCTGCCTGAAGGATTTCCTTTCCATTTCTTGTAGTGAAGATGTGCTGATGATTCTTTCAGCTTTGGTATGTCTGAAAACATCTATTTTACCTTTCTACTCCTCCCCCCAAATACATTTTAACTGGCTATACAATTCTAGACTAACAAGTTTTATTTTTCTAGTACTTTTTAAGATGTCACTCCACTGTTTTCTAACCTGCATATTCCTTGCAAGAAATAAGCTATCATCCTTATCTTTATTTGTATATAATGTGTCTTTTTTATATACATTTTGGTTCTTTTCATATTTTTTTAAATCAGTGCAGCAATTTAATTAGAGTATTACATCCCTGTAGTTTTCTTCATGATTCTTATGCTTGAAACATGTTGAAATTTCTTGATCTGTGGCTTAATATTTTTCATTAAATTTGGAAACATTTCAAACATTATTTATTCAACTATTTTTTTCTGCTTCTTCCTCTCTTCTGTCCTTTGGGGCTCTAATTACATATATTAGACCACTTAAATTTGTCCCACAGCTCACTTTCTAGTGTTCTTATATTTCTATTCTTTTTTTCCCTCAGTTTCATTTAGGATAGTTTATATTGCTTTGTCTTCAAGTTCACTAATCTTTTTTTCTGCAGTGTCTACTCTGTAGTCAATCCCAATCAATGTATTTTTTCTGTCAGACACTATAGTTTTCATCTTTAGAAATTTGGTTTGAGACTTTAAAAATATCTTTTATGTCTCTATTCAAATTTTTAAATATAGTAAATACCATTATGAAAACTATTCTAATTCTTTGTTTGCTAATTCTAACATCTATGCCAAGTTTAGATTGGGTTCAATTGATCTGTCTCCCTATTAAAAGTTGTATTATTTCAGTTCTTGGTATGTTTAGTAATCGTTGATTATATGCCAGGTATTTAAATTATATCTTTTCAGAATCTGAATGGTTTTTTTATTCCTGTAAATGATTTTGAATTTTGTTCTGGGACACAGATAAGTTATTTTGAATTAATTTGATAGTTTTGGGTCTTGCTTTTAAGGTTTGTTAGGCAGAACTGGAGCAATAGCTAATCTAGGGCTAATTATTCTCCATTATGAGACAAGATACATCTGAAGACTACCCAGTATTCTGCAAATTCTGGGGTTTTCCAGTCTCACTGGTGGGAACAGGAACTATTCCTGGCCCTGAATGAGCACTGGCCTATCCTCTCCAATTCTCAGATTGTTCTTTTCCTAACCTCAAAGTAGTTCCCTCATATATATGTACCAATCACTACTCTGTAGAATGCTTGAGGGGGACTACCCACAAATCTTTGGAATTCTCTCTCTCTGTAGCTATCTCCTATCTTGTACTCTATACTGGGAACTGTAACTGCCTTGGTTTCCTTCAACTCTCAGCTCCATCTCCTTAGCTTAGGAAGTCTACCTACTTCTACCTTAGTTCTCTCTCCCTGTGCTATGGCCTGGAAACTCTCAAGGCAGTAACATGAGGCAATAATGATAAGGCTCACTTTATCCCCCCACCACACCCCACCAAGGATCACTAGTCTTTGTTGCTGATTTTTAGTGCCTTATATTTTATATAGTTATTTGGTGGGGGGGGGGGGTTCTTTCGAGCAGAAGGGTAAATGAGGTCCTTGTTACTCCCATTTTTGCCAATAGCAGAAACCCTGAGAAAGCATTTTAAATGGCCTGCATATTTGGCTAAACTACACATTCTGTTCTGAGAACAACTTAATATCAGAACCTGTAATTCTTTTTTTAAAAAACCTTTTTTTAAAAAAATATTTATTTATTTATTCATTTTTAGAGGGGGGAGAGAGAGAGAGAGAGAGAGAGAGAGAAGGGGGGAGGAGCAGGAAACATCAACTCCCATATGTGCCTTGACTGGGAAAGCCCAGGGTTTTGAACCGGTGACCTCAGTGTTCCAGGTCGAAGCTTGATCCACTGTACCACCACAGGTCAGAGAACCTGTAATTATTGAGTGCCTTCTATGTGCCAGGCATCACTATTAGGTACATTTATATAGAATTCTTTCATATAACATATTTATTAGACAGCTGTTATGTATCAGGGACTGTTCTAGGCAATAATAATACATCATGGTACAAAACAAATTTTAAAAAAATCTTTGTGGCCTTGGCTGGTTGGCTCAGTAGTAGAGCATCTGTGGTATGTGGTTGTCCTGGGTTCAATTCCCAGTCAGGGCACACAGAAGTGGCCATCGGCTTCTCCATTCCTTCTTCTCCTCCTTTTCCTCCTCCTCCTCCTCCTCCTCCTTCTTCTTTCCTCTCTCCCTCTCTCTCTCTCTCTCTCTCTCTCTCTTTCTCTCTCTCTTTCTCTCCACCTCCCACAGTCATGGCTTGATTGGTTTGAGTGAGTTGGCCCCAAGTGCTGAGGATGGCTCAGTGACCTCTTTCTCAGGTGCTAAAAATAGCTCAGTTGCTGATCAATGGAGCAACAGGCCCCAGATAGGCAGAGCATCACCCTGTAGGGGGTTTTTCAGGTAGATCCCAGTTTGGGCACATACAAGAGTCTGTCTCTCTGTCTTCCCTCCTCTCACTTAATAAAAAAAATTAAAGTTAATAAAAAACAAACTTTATTCCTGTGGTGCTTACGTTCTACCTAAGATAGAGACAATAGATAATAATTTAGTTATATAGCACATTAAAGGATAATTACTACTATAGAAAATAAAGAGTAGGTTAAGGGGTTCAGGAATACCAGAGTGGAAATTAATGCTTGCAGTTTTAAGTAGAATGGTCAGGGTAGGCTTCCTTGAGAAGGTAACACATTTGAGCAAAGACTTGAAAAAGGTGAGGGAATAAGCCATGTGGTTATATGAAGGAAAATCTGCTTTCAAACAGAGGAAGCGGCCACTTTGAAGACCTTAAGACACAAGCATGCCTGATGTATTCAAGAAAGCATAAAGGACCTGTGTTGCTGGAGCAAAGACCAATGGGGAAAGTAATAGGAAATTAGGTCAACATGGTAACTGGATTGAATAGGGTCTTATAGGTCATTGTAAAGACTTATGACTGTTACTCTGAGTGAAGAGAGGAGCCATTGCACAGTAGTAAGAAGAGAAGGTTTGTGATTTGATGTTTTGAAAAGATAATTCTGGCTGTCTTGAGCAGAGATTGTAGGGTGATGGGTGGAAGCAGGGAGACCAAGCAGGAGGCTAAGAATTAATTCATATGAAAGATGATGATAGTTTTTTTCCAGGGTGGGAGCAGTGGAGATAGAAGGTGGATTTTGACATATTTCAAAGGT
The DNA here is from genome assembly GCF_036850995.1 of Saccopteryx leptura. Classification (NCBI taxonomy): domain Eukaryota; kingdom Metazoa; phylum Chordata; class Mammalia; order Chiroptera; family Emballonuridae; genus Saccopteryx; species Saccopteryx leptura. The sequence goes on along the minus strand of NC_089505.1, from coordinate 272,678,245 downwards.
AGAACTAATTACATTTCCTGGCATAGCCAATGTGGGTGTAACAGAAAAGAAGGGTCAAGGACACAGTCAAGGTGTTTGGCCTGAGCAACTGGGAAGATGGAATTAACAGATGAGAAAGACTGTGAATGAAATGAATTTGGGGGAAGATGATGAGGAATATAATATTGAACATATTATGTTTGAGATGTGTGTTAGATGTCCAAGTGGAAATATTAAAATAGGAAGTTGGATATAGGAACCTGGATTTCATGGGAGAGTTCCAGGATAATAGGTTAAGTAAGGTGCAGACTAAGTACTGACCTGAATTTAGCAATGGTGAAATCTTTGGTGATTTTCAAACCTGATCCTCTTTTAGAGACTGTGTTAAGATGGGTGAATTTTTAAATGCACCTAAAAACTGAGAACTACAAAGTGAAAGTTTTTTCTTTGATCTTGCCAGATTGCTCATTACATTAGTAAGAAATTAATGACATGCCAGGTGAAATAGATATACACTGAGTTTCACATCATTTATTTTTATAAATTTGTATTTCAGTCAAATGAGGACTACTTTGATTTTAGTATGTACCTCGTTGACGTTAAGAGTCTAGACTAATTTTAATGACTATAGTAAAGATAAGGTATTTTTCCCTAGTTTGTTTCCAAAAACCGATAAAAACTCACAAAAGTTTAACTATTACATTTAAACAGAGAATTCTTCTTCTAGATTTGAAGAATAAACAGTTACATTCCTAGTTTTTTATTATACCTTTTGAAATAATTTGTATATACTCTTTAAATAATTTTAAGTGCCACAAAAAATAATGTTAATAGCTCAAAATCAAAAGTAAAAAAAAAACAAGTATAATTTTAAAAATCTTTTTCTCCTCAAGCGTTTTACGATGGGATAATGAGACAGATGTCTCTCAACTGGAAGGACATTTTGACATGGTTATGTGTGCTGACTGGTAAGTACATAAAAATCATAAAACTGTTAGAAAAAATAGCTTTGTTGGAGTAATTGGGCTGTGCTGCTTTGCTGACGGCTAAGCAAAGTCAACAAATGAAGCACAAAGCCACCTTAACCTCAACAAATTAATATTCATCTCCATGTGACAGTTATAAGGTAGTCTTCTATCACACAGTAACTTCTACCACATTATTTCCCAAAGATTGATTTTGAGAAGCATTTCCATTTTCTGGAATTGCCTCTGTTTCATGCTTGACGTATCAGTAAATGGACGACTTAGGCAAATTGCAAATAATTATGGCTCGGAGAGGAATAGTCTGGAGAAAAAGGAGTTTATCAACACAAACAGCTCAATTAGCTTACTTCTTAGGAGAGATCTGACTATTGATATCAGGGAATATATATGTGTGTGTGCACATATATAAGCTACAGCAAATAAACATATCTGTGGAATATCTTTAGGGAAATAGCTTTTCTTAAAATGTAGGTTTGCTATCTAATATTTTCAATTATGATATTTAATTATACATAAAACAAGAATTATAAAATTACATTTTATTGGTATGCAAATAATATTTAAAATCTCTGTCAGATGCCTGCTTTTTAAAAATAATTTACATATTTTGTCTTCTTTTAGCCCCGTCTACTTATTCTAAATGAAAGTCTGATCCTAAGTTACAGGATAAATATGTATCAGACCTTAATAATTATTTCAACTAATCTTATGCATTTTCTTCATGCATGTTGAATAATAATTGTTTCAGCATATGGGAAACATTGACAAGTCACAATTATTTTCCCTGTTAAGAGTAAGATCTTATTTGTATTTTTATCATGATTTTTTAATGGACAGTTTAGATTTGAAAACACAGGTTCAGATTCTAAAGATCTATTATGTTGATAAACCCAGTCATAAGATCCAGAACCCAAAGACTTTTCCTATCAGAGAGTTGAATAAATGGAGTGAAATTTTCAGGAAGTTATTATTGTTATTACCATTAAATACAATTTTTAGTGGGTAACTTTTCTACCAAGGTCAATAAAATTAGATTTGCTTTCTTTTTTCTCCTAAAAAGTATTTCTCAACAACAAAAATATAAATATCTTGTTTTATTATTAGCTTGAGATTTTCTAGTTGTCCATTGCCCCTTTAGAATCTTGGAACTTTCATTTCAGAAAACGTGTTCCAAAGAAGGAAGAAAGAGATTTCTGATTAATCATAGATATTGTGTCTCAATATTACCTACCTCATCTAGTGAAAAATAAAGAAATAAAATCTTACCACATTATTTGAGCAAGTAATTTAGTAAATGCCTTTCCTCACCAAATATGAGGAAAGATCCTCCAGGTTTCATTGCACAGATGAAGATAATGCTGGCAGGATTAGATCAGATTAAGCATGAAAGTCAGATCAGAGAGCAGCGGAAAGAGGGAAGGAGGGCAGCATCTTCTTGGAGGTTTAGACGAGGGTCACACATGGATGGGCTCTGATTATGTGGGGAAAGTCAGGTCTGGCCAAGAGATTTAGGTTAAATTTGTCCTTTGCACAAATATCAAAACAGCCTGTCTTTGTCATACCTTGTGTTGTGGACACTCACACCGTGTCATCCTATTTGTACCCGAGAGACAAGCAGAGGAAGTAAGATTTAAGCTCTTTTCTGATTAATGTTCTCAGTAAGGTTAAAAATAGCCACACAATATGTTTGAAAAATAGTCTTTTTTTTTTCCTAGCCAACAACAGAATTATGTATACAACTGGTATACATAATGCATATTCACTTGGCTTTCATTACAAATATATAACATAATCCAGTATCTACACACGCACATACACACATCACAAACACACACACATCTAGTGGCTCTGTGAGAATTTGTGAATTCAAATGAACTAAATAAACCAAGTTTCATTTTATAAATGGCTTTTCTATGCATGAATTAAGTTTGTTGTTTTTTTTTCTCCTGGTGTTCTAAGTGCCAGCCTGTTTATAATTTCCCATTAGGAAATGTGAAACATTAAGCTACTCTCCCTGCAATGCTGATATTATTTCCAAAGGAAATGCTTTAGTAATGGTCTCTCTTCATATGCACAGAGATGGGTAAGCTGCTTAGAAACTTAGAAAGTACAGTGATGTTTATAATATGCACGTTGTGCATATAGCAGTGAGGCACAGGCTTCCGCCAGTTCTTTATGTCCTTGGGTTTCGCGTTTCTCTATCAGAGTTACTGCCTCGCTGCTTCTAGGGCAGGCAGGCAGGCTGACCATGAAGTGTTGTTTTTGTTTTGTTTTGTTTTAGAAGAAGAATGTCACAGAGGTGGAAAAGAAAGCTCCCTTTAGACACTACCTCCAAGGTGAAACCTGAAATACCCAGTGCCAAAAATAGGTGCCTCACATAAATAGATCGTTTAAGTCTCCCCACATCCTTTAGTCATTGTCAGTCAATGAGATCTGGATTAGGCCGCAGGAACATGAAGCAAGAGTCAGAGTTCAAATATTAGGTACATGGATTAAATTCTTATTGAAGCATTTCCAGCAAAGGTAGCATTGTCTGATTCCCTGAATAGCTAACCAGTGGTACTGCTTGATCCCATTTACATGAAAACAAGCTCTATTCACAAACCTATTCCAAACCCACATTGTGATTCAAGTAAAATGCACATGATTACAACAAGCCGTGATATGTTTATGTTCTTAAATCATTCATATATTCATGTATTTACATTCAAACGTTAATAAACCGGTGGGCACTAGGGGAAATAACTTATTTCCCAGAAGAGACAGTCTCTTGGTTCACATCTAAATTATTAGCTCAACTAGATTATAAAATAAAAAGGCAAACTGTGAAAGCTAGTCATTATTTCACCATTCAGCATTTTTGACAATGAAATACAGTTTCATGGTTCGACAGTTCCTAAATAACTTGTAAAATGTCAACTTGGAAATAAACAGAAGGGAAAAATCTAGGCACAGCCACACCTGCAAGAGGATGCTGTTGACAAACATCAAAATACTAAAATATTTAACCACACATGTAGAAAAAACCCTGCCTATTAAGTCCCTTAGTTGACTTGTTTAACGTTGGATTTAATATGAGTTCCCTTCTGTTGGAATGTAGTCCAGCCTAGTCCTTGCTGAGTTTAGAATAGCAAGTGATTGTTAATTTTAAGCCTGCCTTTCCAGCCTCCTGTTCAATCACAATAATCTAAGAGTCTGGAAGTGAGATTTTTTTTTTTTATCCAATGAACACTTTCATTCAGTGTTTGATGGCTTTCCAGTTTATTGTAGCTCTGCAAAAATAAAAATGATTCTGTGCATTTGGATTCTCTAAAGGCTTGGAAAGTGAGCCTGAAATGCCACCCGTGACTTGGCTCACGGAGCTAAGTATGTAGGTCAGGCATTATTACCACCTGCACACGCCTACAGCCTGGGGCTCTAGAAAGAAATAGGGAAGGGGTGTCACCTCACTCCCTCAGCATTTTTACTATGTACAGTGGGTTGTTACTATTTTCTATTATTTTTGCCTTACTCTTAATGATTTTTTTTTAAGTTTAGTTTTTGTGAATTTTTTTTCCCCTCAAAATAGGCTCTAGAATTTATTTTCTTCCAGATGCTGTAATCATGGATATTTCTAAATCACAACTCAAAGAACTTTACACCTGAAAAGATATTAAGTCCAAATGTAGTCAGGCCTTTCCACTCACACCTGAGGAAACTCAGTTCCAAAGAAGATGTTACAAATTCCCAAAGATCTTGAAACTCAGGGTCAGAGCCCAGAGACATCAGAATAAGGCAGCAGGGCCAGCTTCCACAGCCATCAGTTGGTAACTACTGACAGAGGCTATTCTTCTGCTAAAAGTTAATCTGAAACAGTGAATTTAGCACATTTCACCTTGAAAATTACATAGAGGTCTTCCTTTTTGTGGACCGTGACAGAGAAACGCCTTCTTGTTCTCTGCACTAATTAATTTCCCTATGAGAAGAGTTGTAAATGTTCTGTGCTGTGCACAAAACTGGCTGATTCTATGGGAGGTGATGAAAATGGCCCAGCACCTTTCCTTTGTCATGAAATCTGTGACTCAGATCAATGGAACAAAGCAAGTGTTGATTCCACAAGTGAATGATGGAGGTGTGTGTGCGTGCGCGCGTGCGTGCCTGTGTGTATTTTAATGGCCAAACTAGACTGACTGTCAGTGCATTTTGATCAGTAACTGAATGGAGAGTTGAAATGGTATCTCCATCCCAATCACTGACCCACTCAGCCTTTTTAAATAGACCCACTTAAGCTACTGCTATTCTCTGAGCCCATTAGGACTTATTTAAGGGGTGAATTTTCAGGAGATTATATATCACTTCCACTAAAGCACATTGAAATTGCTCGTAGGACGTATCCTACAAAGCATTATAAATTCTGCATCAGAGCTGAGGAGAAAGGTGAGCTTGCTTGGAACAAAGACCACTTAGAGAACTACAAGAATTACTTTTGGAAAATTTAATTTGGAGTGATGGAGGAGACAAACTTACCTTTCAAATAACTGTGCTTGGAACGCATACTGTGTGTTAAGCTGCATTTTCCAGTAAGCTGTGATGTTAATGTCTTTGTCACCAGCACCAACATTAAGTAGAAATGGTACTTTATAAGGTTAAGTTTTAAACTCAGCTTTTAAGGTGCTGTTTATTTATTCTAACAATCTTACCAGCTTTTAGGCTGCACGGGTATAAATAGAGCATGGGCTTCTGCTTAGTGCTATGTATCCCAACCAGTCGGGTTTTCTATAGGCCTGAGTACCTTATAGAGATATTTTCCCATGATAGTCTTCTCAAAAAAACGAAACCAGAATGCTTAACTGTTAAAACTTAGAATATCAATACCTCACCAAAGATTATAGTATTTAGTCCTAAAGAGGAAACATTTTAAATCACTTAGCTACAATTTGATTTCTTTCTTATCAATCCTTAATGGATATTAATCACTGATTGCTATGATTTAAAGGCAAGTTGTTTTTTTTTTATAGCATTTGAATTAATATTCTGTGCTCTAAAATTTAAGTTTGTTATTTTTTTATGGAACAATAAAAATTTCCCTATGGGTGGTAATCAGGTCACCTGGCTGATGGGAAGAATGGGGTACGGTTCCCATTCTAGACATGATTGCTAGCTCATCTTAAGGGTATTCTTTTTCAATTGCTCAAAACATCCTTTTATAGAACCCTCTACCAGTCATGTCATGGTGAAACCTAAACACTGACTTCTTGGAAACTTCTCATAAACTGCTCTCCCCACTCCGCTTCTCAAATGAGAGAATGGGAAGAGAACCTACTCTTGTGAAACATGCTACCTGAATGTTGATTCTTCCTTACAACCTGTTTCAGGATCTCTGAACCTAACACCTACATAAGCTCCTCGATTTCAAGGACAGGGTTGGCCTGCTAGTCAGGCAGTAAGCAGATGTTGATGGAGTCCCTGCTATGTGTGTGCACTGTGCTAGAACTAGTGGTGCACAAATGAACAGACTGGAAGCTCCTGTGGATGGGCGCATGGTCTTATTCACAGCTTATTTCTAATGCTCAGAACAGCCCCATGTATGTAGTCGGTGATGACAAATATTTGCCAACTAACATCTATTATTAATTTGATTCCCACCACAGCCACATGGGTGAGTGTTTATTGAGAAAGTCACTGAAGCCTCATGGGAAGTGATCTGTCCGAGGTGACACAGCAGAAAGGTCAGAGCCAGAGCTCTATTAAACCATGAGCTACACTGCCCCTTGCCTGAAGTGCAGATCCTCAGGGCAGCCCTCCTACTGACAGGTGGTGCTCTCCTCTGGCTGCGGGAAGGACGAGGCAGGGCCCTAGAATAGGCAGCACTTACTCATGTTGTGTGAGGAGCCCGGAGGCTCAGAAGGGCCCACACCAGACTGCAGCATTAGAGGTGGGAGCAGGGCCCCCACCGTGGCTCCTCATGGGATGGCTCATGCACAAGGCTGCCCAGGGTTCTAGCCGATGAGTCCCAGATTAAGGAAACTCGGTTCTAAGCTTCCAAGATAAGGCCTGGTGAAGGCAGGGTCAGACTGACCCAGCCAAAGGGATGACAGAGCAACAACAGAATTTCTCAAAAATCCAGAGAAGATGACAGTGAAATGGAAAAAATCACCTTGGAAATCGGGATTGGGGAGGACTCAGAGTTGTCATGACCTCTGACACATTGCCTAAACCTTATCTTTGTTTTTGGAACCATTTAGTCCCAGGTCACTGGTTGACTCTGAGCTCAGTGCTGTTCCTAGTCACTAAAAACCATCACCACCTGAGATGCTCTGTGGCTTGGAAGTCATAGGGCTGCTGGTTTGTGTTGGAGGGTGGCCTCACAGCAGCCTGGCTGTGCAGAGAGCCAGGTCTATAAGCTCAATGACAGGAAGTGCTAGGAGAGCTTCCTCTCAGCCAGATGATTCCCCCAGACAGAAGCTTAGAAACTGTCTCTTTAGCAACAACGTACAGCCCAGCTGTGTGGTGAATTCTAGCCCACTGCCTGTTGATGACTTGGCTTTGGTTTCATACCACTGACCACAACATATATTTTTTCCCCAGTAAGATACTTGAATAGAAGGAAATAATTTCTTTTTTTTTTAGTGTTGAGTAAACATGTGTAATTGGCCCTGTACTTATCTCCATTACTATCATTAGACTTGAAAACCCAGTTTAATCTGGATTCTGTTCTCTTCTTAATGTCAGCCTGTTTCTGGACCAGTACAGAGCCAGCCTTGTTGATGCAATAAAGAGATTACTCCAGCCCAGGGTGAGTATGTTTCTATTTTCTCCTGAATACTGGCTTCAGAATAATTAGTCTGTGCACAAAGATGGAGAGAGTAATGGAATGGCAGGATTAATGTCATGTAATACTTTAATACTTATTATGTCCAACTTCAATTGGGTCTTCTGATCTATCAGATTCTTTCCTAATCATAACTAGGAAACTTCTTACCCTTGGCCTTCTGATAAGAAACACAGTGGGTAGTAAAATAAATGAAACCGCTTCAAAGATAGTGTGAGATTATTTTTATCAAAGAATTTCTTGAGTCTTTTCCTTTGATAACAATATCTTCATATTAAAGTAGAAGTATGATATTGAAAGTTTTCTGTTGAGGTTTGTCATTTTAAATCCCTTCCACCGTAACCTTTGTCATTGGGTATTTATTTTTTGCAAAAGAATTTTTTTCTTTCTATTTCTGTTTTTACTAAAGAAAAGGGCTGCAGATGAATCCGTACATTAAAAGTTCTTTGCTTTAAAAGGAAGCCATTATTTACATATTATAAACATTAGATCACAATGAAGCCAAGCATGGCATAAAATATTGTGCACATTTTTACATTTATATATCCATTTATGCCTGTGAGTAAATTACAGAGTTTGTGCTCACTCTTATTTTCTTGGGCTGTTATACTAAGCTAGGAGGTCCTGCAGCCTAAACGGAGAGCTAATATATGTCTATTTAAAGTAAGAAAACGAGTTTAAAGCTCATGCGTTTAAAAAAAAAATTCATGAGTATGGAAGGCTCTTGCTATACCATCAAATTTAAAATAGGTTAACAATATTGATGCATTCTAAATCAGGAACTCACATTAATCTGAGAAAAGACTGCAGTGTGTGTGTGTTTGTGTGTGTGTGTATTTTCTAAAGTTTTGTTTCTAAAGTCTTTTTAAAAAGAGAGTTTGCTCCAGTCTTCTGACCTCAGTGAGACTTACACACTAATACCTTTCAATATTTCTTTTATATCTCTTTTCACATTGAAGGTTCCCAGAGCAATCTGATAATCATCCTTTGCCTTACACTGTTGCTTTTTGTTTTGTTATCTCTGTATAGTTCAGAAACTTGAAATAGGCCTCTCAGAGGAGTCACCACAGCTTTGTAAGTGGTAATCAATTAAAGTCAATTAGCCTTCTCAGTTCCCTGTGTGGGGTGGTAGTAGGTCTTGAGGCAAAGAAGGGCATGCTCCATGCTCTCTCCCAAGTTGAGGGTAGAAAAGGGAATTTGGGACCTCTCCATCCTCCCCGTGAGCTTTTTGGAGGAAGATTTTTTCTAAAGAATAAGAAGTAGAGTATGGCCTTTGGATTCCCAAAGACTCATATTTCTCAGATTATTCAACATCTGGATTTAGTTTATTCTCTCAACAAATATTGATTGAGTGTCTACTGTATGTGAGGCCCTGAGAAAATGCTGTGGATAAACATTGGAAAATCCCTTTGTCATGGAGCACACATTCCAGCCAGCGGGGACAGGCAATGACAAGGATATAACAGGTGTCAGAGGTGATGAGTGCTAAGAACAAAAATAAAGGGGGAGAGGCTGCTTTTTAGATTGGGTGGTTAGAGAAGGACAGGTACAGTGAGACTGAAAGGAGGAAGGAGATGTCTGGGTAGAGCATGCTGCCGTATACTTAGTTGCAGTCCCCCTAACAGCTCACCCCAACCAACAAGGAGGTGTGGTGTGGGGATGCTTTGTATGCAAACATCAATCCAATCAAGAATCCTGTAGCCCTGTGAGCATTATGCTAAATAGCTTACATCAGCAGCTTTCAATTGGTGTAACTCAAGAATTTGTAACACATGAAATACCTATTTAGTCAGGGGCACGGACCTCTTTTCCCTTAGATTGTCAAATGAAAAAGTGACAACAGCCAACACAACAATAGCTGTCTATTTCCTATCTTGAACCATAATATATATATAGGTTGTATAATAGAGTTGCATCTTACTGGTCAGGTCGCATAATAAGGTTGCATCTGATTGGTTAATTCTTGGTAGCCCAAATCCTTAAATACAAATATACGCACCTGATTTTTTTAAAGGTCACTTTGGAGAAAAATGCGTAGGAAATTACTATTTTTTTTTGTAAGTCAATCAAAATTAAACCTATTTTTTATCATATTGGCAATATATATATTTTTTGGTGTGCCACTGAATTTTAGTAATTAGTTTATGTGTGCCATGGATGAAAAAGTTTGAAAATCACTGGTTTAGACAATAGCTGTTAAAGATAAACTCTTCTATTGTAATTTTAAGACAGTTTTTGCCACTGAGTTTAAAATAAAATAAAAAAAATAAAAGCCTAACCTGTGGAGGCACAGTGGATAAAGCATTGACCTGGAATGCTGAGGTCACCAGTTCAAAACCCTGGGCTTACCTGGTCAAGGCACATGTGGAAGTTGATGCTTCCTGCTCCTCCCCCTTCTCTGTCTCTCTCTCTCCTCTCTAAAATGAATAAAATCTTTAAAAAAAATAAAATGAAATAAAAAACTTTCATTATTCAAAAATCCAGAAGGGCCCTGGCCGGTTGGCTCAGCAGTAGAGCGTCGGCCTGGTGTGCAGGAGTCCCGGGTTCGATTCCTGGCCAGGACACACAGGAGAAGCACCCATCTGCTTCTCCACCCCTCCCCCTCTCCTTCCTCTCTGTCTCTCTCTTCCCCTCCCGCAGCCAAGGCTCCATTGGAGCAAAGATGGCCCGGGGCGCTGGGGATGGCTCTGTGGCCTCTGCCTCAGGCGCTAGAATGGCTCTGGATGCGACAGAGCTATGCCCCAGATGGGCAGAGCATCGCCCCCTGGTGGGCATGCCGAGTGGATCCCGGTCGGGCGCATGCGGGAGTCTGTCTGACTGCCTCCCGTTTCCAGCTTCGGAAAAATGAAAAAAAAAAAAAAATCCAGAAGGGCAACCAGCTCCCAGAATGGCCACAAACGCTTAGAAATGACTAAAATGACCCACTAGTATTTCATCTTTTTTTTTTTTTTTTTTTTTTGTATTTTTCCGAAGCTGGAAACGGGGAGAGACAGTCAGACAGACTCCCGCATGCGCCCGACTGGGATCCACCTGGCACACCCACCAGGGGCTACGCTCTGCCCACCAGGGGGCAATGCTCTGCCCCTCCTGGGCGTCGCTCTATTGCGACCAGAGCCACTCTAGCGCCTGGGGCAGAGGCTACAGAGCCATCCCCAGCGCCCGGGCCATCTTTGCTCCAATGGAGCCTTGGCTGCGGGAGGGGAAGAGAGAGACAGAGAGGAAGGAGAGGGGGAGGGGTGGAGAAGCAGATGGGCGCCTCTCCTGTGTGCCCTGGCCAGGAATTGAACCCGGGACTTCTGCACGCCAGGCTGACGCTCTACCACTGAGCCAACCAGCCAGGGCCTCATCTTTTTTTTTTAAATGAAGACTTTTGCTCCTGTGCTGTGATTGTATTGTATCTAGTTTCATATCAAAATGAATTTTTACTGCTAAGCACCTGAAAATAGCAGTTGATATTGGGAAAGCTGACAGAATCTTACGAGTATTGGCATGACTGGCGCTGCTGGAATATGTGCCTGCACGTGTACGTGTCCGTGTAAACACAGTCTGAAAACATGCCTGGTGTTCGGGACGGTGGATCAGTGTGCTGTGCAGGTAAATGAGGGGAAGAGAGTGAGAGACAGAACTGAGAGAATTGTTATAGCATTGTTAGGTGGTGTACTTACATCTATTTCACCTTTTTTTTTTTTTTTTTTTTTTTTACAGAGGCAGAGATAGACAGGGATAGACAGACAGGAAGGGAGAGAGATGAGAAGCATCAATCATCAGTTTCTTGTTGCGTGTTGCGACTTCTTAGTTGTTCATTGATTGCTTTCTCACATGTGCCCCGACCACGGGCCTTCAGCAGACCAAGTAACCCCCTGCTGGAGCCAGCGACCTTGGGTCCAAGCTGGTGAGCTCTTTGCTCAAGCCAGATGAACCCATGCTCAAGCTGGCAACCTCGGGGTCTCGAACCTGGGTCCTTCCGCATCCCAGTCCGACGCTCCATCCACTGCGCCACCACCCAGTCAGGCTATTTCACCTTATTTTTCAAACTATTTTCATATTCACCGCCTCATGTGATTCTCACAATGTCCTGGGGGGAGGGGGCAGGGCAGGCTTTGTTCTTCCCATTTGCTGGCTGAGGAAACTCAGCGTGTCAGCTAGAATGACTTGAGTTTCTCATCTGCCCAATGAGAAGATTAGACTAACAATCTCCCAGGTCCCTTCTAGCTCCACAGCTCTAGGACTAGTTTTGTTTTGTTTTTTTTCTAAGGTGAGCCAGCTCTTTAACGGTGGAGACCCTCCTTAAGTCCAAAAACCCTTTCTGCCACACAGTTCTTCCTTATATTCTTCAACCCCTTCATTGCATGTTTAATTGTCTGTAAAATGTAATGTCTCCCATACAAGGTTGTTGAGAAAATTGTTGAGGGGATTAAAGGGAAGGCTGTAGCTATTACTATTATTGTCATCACTAGTACTAATAAGGAGGCAGTGTAATACACAGGAAAAAGCATTGGCATTGGAGTCAGATAAGTTTCCAATCATTTACCAGTTTTGTCATCTTGGCCAATTATTCAACCTTTCCGAACATCCTATAAAATGGAGCTAATAATCTCTGCATTGTTGGTGGTTTGAAGACTATGGGAGACCATGTATAGAGAGCACCTCTCCCACTGTCTACACGTACCACGTGCTTAATAAATAGTTGGCAGGTGTGAATGATAAACCACCTTCCGTAAGAAACTGGGACATATTTTCATGATTTCCTCAAAACTTGAAGTGGCATTTCATCAAGGTGACGTATAATCTTGGAATTAACAAAAGCATACAGCCATCTTTTAAAATAAAAGGAAAAGAAGATTCTGAAGTTTAGCCATTCTGTGAACAGCTAAGAGGGAGAGGAAACATCCACGTGCACCTGCAGTTTGCAAATGATGGTTGTGGGGCTTCATGTCGGATGGTCTTCTGAAATCCGGTATATATTTTATGCAAGTCCTCCCATTTTTCCCACTGCAACGGTCTTGTAAGGTTGTGCAATTTATTTAGAAAAGCCCGTTTACCCTCATTATACGACTTTCTTTGAAAAGCAATCATTTGAGTACTGTGAGGAGCTGCTTTGCTATAATGATGACCATTTTGAAGGATTCAATGAAGTTGGAAACCAAGATCTTTGTAGCTTTGTGTCTGACAGCGTGGTCACAGAAAAGGCTGGTGGCAGGATTAAAATGCGAGAATTCTCCAATAGGGATTGTGGTTACTAGACTCTGCGGAGGATTTCTTGGTACTGAATTTTCAGGCCACAATAAACTAACATTTATAGGCATCTGTTGCCACGTGCTCTGTAGCTGTGTTGTGGATGTATTGGCAGCTGCTAGCGAGTCGCAAGGTGGGTGGCACTGCCCTGGACCAGTTACTCTAAAATCTAATGCTTTTGTTTAAACCACTGGACCCAAAAGAGGTGTGTATTGTACAGAATACCAACTTAGTCACATTTTGTTTATTACATGTGTTGTTTGAAAAGCCACTGGCTATTTGAATGTAAAATATATTTTTTTTCTTATTTGATGTATATCTATCTGTGAAATTATTCTCCCTGTGAATGCCCATACTGTGTAGACATCTCAAGAACAATTGAGGTTTTTAACTAAGAGCCGTATGTTAAATGCTTCGACCAATGTCTGTTTTGTTTGGTTGCCTTCCAGTTTTAAAATGTGTAAATTTCCTTTTTAATGTTCTAGGGGAAAGCAATGGTATTCGCCCCACGCCGAGGGACTACTTTAAACCAGTTTTGCAATCTAGCTGAAAAAGCTGGTTTCTCTATCCAAAGACATGAAAATTATGATGAACACATTTCAAACTTCCACTCCAAGGTTAGTTTTCTGCTCGTGTTAGATAACACTTTAATCCGCATTGCATTTTGAAGAGATCATGGTCTTTTTGGCAGGTAACCTAAATATTTGATTAAAGTACTTCTTAGGTGTACTGCTTCTGAACAACTATTTATATCTGATTATTTTGTGTGGTAAAGCCATCTTTTATCTTTGCATGTCTCCAAGGATTTTTACAGAAACCATCCTTGTTTACTCCTTTCTCTGAAACAAAGTTATCTTTTCATTTATAATAGACTAATTTGTAGGACGCAGGGGAGGTGGCACAGAATGAATGGTAAACAAGCATTTATATTTTAATGAAATAGATTCAGCTCTTAAGTAGGTTAAATGCTTAGCTGCACTGAAATAAATAGAAGGTGAATGTCTAATTGTATCATGTTGGACTGGAAATCTTTATCTCTGCTTGCTTTATGGCTGGGTCAGTTGGCAGTTTGAGACAGTTAAATCTCCTACAGAATTTCACAGTTGTGGGGTTATATGTCAGGGCGAGGCGCGACAAGATTTAGGTCAAAAGCACTTATCTGAGAGTGATTTCTAAGCTTGCTTACATAAAGCAATGTTATCAGCCTTTTCATTATTTATAGGTATACAGCAATATAGGACACTGAGAGGCAAGAGTTCTACCGAAAACTTTGGGAATCTCATGTTTGCTAATACATGTCACCATTACTAGCATAACATATGTTACTTATGTAATTTTGTGCCTGACAGAAGTCTCCCTTTTCTGAACTAGTCTGACCTTGGCAAGAGACTTTGACTTGTCATCATTTTGCAAGTTGTGACTGTGGCAAAATAAAGGCCTGACCTTAGTTTTCGCTTGTAACAATATCACTAGCATTTCTTGTTACCCAGGATATAATGTAAGAAGACTTTTGAAAAATTATATACAAGGTGGATCTGATCTTCTTGGCAAAGGAAAGGAAATCCTCATCTTCTGGAAATGGGTTCACTTCTTAGGCCCCTGAAGAAAACTGAGGCTTTGTGACCTGAAAGGGTTAAACCATTGCCTCTCACTGTTGTAATTGGGCCCTTTGCTCACAATCAGAAAATAAAAACAATGGCATGGTATTCAAATGTTACCTGCCTCTCTAGAACAACGTTGCCCTTTTCAGCTCCTCCCCCAAACAAAAAGAATAGCCCTGGAGGCTTTACCTAGTAGGGGAGGGGTCTCTCCTCTACCAGAAGGGCAGGGTTAGATCTACAGGAATCCGGTGATGGCTGTTCATTGTCATTGGCATTCACTTTCTCTCCAGAACAACAAATGCTTTTAGTTTCTCTGTCCCAGCACAGGACAGCAAAGGCTTGGGTTTCTCCACCAGCAGATGGAGAAGGCAGCACTGAGCCTGATGCCCTCCGTTTCCTATACCTTCAGTCTCCTCCCGCAAAACCTGAAGTGTGTTGGAACAT